>NC_064641.1:842727788-843327788 GCF_023864345.2 Schistocerca serialis cubense | reverse complement strand
TGCTAATCGCACATACCGTTCATGTTCCGCTGCTCGTCTGCTAATGGTCTCCCTATGTACCCAACTCCGATCTCACAACGTAGTTCATAATAAACCATAATAAACAGGTGATGGTGGAACACCACCGTGTGTTCCAGGAAGCCCATGTGATGGTGAAAGAGTCTTGGACTCAACAACGCGAAATTCGGGATCCGATTAAAATTATTAAGGCACCAAGCGTCATCAGTAGAGAGGACGGTTAAAAACTAAGGGCGTTCTAGCTGCCGGATATGCCAGCCCAACGGACCGCGAGCGGCCTCAATCACTGACATCCCGGCTAGCTCACGAATAGCTTCTTTTCTGATCTGTCATTTTTATCAGGACTAGCCTATTATATTCCACGGCCGATAAATTTTCACAGATATGACGAAATGACACCGCTCGCCCGCAATAAATAGAACAACCTCAATGAAAACCAGTCTAGTCCTGAGAAAAGCCGATATAATACGGCCGAAAAGTTGGTGTTACAGCTTTTAATTAAAGTACTTTACACAGTGACGAGGTAAAACATCCTGTAAAATTTTAATCAAACCGTAGTAAGTTGTTAAAAACTGATCCAGTATTGGGTTCCACTTTTCTATCGTCATGATTTTAATATACACGTCTGCACCGCTCATGTGTTTGCCGGGTCTTAAGAGACAGATGGTCTGCCACTTCGTTCTTTGTCATTCAGACTTGTTTCACCACACTCCAAACATCTGTTCGACCAAAATAATGTGTCCTGTGGTGGTGCATTGTTGCTGAGCACTTTCACAAATTCAGTGTTGGAGCAATCTTGCCTTTCAAATGCAGAAAATGCGTCACCGCACAACACTCTACTCCACCAATGATTTACACTAAATTTTCGGCTCCTCTAGTGACATATACGGTACTATAGATTGGCAATTTCAATGTGTACCTAGACTGAAGACATGTATCTGTAAATAAACAGAAAGTTAATTACATAACATTATTTTTTGAGTAATAATTAAAACTGTTACATGAATACCTGCCATTCATGCATCAGAAATTCATTCCTGTAACTAGTTTCAGAACATTCATGCAGTTTCGCTACATAATTCAGTTGAGCACTTTATGTATCAAAGTAAATATTTGGAAAGAACTTTATTCTGCTTGCTGCATTTGCCCATGTCGAACGCAACACGAAGTTGCGACTAACTCTTTCTAAAATTTATTCGTTGAAGAGTTTCTGTGTGCTGATACTTGATGAGTAGCAAATTTTTACAGTCACTACTTCATGAACTTTTGTTTTATGGTTTTGGATGTGTATCTTGATTTCTGTTTTTTTTTTTTTCAAATTTACCGGCATTATATTCGTTGGTCAGAATATATACAAGCAGAAAATATTGAAAAATAATCCTAATATGGGAAGAGTCTAGAGAGAAGTCTACCTAATATACCGAAATTATAGACTTATAACATGTAAAAGTAAGGAAAATAAAAGACTGGTGATATTCTGTATGTGTACCTTTATGGTGCAAGAAAAGAGGCAGTTGCTCTAAATAATGAAAATGTGAAGTCATCCACTTGCAGAATCCGGTAAATATCGGTTACAGGACAAATCACACAAAACTAAGGGTTGTGCATTCAACAAAAAGCTAAGAGATTACGATTACAAATAAATTAAATTGGAATGATGATATAGATAATATGGTGGGGAAAGCTAACCAATGACTGCGATTTATTGGCAGAACACGTACAAAATGCATCATTTCTACTAAAGAGACTGCCTGCACTACGCTTGTCCGTCTCCTTTGTGGAACGAAGTTCAAGAAGGGTATCTCATTTGGAGTATAGTGAACTATGGGGTCGGGGGATGTGGTAAACGAAGTGGGGTGGCAGTCATTAAAACAAAGGCGTTATTCGTTGTAGCACGATCTTTTCACGAAACATCAATAATCAACTTCCTCCACGATTGTGAAAGTATTTTGTTGGTGCCAACTAACACAAGGAGAAATGATAACTGTAATAAAACAAATCAGAGCTCGTGCGGAAAGATTTAATGGTTTGTTATTCCCACGCGCTGTTCCATAGTGGGTCAGTAGAAAATAGGTGGAAGATGGTTCAATGAACCGTCAGCCACATAATCGTGAATTACAGACCCCCCCTCCCCCCCCCCCCCATGTAGAAGTAGATGGAGATGTCCAGGGTACAAATTCGGAGTGTACCAACATTTGCCAAATGTGTACGCTACAAATTAAATTCGATAGATTTACCACGGTAGCCGCGCCGTCAGTAAGGGAGCTCGGGTTCGATTCCTGCTCTGGTTCACAGTTTTCTATGCTAGCGGACAGGGTGTTGTGTTGTCCTTACTTCCGTATCATCGTAACTGATATTGCTTCAGATGGATGAATGGGAATGGCCCAAACAAATAAACTGAAAAAGGAAGATGAAGCAGACAAGACTGGCCAATAAATTCACTAATAGGAAAATAAGTTATAATTGAAACACGAACGGAAACGGCAATTTCAGTTCTACGATACATCAGCCGTTTCAGCTTCTTTAGACTAAAATAATATCCAAGGTCGCAGGCTAATGATATGTCATTGAGATGTGAAAAATGTCTTCGGGAAGATAAGGAACAAAAGTCTAGGTAGGGATCTAAATAAAGAGTGACCACAATAAAACCGGATCGTCACCTTAAGATTGTGCTGTGGTTATTCGACGTAGTGATGACGACTTTTTCATGCCTAATGGTGTGATTTCTGAGAATTCATATACGAGGGTTGGTACTTCAATAGTGGCAATTATTTATGTACAGCTCGTACAAAATAGATACGTGTTTCAAAGTTGTACTGATCTTCTAAGTAGTCACCAGCATTGTGTATAACTCTTTGCCAGCGGTGTGGAAGTCGGAGGATACTCTTAGCAGTGCCAATTGTGTTGACAGTTCGAGCGGCGCGGTCTACTGCCCGACGAACTTGTAGCAGTTCTGAACCGAACGCCTTGAAGTGTTTCCTCCAGTTTAGAATTCGAGTTGAACTTACGAGGGCTTAAGTCAGCGGAGTGCAGTAGGTTGTATAGCACATAGCAGCCCCATCAGTCAAACAAATCAGTAACAGCTTGCACTGTACTTGCTTGAGCATTGTCCTACAAAATGATGGTCAGGTCCTGCAGAAAGTATCATCACTCCTGTCTGTATGCTGTTCACTTGTAGAACACAACCTACGACCAGCTTAGAGTTCACACATAACCAAAATTTTGTAACGATAAAGATGCAGAACTGTTTTACATAATGTTTGCCCATAAAAATCTTTTAATACAAACTTGAAAGATAAGCAGCTTTGGGACTTTGCCGTCTTTTTCGGAATGATATTATTTGCTTGACTAACGTTTTCAATTGTTCGTACACGTACCGGATAGTTTTCCAATGATCTCTTCTCTGTTTACTCGTATATGATGTTACGAAATGCTGAAAACATTTTGTGGCCATTTTCATTTATGTCAGCCCTGTATATACTGTGCAGCAGGTAATGTCTGCAAATACGGAAAACGCTGTAATGATCGTATTGTTCGGATGCCACCAAGATGAGTCCCTGTGAAGCCTTACAGATATGAGCTAGAGGCAACAGTCGCACGGGACCACACACTCGAATGTTGCAAAAGTCTGCTGACGCTCGAAACTAGATGACAATGAATGACTGCTCGCACGTGCAGTGGGTTATGTACAAATTTGTTCCCAACGTACGATGCCGCGGGAAGTCGAAACGCTCTGTCCTCGGCTAGGTCGGAGACAGCCCCTTTCGTGATAGGTCTCCCTAAGAGCTGCAGGGGTCTCCCTATGCGATTGCCCGCGGAACCTGTTAACCCTCTGACCTTTCCTGCCGCCACTGCCAAAGGCTTAGGTGAACGTGAAATAGTTCTTCAAAGGGGAAGCCGCCTGCCCTCTCTTTTCCGATAAGGGGACATCCAACCAAGTAAAATCTGATACACTTTCCATTTGGAAAGCCACCGAAGGAGAGGCTCTCTCGTTTCTGTTCTAGGTGACTTTGTTAGCCGGTGGCGGGAGAAGACTTACCGAGTGTGGAAAGGTAGTTGCCATCGGTCCACCTGCTAACTTAGAATTCTCGCTCGTGTATGCCTTACAGCAGAATCATCACCGTTTCGATGGGAGTTCGTGTCTTCAGCAAGACACACACTTAGTACCTCACCTGCTGACACAGATATTGCTCCAAGAGGGCGACTTTGCGGATATAAGAAATTAAACTAAAGTTGTCGATGCTGTAACAACAACCTTAGTTCCCTTACTTCCTTCTTGAACTGTATTTAAATTGTGGAGTAAATTTTGCAAATATAGATTTAACATGAAAATTAATTGTATGCAGAACTTTTACATTCCGTTCCACGCGTGAGAATAATTTCGTTAAACCATTATAGAGCAAGCAACACAACGTTGCCTTTTCGAGCCACAAAGGAAGCTTAAACCAATGGCATAGTATTGAACGGACTGCTCTGTAAGTTATTGATCCCGCATTCTTATTGAAAATTCGAATATCTTACAGCTGGAAATGAAGACCCGTCTAAGCGAGAGGTACCTATCGGAAATAATAAATTTTCGCTTGAAAATTATTCTACAGTGAATGTTTTAGAAACATGTAAATGAACCAGCTTTTGCTCTGCACATACATTTCATTTCGATTCTCTTTAAAATAAGGGTAACCAAATTACGGGACATTGCCAGGCACTCAGCTTGCTTAGGAATGACACTTCGTCCAGGTATAAGCATTCCTGCCCAATGTTTGATTTATATTCTCTTCTGTCGTGTAAGCTACCGGACGTGCTGACTCACAAAGATTATCTAGCTAGAATGACTCAAGGTGGATAGAAATAGTAACTCAGATGTCGGAAAGGTAGGTGCCATAGTTATATTTCTCTAGAGAATTTTAATGTAGTGTAATTTGAGGAGAGACACACGAGGTTTTCAGATTCTTTGTTCTTTCTTCCACAGACTCAGTAATTTTCTGAGTAACCAAACCTGATTCCCTACGATCTGTTTTTCACTTTCTGTCATCTTAGCTGCAGCGATCGAAAATATCTATTATTTCAGGAACGTGACATGTGAGTTCTCTTAAATCTGCATTGTTGTTGTTGTTGTGGTCTTCAGTCCTGAGACTGGTTTGATGCAGCTCTCCATGCTACTCTATCCTGTACAAGCTTCTTCATCTCCCAAAACCTACTGCAACCTACATCCTTCTGAATCTGCTTGGTATATTCATCTCTTGGTCTCCCTCTACGATTTTTACCCTCCACGCTGCCCTCCAATACTAAATTTGTGTTCCCTAGATGCCTCAGAATCTGTCCTACCAACCGATCTCTTCTTCTAGTCAAGTTGTTCCACAAACTTCTCTTCTCCCCAATTCTATTCAATACCTCCTCATTAGTTATGTGATCTACCCATCTAATCTTCAGCATTCTTCTGTAGCACCACATTTCGAAAGCTTCTATTCTCTTCTTGTCTAAACTATTTATCGTCCATGTATCACTTCCATACATGGCTACACTCCATACAAATACTTTCAGAAACGACTTCCTGACACTTAAATCTACACTCATTGTTAACAAATTTCTCTTCTTCAGAAGCGCTTTCCATCCCATTGCCAGTCTACACTTTATATCCTCTCTACTTCGACCATCATCAGTTATTTTGCTCCCCAAATAGCAAAACTCCTTTACTACTTTAAGTGTCTCATTACCTAATCTAATACCCTCAGCATCACCCGACTTAATTCGACTACATTCCATTATCCTCGTTTTGCTTTTGTTGATGTTCATCTTCTATCCTCCTTTCAAGACACTATCCATTCCGTTCAACTGCTCTTCCAAGTCCTTTGCTGTCTCTGATAGAATTACAATGTCATCGGCGAATCTCAAAGTTTTTATTTCTTCTCCATGGATTTTAATACCTACTCCGAATTTTTCTTTTGTTTCTTTCACTGCTTGCTCAATATACAGATCGAATAACATCAGGGATAGGCTACAACCCTGTCTCACTCCCTTCCCAACCACTTCCTCCCTTTCATGCCCCTCAACTTTACAAATTGTAAATAGCCTTTCGCTCCCTATATTTTGCATCTGCCACCTTCAGAATTTGAAAGAGAGTATTCCAATCAACATTGTCAAAAGCTTTCTCTAAGTCTACAAATGCTAGAAACGTAGGTATGCCTTTCCTTAATCTAGCTTCTAAGATACGTCGTAGGGTCAGTATTGCCTCACGTGTTCCAATATTTTTACGGAACCCAAACTGTTCTTCCCCAAGGTCGGCTTCTACTAGTTCTTCCATTCGTCTGTAAAGAATTCGCGTTAGTATTTTGCAGCCGTGACATATTAAACTGATAGTTCGGTAATTTTCACATCTGTCAACACCTGCTTTCTTTGGGATTGGAATTATTATATCATTATTGAAGTCTTAGGGTATTTCGCTTGTCTCATACATCTTGCTCACCAGATGGTAGAGTTTTGTACGGACTCGCATCTCCCATTGCATCTTCATCTACATCCTCTTCCATTTCCATAATATTGTCCTCAAGTACATCACCCTTGTATAGACACCCTATATACTCCTTCCACCTTTCTGCTTTCCCTTCTTTGCTTAGAACTGGGTTTCCATCTGAGCTCTTGATGTTCATGCAAGTGGTTCTCTTATCTCCAAAGGACTCTTTAATTTTCATGTAGGCAGTATCTATCTTACCCCTAGTGAGATAAGCCTCTACATCCTTTCATTTGTCCTCTAGCCATCCCTGCTTAGCCATTTTGCACTTCCTGTCGATCTCATTTTTGAGACGTTTGTATTCCTTTTTGCCTGCTTCATTTACTGCGTATTTACATTTTCTCCTTTCATCAATTAAATTCAGTATATCTTCTGTTACCCAAGGATTTCTACTAGCCCTCGACTTTTTACCTACTTGATCCTCTGCTGCCTTCACTACTTCATCCCTCAAAGCTACCCATTCTTCTTCTACTGTATTTCTTTCCCCCATTCCTGCCATTTGTTCCCTTACGCTCTCCCTGAAACTCTGTACAAACTCTGGTTTAGTCAGTTTATCCAGGTCCCAACTCCTTAAATTCCCACCTTCTTGCAGTTTCTTCAGTTTTAACCTACAGTTCATAACCAATAGATTGTGGTCAGCGTCCGCATCTGCCCCTGGAAATGTCTTACAATTTAAAACCTGGTTCCTAAATCTCTGTCTTACCATTATATAATCTATCTGGTACCTTTTAGTATCTCCAGAGTTCTGCATTAATTTTACGAAATGTCTTCATTTAAGTTAACAGGCAACTACTTCTTATATTAATAATTCCGTACTGAATCATAATTTCTCAGAGTCAGCTAAGCCCTTTGCACATTTGTTCCTAAAGGCACCTTACATCTGATGATTTAAAGGCTATGTAAGATTCTAAATTCCAGATTATGAATTTGAAGTTACGTATCTGCGTAAGTCTGCTGCCATGAAGCAAATAATTCTGGTCCCATTCTACCTTTCACGCATTATGACATGCAGGCGTCACACAATATACACACACTGTTACTGAGATTTGAGATCCAGTCAAATGAAAATCACGTTAAAGTTTCATAAAGGTATTACACTCGAAATCGGAGTTACTAAGTTGCTGAGACGTGAAAGCGCAATTCCTTCTGCAGCAAGACACTTCGCTGTTACAGTTATCTGAGACCACAGCCTCGGTCACATACTGACCGTCGAGATCGCAGAGTGCTTCACCATGCCGTCTAAGCGAGACTTCTACACTGCGGCTGCTAACGGAGACCTATCTGGGTCTTGTTGGATTGGACTGAAGAGTTTATCTAGCAGACAGAATACGGCATGTGATTCTCAGTGGAGAGAAATCTTCACATATAAGCGTAACCTCAGGCATATCCTAACAGAGTGTTGTAGGACCATTAATTTACACAATATGTGTAAATGAATTACTGGATAACATCAAAAGTTCCGCCATTTTCGAGGACGATTCCGTTGTATGCACACACGTCACAAATGTCGAAAATTGTGAAGAATGCAGGAAGACGGCAGAGGATACATGCTTTTCACAGGGATTAGCAATTGACTGTCAACATAAACAAATGTAACGTATTGAGCATAAATAGGCAGAAAGAATCTAGAATGATAGAGAATCCAGAATGACAGCACGATTGTAGAAGAATCACTGGAAGCAGTGACGTACATATAAATAGGAGTACGCGTTGAGAGCGATTTGAAGTGGAATGATCACATAAAATTATCTCAGTTAAAACGCATACCAGACTGAGTTTCGTTGTAAGAATTCTCACGAATTATCGTCCATCAACAAGGGAGATAGCCGGCCGGAGTGGCCGTGCGGTTCTAGGCGCTCCAGTCTGGAGACGAGCGACCGCTACGGTCGCAGGTTCGAATCCTGCCTCGGGCATGGATGTGTGTGATGTCCTTCGGTTAGTTAGGTTTAATTAGTTCAAAGTTCTAGGCGACTGATGACCTCAGAAGTCGCATAGTGATCAGAGCCATTTTTGAACAAAGGAGTTTACAAAACCCTCGTCCGACCAATAGTTGAATATCTGCTCATCACTCAGCGAGCAGTCCCAGATAGGACTGACAGAGGAAACAGAGCAGATCCAAAGAAGAACACCACGTTTCGTTATAGGTTTATTTAGTAAGCGGTAATGCGTCACGGAATCGCTCAGCCAGCTGCAGTGGCATCACAATGTGGTTTACTGTTAAAATTGAGAGCGCGCACGTTTCGAGAAGAGTCAACCAATATATTTCTTCCTCATTCGTATATCTCGTGAGAAGTCCACGAAGATAAAATCAGAGAGGTTCCTTGTTACACGGAGGCTTGCCATATATCTTTTTTCCTGTAAACCATTTGCTACTGAAACCAGGGAGGAAGAAATCACCCTTCGCCACACACTGTAAGGTGGCTTACAGAGTATCAAGGTATACTAAAATGTAGACTGTTTTTCGACTTCTGTCAACCAGCGTGGTTTGTCAGTAGAATTGATGTGTGTATGGTGTGCAACTCTTGCATATAATACTGCACTGCTTTTGAATTTTTGTAGACTTAACTCCGATTGATGTAACCGAAATGTGCAAAAGTTGAAATGCGTTGGAATGTAATGCTAACAGAATACTCCTTTGGCTGATCCAACTCGCCCATTCATCTTTTTAGTTGTTTTCCTGTTTCGTTGGCGTATTTATGCTTCGTTGTTTCTAATTTCTTGATTTTGTTGTATGTTCATGAAGACAAATTCTGAAAGCTTAGAGTGACCAGGATACCTTTCGGCATACAACTGCACTGCTGCAAGAATTCTTTGGTGACATTCGCAAGAAACTAAAAGCGTATTCGGTTTTGTGTCAACTAAACCGCAGACCAACGATGAAAAAACCTTTTTGCTGAAAATACTTTATTCCTATGTTTTTTAGGGTGGGTAATCTAAATATGATACTTAAGAATCTATATTACCCACCATTTTTTCACATTTTACAGTTAAATTTATTAAATTAGGCAATTTTTTAAAGAATTTAGCAGCTTCTATAAAGTTGAAATAATTTAAAAAGGAAGGGTAATGAATGTAGATGGCGTTGGTAGCACTTCTGAAAAACGTTTTCTGGCAAAAAGGTCGATTGACTTTGTGTTAACAGATGGTGTTTGTTTACTGTCAGCCTAACCTCACTTACCCGTTTCCAGTACATGTTCTCAGTGCAATGTCTAATAGTGGTTGTAAAACCTCTGCTGACAGTTTTTGTTATATTTGTCGTGATTTTGTGATTAAAAAACACCAAAGAAACATTACAGACTTCGTGGAAAAGGTTTATCTATCATACTTTGGATCTAAACATGGTGATCAAAATAAATCTAGGACGCCACATAAGGTACGTTATGTGTGGGTTGAACATCTGAGAAAATGGATCATAAAGGAGAAAAAAGCCTTCTTTATATTCGCTGTTCCAATGATATGGAGGGAGCGAACATGATGGGGGACTACTGTTGGTCACTTCACCGAGAAGTTCAGCAAGCGACTCATCATAGAAAAAGCTACACATGAAGCTTCAAAGAAAAAAGAGAAAGAAAATATAAACCAAATCCAGCTGACAAGTGAAACCTCTTTTAACACATATCTTTGTTTTACGTAGCTTACTTTAAATACCAACCATGCTTATGTTTCATTAATATCCCCGTTTACCATATAGCATAGGATTTTTATCCTATATAGTAAAAAGCATATTGCTCGGACACTATGGGTGATTCAATAAAATTAAGGCTCTATTTGGATTCAGCTCATAAAAATCTATAAATATCAGCTATCAAAGTAAAAAAAAGTTTCTCAAAAAAATTTTTTCGTTGGCTTCGATACCATACGTCGGCTTTGAGCATTGATGCTACAACGAGCTCTAAACTAGGAAATGATGGCCGGTGAGATCACAACACTTTTCCAGCCAAACTGTCATTTTATGGATCTGATAGTACATCCAACAAATGGATAGAACCTATGCAATGAAAAGAATACAGAAATCTGGGCTCAGTGATTCAACAAATATAACCAAGGGAAACTCCTCTGACTGTGCAGAAATCACTTAAGTGGTTCCTCAAGAGCCAATCTTAGGTCAACCATTCTTTTCCAGCTAATAGTCAACACACAGAATTTATTCTTTTTGCAGGGATTACCGTAATCAATACAACAATACACACAGCACTGAAGGAATGGTAAATACACCATGAAAATATTTTATATTTGAAAAGAAAAGGAATTTGTGGAAAATTCCGAATTCATGTTAATTGTATATAGTGTTTTCGCACTTAACTAGGACAATCGAAGATAATGTTTAATTTCTGACCAGTTAATAGTGTGAGCCTGTTAACGAATGATGTCACCTACCACATCAATATTCGACTATGGCCTAAAGCCGATGGGCAGCATAGAAGGAACAAGTTGAATCCTCTTTTTGCACCATCGTATACACTGTGACAATCTTACAACCTTCACGAGCAATTGTTCTACAACAGCAGAGCGCCGACTGATAGGCTTCAAACACACAGGTAAATACATGATGTGTTGGTTTGCATTTGGTACTGTAGGGCAGATGGCTGTGGAATCTCAGCTCCTGACGATACAGTAGTTTGCAAAGCTGTTACGTTGCTACTATTTGATCAAGTTAACCACATGAATATATCCCTGAAGTCCTCTTCAAAAGTTAAAAAACGTGCCTCGTATCGAGAAGTAGCATTATCGGATTTCTCAAACGGAAGGGGATGTGGAATTCAATGCAAAAGTTGGATACCTGCCTAAGATGATTATAGTTGATATCACTCACTATAACTCTCCTCATAATGCACTCTCTTTCACCACCTCAAATGGATTTTTGTTTAGTGCCAAATAATGAGGCAATTTAATTTTCATTTATTTAACTCTGTAGTATGTGTAATGATCATGACAGATCAGAAAAGAAAAGAAGCCCTATCATGATTCAGTTAATAAAACAACACGTAGGGGTAGCAAAAGTTCCGACTGACCATACGAAAACCTAATTCAAGTTTCATTGTTCTCTTTACCAGTACTTGTGGAATTCTTAACAAGTGCTTTGCCAATTCTCGTACGTTAACAATATCTTGCGTGTGGTATGGTCATTGTGTAAGGGTTTGAGTACAGAACAACAACTGTGTAAACTGTAAGCATTTTTGGTTTAATTTTGCATTCTTATCACAGAAATAGACGCAGTTACACAGTTTACAATGTGACAATGTAACAACAGTTGTCAAACGAATGAATCTGGTCCTCAGAAAATGAAATAATACTAAATACAATAATGGTAAATTTTAACTAGAAGTTTCTTTAAAAAATTGTTCTTACAACTACATCATGATGTCGGCCAGTACTACGATAAATCATCCAATTCCGGTTCAATGTTGGGTACTATTTAGGATGACAATCAAGTCTACAGAGGATGGTTAGTTTTGTGACAAGTTGAGCAAAATATTACTCAAGGTCGCTCGAGTTTACAGTGGATGCGAGCTGGTGAACCAACAAGTTTACACCTCTGTGCGCGGTATATGCCTTAGCTGCGATGAGCTGTCGTCTGCATGTCTGCTCTCATCTGAAGCTGTTACAAAAACTAATTAAGCTTTGCTGATTTTTTCCAGCAGAAACTTTCCCTATGTTTCTCATTAGGCGAGAAAACATGTACTCATCCCTTGTCTTGAAATATGGCGATATGCATGCGCATGGCTGGAGCACTGTGCATATTAAAATGCCCTCTCAGTCCTTGCAAGAACAATTAACTAACTAGCTGGTTAATTTCTCCACAGTTGGAGCTCAACGACGCTACAGCTAATGTATAGCTGAATGTCAGCCGCAGTGAATGGAGTGTTTACACAAATTTCTCCTCTGCGTTGTACAGAACGTTATATGCCCGGTTCTGCACTTCACGCCAGTTCAGAGATGAGTCCCCGAAAATTTCACTCTTGTCTTTCTCGTAGCCGAACTGTCTCTCCTACTGGGTTCTTTCGTTCTCCACGTCACAGTTTTTTCGACCAATAAGAGTGTTCCGCTTACTGTGTGGAAACTCTCTCTGGCAATCGCAAGGGCCCTACCATTAAACTGCGTCGAAATTTCGGCATTTTACTCCTTCCTAGTTCGTTTCAGCCAATCGGACGTCATGTGCCTGCTCCAGACGCCTATAAGTTACACGTGTACATGACATGTGTACCACTCGCTGTTCACGTGATCAAATGCATCACTCGTTTTGTTAATATCCATTTGGAATTCCCAAACGCAGTTTTCTAAAGCTTCTTTCTGTCCTACTTCTGGTGGCCCATTACTTACTCTCCAGCATGCGTCACCTGTCCAGTCACTGAGTTGCACCGCGGGACACCCCCTAAGAGGTTTTCGTGGTGCCTCCCGTGGTGTGACTTCTGCTTTGGTCTGTGCCTGCTTCCACACAAAACGTTTCCTCTCGCTGCTTGTTTCACCTTCTGCTCATTGACATGCATTGTATAGGAACGGTTTGTTAATACCGTCGATTCAGTGTCATCCCTTTTGCATTATACACTTACAGGCAAATCTGCTCATTACCACTGAAGTAAGTTAGTTGTCATATGCACCTTCTCATCACGATGTACTTATATAAGGCGCAAAATTCACCTACATTTATTCTGCCACCTTACAATTGAAAGGCAGGTATCATAACCAACATCAAATTCATTACTTTAAGATCTTATTTTCAAATACAAATGACATCAACAACTTGTTAATAGAGCTCCTTCTATCCTCTTAGAATTTAAACTGATGTAACAGGAATAACACACATTTCAACTGTGGCATCTCGCTCAGTAAGGTGAAGAAATTAAACGGGAAAAGGAGAGTGTATACGGGAGGTTGACTGTTACGGGAAGATAATTGCGACAGTGCTTGCAAATTACTCGGAACAATAAGTTTGCAAACTACGTCGATAGGAGAACTCGCTACAGGCCAGTAAAAAAGAAAGGAAACTGGCTTACCGTCCGCATTTTTACGCAACATTACAGAAAATTCTTCACACTAATCTTGGATCATTTCAAAGCAAAACTATGATTGTTAATTCCACTATGGCAAAGAGTTAGCCACTCTCCACGTGGTCTCAAGAAGTCAGCACAAAATTCTGTCTCCTGAAAATTTAATCAACCGGAAATATTCATTTTAGTACACCAATTAAAGATGGAAAAATCAAGAGAGACAAATATGATAAATGTTAGCGCGACTTAGTATGGGTTAACAGTGCGTTCACGAGAGGCTCAAAACTATCAAGGGAATATTCCCTTGTGTCAGTAAACGCCCTTGATGAAACATGGCGGTGGTACAGGAGCGCCAAAGTAGTGCAACACTTTTTTTCCGAGTTCTATTTTTAAGGGTTGAAACAAACCCCAAAAGGGAATTCCGCCTATTGGGTTTGGAGAGAATTACTTCGAAACGATGATATATATATATAAAGTTCCCACATGACAGTTGACAAGTAAATCTTGAAAAGTGGTTAAATGAATTCTGTAATAATGTTAAATTCTGCAAAATATCCCACCACTATTAATCAATTTTGAAAAATCAAAACTTTTGTTGAAATGATTATAATGTCAATCTCAACCTGAAAAAGATTATAATCAAGCGGCAGTCATTAGTACAAGATCAGCGGCAGTCATTAGTACAAGATCAATACTCTTCGCCAAGTCTGATCACAGTACTGAAATATGGCTGATACAAATCAGGATGTTTAGAGACTCACTCGTCACAATTTTAAATCCATCTGAATTTTGTTTTATATTGTCTTCCCTTTGTGTGTATTACATAAAGAAATCTTGTTCATTTTATTTACATGTTGTAAGAAAGACGTTATGTTTTAACCATTTCTTTATGGATTATTGTAATAGTAATTATCTTTTATCAGGAATAACCGGTTACTTATTTTTTCAATAAACAAAACACACTTATGTCAAATGGGAAACTAAAAAAATAATACAAACCGTAAAATAATAGTTTAAAACATAAAACAAATATAAGTAAAATAAATAATGAGAACGGAAATGAGGGCTCAGATATTTTAATTTGGTATACTGAGAATACTCCGACATCACATTGTGTACATCCTATTTTCTAGAAATTATCATTTAAAAACCGGCTTTATTATACAGGAATGTAAGTGGTTTGAAAGCTTCTTTAATTTCTGTTGTAACAGAAGTTTTCATACTTCAGAATTAATTACTGCTGGTAGGATATTTTGAAAAATTTCAAATTACTAGAAAAGATAATTAGACCATGGAAAAAAAGAAAGTCAGCCTTTGTGTTGTAAGGAAATCGTTGTTGCAGGAGCTAACTGCGATGCTGTTATACAGCAGCAAATCTGGGCCTTTGACGTAACGTACAATCGTTTTGTTCTAGGATCCCTTCTCGTATGTTTATTTAGTATGACAACATTTATTCGATTTCACCACTTACAACTGTGAGTATTGTATTGATTCTATCACAGGATTTGGGGACGAATTATTAGCAAAATATGACGGTGTCTCATTTGTATTATACTTTACACAGTTAATATACCTACAAAGAACACATTTGCAGAGTTTTGGGTTATGTACTATGATTAAATAGTGCACGATGCTCTAAGCTACGACATCACTAACCGCTGAAGAGCTCAAAAATATCAGGAGAGCGAAGTAAAAGCTTTTGCGTAAAAATTCTGCACATGTTATGACGAAGTGTACACTGATAATGACCGCAACAGTATTTGCATTTCGAAGCATTGCAAATCTGGGAGAGACACCATTCATTATTGTATTGTTAATATATTTGGCATATTGTCATTCACTAACGTCACATTGAATAACGTTCTGGGGTAACTCATATTTAAGGAGGAAAGATTTCTTTGTTCAAAAGTGTGTTCTGAGCAAAGCATGTGCTGCTCAACCATTATCATTTTGTGGAGATATGTTTCACCAATTAGTCATTTTAAGTGATGCTCCACAGTATATTTGGTCCCTCATTCACCTCGCTGTAAATAACCCCTACAGTTCAAAAGGAACAAATGACGTACATGATTACAGTACCAGAAGAAACGACACTTATTATTCCATATTAGGTTTGTCTGTAGAATAACAGAGGTGAGGTGTTTTTGAACACTTACCAAGCGATATATAATGTCTGATACCAAAGTCAAATTTCAAAATGAACGGAATAAGTTTGTCCTGAATAATTCTCTACATTCCTCAGAAGATTTTCTATACATGTAATGTATAAAAAGTGGATATGAATTATTAATTCACGTCAATATTAAAAAAAATTAATAACTGTCACGTAGCAACATTTATATATGAATGTGTAGTAAGAATGTAAAATATCTTGTTTCACATAATTACAGTTAATCGTACAAATGATTCATGGAACGTAACAGTTAATAAACTGGCTAACCTATACCCATGGTTCAGAAACATGAACATAAAATAGAGACTCGTTCAAATTCTTCGTAAAAGGTATTGACGCTAAGTGGGACAACCGCGGGGATTTGGTTGACTGTGGCGGGAACAAACTGAAATCGGACATAAGAACCACGAACACACGAAAGTAGTAAAATGCACTAAATGAGGCAATCAGTGAGACCCAGTACAAGCGTTAGTATGAAAGATGCAATAAAATAAATAAATAAATGGAAATAAAAATTTTGTGTGTGCTAAGCAACTATAAGTGGTATCGAAGCCTATATAGTTCAACTTTAAAGATCTATACTGCGGTATCGTCCAGAGGACGCAGTGCCACACCAAGTTGCCAACGCGAATCGATACCATAGATATAGCTAGTGCTCGCTCCAGTTCGCACCGACGTATGGGAGGCTTACCAGAACACCATACCTCACTCTCAGCAACAGATACGTCCGCACACTGAAGTCATTGCAGTGTCGAGCGTGCACGAGCTCAGTCCCGTTTCAAGACCTCAGCCACAGCAGCGCCATCGTCTAGGAACAATGAGTAGTTACAGTCTCAGATGGACTTGCACTGTCGTACCTCAAGAGAACAGCTTGTTAACTGCTGCTAATCAATGACAGTTCTAAATTACCTAGTACTCATATTGGCAGATAAGTGTGGCACAGTGAAGTAAACCTTTTATTTATTCATGTATACTAGTATATCATCTGTTGTAGTTGAAAATGAACCATTTTCCAGAGTACTCGAAAAACCTAAAATTGTACCGGACGGTTGCGGGTTCGTATTGTCACAACAAATACAAAGACAGGAAACCAAATGTCGATATCAGTACAAAAATCGAAACGTCGATATCAACACATACTGCCAAGAAGCACCAGAGCTAACAAACACGGTATGGAAAACATCACTTGACCTACTAGAAGGCCGACACGAATACAGAGATCAAAATCTCGGCGGTTTATTACAACTGATATCACATCGACCACAATTACATTTACTACAAAGAAAATGAAACGCACTATTAAAAATATAACAAACACAGTACTAACACCTCCAGTTACTAACTATAAAAATTGCAGCTTGCACATCAAAAACAACTTTAACAAAAATGCAACTCATCACACTTAAATTAAGCCACGATCGAGATTCGTAAACAGAAATAAAACCAAAAGATAAAAAATGGCAGTCCAGCATGATAAAATAAAACCACATGAAAGAATTACAGAAAAATTAGAACAAACTTAAATAAAAAGGAAAACAGAAGTAACTCCATTCCAAGCACGAGGCAAACGCTGCCAAACCTTCCCCTTCACGCCCAATAAAAAAACATTAAAGAAAAAGGCAAAAGACAATCCGCCACAACACACTCACTGCCGCCTAATCCCAGGGGCTTTTGTATCTCCATACACAACCATCAGGTGAACACTTAGATGAGACATTGGTCAGACGCAGATGAGCTTCATGTACATAAGATGTAAGACTTTCTGCGACAAGATCCAGCTTTTGTAAACAAATTGTGGTCGATTTCTGATCCTCTACCTCTCAACACAACAAACAACTAGTAAATATAGCTTCCGCAAGGACGCATTTGGTAAATATTACAGCATAGAACAAGGACATGCAAAACGAAGGAGTATACCCCGGGAATATAAGAAAGGATTACTAGTGTAACATGTGCGTAATACACAGACTAAGGCTTTATCTCTAGAGCAAAATATGAGACAGCTTATTAGATGCACAAAACTACGAACGCCAGCCACATGGAGCAAATTGAAACTTGCCTACCCCAAGATGTCGATGGAATTCTTGCAGAAAATGAAGGGTGTACGGTTTGTTCAGCAATCCATAACTGACAGTGAATTACTTACATAGACAGTATCCGTCGTTCTATTTATTTTGAAGTGATAGTGCTGGACTAAGGAAGCATGAAGAATGTATTTTAGAATTTCAGCCAAAGATCTTTATTAGTGGAACTTCGCTGCAGGAAGGAACACAACATGTCGATCAACCGACACCTTATAATCTTGCTCAGCTTCATCAGCAGCAACTGAAGGTAAAAAAAATCAGAAACAAACAAGTATTTTTTTGCCCCAAAAGAGTTGTTAACTTCATGGTCAGAATGAATATTGTCATCCGAGTTAGACTGTTGAGCATCGAAGCGGCGGGCCCCAAACGACAGATATTGAATGTTCGATTGTAAGTAGATCACGGATCTCTGGTGGCGGGAGTTACGGTAAATCACTTGTACGTTGCCATGGGAACCTCTAATATTTATATCAGTAGAAAGTTGGGATGTCTGGTGTCGTAGAAGTCTCTTCGGCCGATTGCCTGACGTGGAAGAATCTAATACCATGCTTATGTAATATAGAGAACTGTCCGAATGTTTATCGGAAATATGGACTAATACCGGATGACGAAAGAAGGTATTGTGCTATGCGGCAAAGTCTTTGAAAATTCGTAAGAAGAGGTCTGATAGTAAAGTGCCTTTACAATTTCAATGCGGAAATTGTGGTAAATGAACGACTATCAGGAAAATATACATGGTTTAGCTATTTCAACCTTGCTGGAACAGAGAGAACACCCTGCAAGCTATAGAATCTGAAACCGACTTATCTATCAATACCGTGTGCGACTATTTATGGTTTTACAGAGAAGTCTGATGTTTAATAGTGACCAACGACAGTGTACCGATCGGTGGAGCATATAATGTTATTGACGCGAAAGACTCGCACATAGCAAGAAGAAAGAAAGCGGAAAGTACGACCTTAAAAGAATGAAATAGAACACATTTGTGCATTAGATGCATAGAACGAGAGTCCCGGGACAGCTTTGTGGTAAGAGTGTTCTCCAGAGACAAGATAACGTTAGTAGGTTTGATGAAGCACTTTAAACTGCCCGGTAGCAAAGTGATTACGGTCGGCTTTCAGTTCCCCAAAACATTGAAAGCAGAAGGATTAAACTACTGCATCCAGAAGAAGGTCACTTGCAAGAGTGATCGAATCGTCGGTGGTTTTACGTATTGACAATGCGGTCAAAAAACCAGAAAAATTTTATTGACTGTTAGAATGGCCGCGGAAGCCGACGTTTATATTAAACCACGAGTTCGGGAACCTCTGTGTAGAGTTCCAGTCATCCGATGATCGCAGTGTGCGCGCTGAGAAAATCGAGCGGCTGTGAAAATCAGCGAAATCTTCCATTAAAAGAGAAGGGTGGCCAGAAGAAAGAGACCAACTCTGCTTGTTTGAGTATTTGTATTTCCATAACTTGCTGTTGCAAGTTGACGCTAGTGACACCCTTCCCATATTTTTACGTGACGTAGGCCGAGTCTATCCAGGTTATGGCAAAAACAGAATGCTTTCCGTGGCATACACGTCAAGTGGACTTTTGGATGACGACAAAGTCGATGACGAGTGAGGCAAGTAATTTCCTTTTTAATTGTAAGTATTTAAGTCAACGTTCTTCTTTTGTCGTTGCCCTGGTGACCACAGTAGATACTACTCTTATCTCCAACCACCACAGTCAGATAGTCAGTCGATTTAGAGTAGCACGTTCGGTATCTACCGTTTGGGGCCCGTGGTTTCGATAGGCAAACATTCTTACAAACTACCGATTGTTGAAACTGAAAAGGAATAGAGAGTTAAACACAATCAGCCACGTTAACCGTATAGCTTGTTGCTAACGAAAGATGTAGTTAACATTGCCTGAAAACTGCTCAACTTCTGAATCTGCAAATTTCATCCACGGTCAAATGATTTTCTGGATGATACTTCTCTCCTAATTTACAAATCGTAATTCCACTCGTCAGCTATGTGATTATTCGTAGACGCTATAGACTTCGTTGTCAAACATAGTTCTCCATCAGCAGATAATATTTAAGTAATGGTAACAATCTTTAAAAATAGACATCAGCTGGAACTACCTATTTGCCGAGAAACTCTCTGCTACCAAAATCTTACAAGTAAAAAGAGGGACTAGCTAGGACTATTAACTCTTGTAGGGACTAAAACCCAATCCGCAACCATGAATAGGTCTAATCTTACCTTAAAACCACAAGAGAAGAAGTAAAATGTGGGATAAAAACTTCGTACTATCTCAAATTTCTGTTGCAGGCGCTCGTTGATGGTCTTCTCTGAAACATGTTGACTTTTACAAGCTGCTTCTATTCTGTTATAAGCAATTTCGCCATATCATTCTTGTTATCAAACATTTTCTATTCCGTAGGTGGCCCAAAGTCTGTCGATGTCTCGGTAACAGCATATATCTCAATTGGCAGGAGCTGACAATGCACAGAACAATTGCCGGATTGGGCATTCAGTCGCCCATGCTATAGCGAGCTACATCTTTCATTTCAGTATGTTGACAAATATCTAACAGCATTTTGATGCTACAGTTCGGGCCACATTCTGTTTGGCGGTATTCTCTTGTTTTTCTTATCTTCAATGTGACACTGCTCTAGAAGCTAAGTGGAAGATTATGTCGACAGACCTTAGCTTTTCTTCGATGGAAAACACACCGTGGCGATTTGCGCTGGCGATAGCGAAAGTCATTTGATACCGTTGATTTCGATACCCTGTAGGTGTAGTCACCTACATATAAGATAAAATAAAACCGTAATTTCACCTGTCAAGCACCTTTTCTTTGGGTAGCGTGAGAGACGTGTTTCACGTGTGACAGTTTTTTTGCCAATTACGTTTTTGAATGCGTGAAGGCGGAAAAGAAGGAAGGCAGTGCCGACCGGAGTGGCCGTGCGGTTCTAAGCGCTGCAGTCTTGAACCGAGCCACCGCTACGGTCGCAGGTTCGAATCCTGCTCGGGCATGGATGTGTGTGATGTCCTTAGGTTAATTAGGTTTAATTAGTTCTAAGTTCTAGGCGACTGATGACCTCAGAAGTTAAGTCGTATAGTGCTCAGAGCCATTTGAACCAACCAAGGAAGGCAGTGGAACGCAGTTCTAGCACATTGACTACTCCTCTAGGATAGCAAGAAGCGTGTCACAGGTCTAAATAACTTCAACCAATGTACAGACCCCGTCTAGAGCATGGTATAGGCCACAATTATTCAGTCTTTTTATCTAGGCTTACTGGTTATGGAAGCAAACGTACAAATGTTCCTATCTGTGCCGGTTTATAAGTTGGGGCCGGTGTGCATATTGCGAGAATAGCACGCTACACTAACAGGTCAGTGGGGACTGGGAGACATGTGGAGCGCGTGAGTTTGCAACACTTTTATTTTTTCACTCCATTTAGATCATTGGAACAAAATTGGGCATAAGAAGACTGTCTGGCACTGTAGCAGCGTCATGAAGGCTAGCGTATTTATTACATGATGCAACTTTTGTAACATCACAATTACATCTAATGAACGTATACATATGGAAGACATTCAGTATGTTCTGTCATAAAGACAAGAAAACCACCTCCTTTTGTAGCTGAAATTCATTGTTGACTACAGACATGTTTCACCAATCCATGTTAGGCACCTTCAGTAGTCTAAAATACCCATAAAATAATTTAATTATATATTTTTCATGTGGGATTTGTAATGATTCTTTGGCAGTTTGTTTATGTCTAGCTATTTGCTTTTACAATTAAATGTCAATGTTTTTCATTACATTCATTTTTGTGATCTGTTCACCCAGCCATTTGTAGTTTTACATGTGCTAAAAGCAAACGGTATAGGTTTCTTGCAGTAAATACTTCTCAACACATAAGCTATACTGTAGAAAACTGCACGTCTGCGATGCTCTTAGTCACGTGCTACACAGCTGACTGAGGGGTCATGGGAACAGACTGAGGGATCTAGAGTGAGTGAAGAAGGGAGTTGGGGAGAAGTTGAATGATGGGTGAGTTGTAGGGCACTGTGTGTGTGTGTGTGTGTGTGTGTGTGTGTGGTCGTGCGAAAATATTTATTTACTCATTTATCATTTACATTTATGATAAAATATAACTACAATTAGTAGAATTTGTAAAGCAGAAAGCATGTCAACAAACAGAGATTACCATGTGCGCACATAGTGGGGCGCAGTATTTTATTTTTGAGCCATTGGTATATTAAAGTTCTAGAAGTAGAATCAATTTTTTATGACACTTCGAGAGTACCGTAACATTTTCTATTTTAGTATTCTGACATCGGAAACCACTTATGGAATCGATACTGAAAAAAGGAATCAGTGAGAATGACTTCAGACAATGATTCCCTTGACACTGTTTAATAGATCAGACGCATCAGTTCATAATACAGCATCTTCATCCTAAATGAAAATGAACAGATAGAAGAGACGCATATTGAGTATTTTTGTGGCAGCTCTAGGTGAAGGACAAAAAAAAAAACACACACACAACTGCATTTGTTCTTGAATATTATCACGCCCCGCCGTAGTGAAGTGTAATTGAGGGTCACCAGCAATTATACACCGTGTTATTCTCATGTATTCGTGCATTCCTACAACGCAAAAAGAAAAAACAAAACACTGCGTGGAAGTGATAGTAGATCTTTCTCTACCTTTACTTATCTACGTCAGATGTGGTACATGATAAAAGGGACAATGTTTGCAACCAGTCAGAGGTAGTAAATACATATGAATAATATGGTCCCTCCAAATAATTCAATACCTCATCGATTTTCACGCAAGATGTCACGCACGTTTTGTGGTAGTTTTCATTAAACAGTTTAACCTCTATAGTTGGCTCTTTATCTCAAAACATTTGCATTTTGGCACTAAACATTCTTACATGTGTTTATAAGATGAAACAGAAAACAAAAACAGGTTAATAATATGTCACATTATTCAATCAGTACATTTGTGTTGTTAGTACTGCGTTTGAAAACATCGGTGATCGAATAAACATATCAAACTACGGTTAAGGTAAGGAAGTGTCACTACGAGATAAACGTTTTGCTGCTGCACTAATGCATAACGGGATAATCTTGAAAGTCATATGAGTTTCACTGCGCATTAATCTAGTTCACGTTACGTCTGTATGTTAAGATGTTTCTCGCTAATTAGGCAATCTACTTGAGATTGACATTAACATCTGAAGTAGGCTGCCGTGCATCTACGGAGTGCTCTTGTAGAACAACGTTCTGTACTTACCAGATTGACTCATCAATCGATCCCAGTTTGCGTTACGTGGCAATGAGATTCTGGTACACCAAGTCTCATCGACAATTAATGTTTGATGGTGTTTTTTGAGTGAGTTATACAACGGAATATATCTTCCATTAGTACCTTATTTGTATGTTTTTTATAGGACGCTTATAACTGTTCTCCGCGTTAGTTAATTTTTAAGGTGTGCATATGAAACTGTTGCGACTGAATACAAGTATATGCTAAATCATCAGGCTTATAGATAATGACTATGTACTCCTTCCACTTCATAGTATTAACAGGTGTAGATGCACAATACTTTAACAGCCACTTTGCCAGTAATGGATTCCACTTATATACAGAATAGAATATGGCACTTTTCGTTGCCTTTCAAGAATACACTTTTTGAATCTTCAATTAGTTAATTTACCATCTAGAGTCACTTAAACGTAAAATATCGAAATATTAACAATGGAGTCATATACTGCACGCATCTTTGGTTGTACAAAGCATGCCAAACCTGAACTCAGTTTTTATTGTCCTCTATCCCAATGCATCTACTGTGATAATACTGAGAGAAACAACAGTCTGGGTGCTGACCGCTTGAAGATCACTTACTTTAGTGGCATGTTTTCGGTCATGAACATCCGCGCAACGTAGCAGATGTGGAGCTTCCCAGCTTGTATGCATCTGATTAAGGACGTTCTCTTGTGCACGAGAGTGTTTGTCAGACCGGAATCAGGCGTATAACCCATCGTACGTGGCATTTCATACAATTATATGAATACATGATGTCTGTACACCAAACATTCATATAATTGATTCGCATAAATGGGCAATGGATCCACCAGATTTAGTGCCGATGCAAAAGTACATTCTACCTCCTGCGGGAATCTGAGAGTAGCGAGCGTAGAGGAAACGGACAGGGAGTGCCGATAGGTGGTACTCGGTGAGTGTGTGGATCAGCCGTGAGGCTTGCCGAGACAGTCCGCACAATTGCGGTTAACGCTGTTTCCTGGGTGGTGCAGTGGTTAACGCAACTGCGTAGCACGCAGGAGATGCTGGGTTAGAATCTCAGTCCGTCACACACTTTCACTCATCGCCGCTAATCCCGTGTAATGTCCCGATGCAGCTGACATCACTCATCATTTCCCTTTCCTTTCCTTTCTCCCCACGATACCTTCAATTTACATACAGTGTACAGGCCAACTAATGTGTGCCTACCTTCATTTACTTCTGCATGACATCCACCTGACTACTCTGCAGTTCACAATTAAGTGCGTGGTAGAGGGTGCATCGAACCAAATTAAGGCTGTTTCTCTATCGTTCCACTCTCTAACAGCGCGGGACGAACGAACACTTAAATTCTTCCCTGCAAACTGTGATTTACCTTATTTTCTGACGATGAACGTTTCTCCCTCTGTAGGCGGGCGCGAACAAAATATTTTCATATTCTTGGGAGGAAGTTAGTGATTGGAATTTTGGGGCGCGAACAAAATATTTTCACATTCTGAGGAGAAAGTTAGTGATTGGAATTTCATAAGAAGCGCTTTCAGCAACAGAAACAGGTTGTTTTACTGATTGCTACTCTAATACGCACATCATTTCCGTGTCCACTATATTTCGCGATAGGATGAAAAGAGCTGCCTGTCCGGCCACCGCAGGAAAGTTGTCTGTTTTACGTAGGAGTCTGTGTTCAACACCGTGCGGTCCTTGAATTTCCGAACTGTCGTGGCGTGAATTAAATTTTCTTCGCCCATCGCCTCGCTCAGAATAAGTGGGACAGCCCGTGAATTGATTTTACAGTATTGTGTGTCTTCATGTGTCGACTTCTATGTCCTCCGTCAATCCCATATGATGCGGATCCCACAGTGCACGACAGTACTCCGGAAGAGATCGGATAAGCGTGACGAAAGCATTGTCTGTAGTAGACCAGTTGCATTTTCTAAGTGTTCTCCAACAAATCGCAATCTTGTGTTTGCTTTCCCCACATTTAGCTAGGTGATAGTTCAAATTTAGGTTACTTGTAATCTCAAACTCTATGTCTTTACTTGAAGCTACACTCTATAAAGTGGTGTAATTGATCGTGTAACCGAAATTTAGCGGATTCCTTTTAGTACTCATGTGCATGACTTCACTCACTTCATTATTCACAGTAAATTACCACTTTACGCACTATAAAGATATCTTGGATAAATCATTTCGCAATTGGTTTTGATCATCTGATGCTGGAAATGACAGCATCATCTGCAAACACTCTACGCGGGCTGCTCAGATTGTCTCCGAAATCGTTTACGTAGCCCAGGAATTGCAGAGAGCCTATGACACTTCCTTGGGGACGCCAGATATTACTTCTGCTTTGCTCAATGACTTACCGTCAATTAGTAAGAAATGTAATCATTGTGAGAGGGAATTAACTGTTCCAATCGCTCAACTGAGATGATACTCCATAGGCACGCAATTTGATTACTAGCCGCTTGTGAGGAACACTATCAAAAGCCTTCAGGAAATCTAAATTATCGAATCAATTTGACATCACTGCCGATAGCACTCATTACTTCGTGAGAATAAATAGCTAATTGTGTTTCACAGAAGGTTTTTTTTAAAATCTGTGTTGGCTGTTTATCAATAAATCATTTTCTTCGAGGAATAGTGATTCATAGTGTTCGAACGCAGTATATGTTCCAGTGTTCTATTGCAAATCGTCGTTAGTGATATGGGTCTGTAATTATGTGGATCACTCCTACCCGTCTTGCCTTTATTATGTGATTTAGGCTGCTTCGCTACACCGAACACATTTGCTTCTAAGTTATGTTGGCAGTTGTTCTTGATTTCAAATCTGGAATATCAACGTCGTTCTCTTTGGTGAAGGAGTTTGCAAAAACTTTGTTCAGTAACTCTCCTGTCATCAGTAAGATTACCATTGCTATAGACCCGTGAGGGTGTTGATTGCGTCTTGCCGCTGGTCTACTTTACATACGGCCATGATCTCGTTCAGTTTTCTGCCGGATTTCGAGAGAAAGTTTCGTTTTAGAAACTATGAGAAGCATCTCGCATTGAATTTCGCTCTAAATTTCGAGCTTCTGTAAAACTTGGCCTGTATTGGAGATTTTGTGTTCTTTTAAATTTGGCATGCCTTTTTTTCGTTGCTTCTGCAACAGTGATCTGAACTGTTTTGTGTACCGTGGAGGATCAGCGCCATCTGTTATTAACTCGTTTGTCACATATCTCTCCATTATTGTCGGTATTGTTTCTTTGAATCCAAACGACGTTTTGTCTACGCTTATATATACTGACTGGAAGAAGTGGAGGCTGTCTCTAAGGAAGGCGTAAAGCGAATTTTTATCTGCTTCTTTAGACAGGCGAACTTGCGTTTATTTTTGGTGGCTTTCGCAACAACAGCCGGGTGGTCACTTGTCCCTGTATCCATTATTATGCTCCTAATTTGCTCAAGATTATTTGTTACTCAGAGTTCACGTATGTTTTCGGTACCACTTACTATTCAGGTGGGCACCTGAACTAACTGTTCAAAATAATTTTCTGAGGTAGCATTTAGTAAAATTTCGGACGACGTTTCATACATACCACCAACTTTAAACGTATATTTTTGCCAACATGTCGAGCGTATGTTGAAGTCACAACCAATTATAATTGTACGAAGAAAGTACCTACTTGAAATGAACTGTTCAGCAAATGTATCACCTGAGTCGACGGGTCGTTGAAGGGAACCAGTTACTAATTTATTCCGATTGTCTACTTAACGTCTATCCATAAAAGCTCACAAGAAATATTTACTTCAATTGAACTACAAAATAAAGTACTCCTGACTGCAACAAACACTTCGTAAAAAGCTGTATTTAATCTATCATTTCAAAACATGGTTTGGTCCTTTGTAAGAGTTTCGGCTGAACTTATTTCCGGCTCTACCTAGCTCTGTGTACCTGTAACGATTTGAACTGTCCGACATTAAACAGCCACTCAGCCCGATCCTGGAGGACACAGCTGTCGCAGCAGAAACCATGGAACTGCGTGGCACGGTAATGAATCTCATAGTACAGGACTCCTGTTTCCTCTGAGACCTTACCTAGCTATTTCCGCGTCATGTACTCACTATGCTAACTGAATACAGTCTTTAGACAAATAGTGTAAAAGGTGTGGCTCAAATGGTTCAAATGGCTCTGAGCACTATGGGACTTAACATCTTAGGTCACCAGTCCCCTAGAACTTAGAACTACTTAAACCTAACTAATCTAAGGACATCACACACATCCATTCCCGAGGCAGGATTCGAACCTACGACCGTAGCAGTCACGCGGTTCCGGACTGCAGCGCCTAGAACCGCACGGCCACCGCGGCCGGCTTAAAAGGTGTGGTTAAGTGCAATGTTATAACTAGATTTTAAATATCCATGAGATTCAAAATGTTTTCTGGATGTACATTATGAAGACTTTTCACTTGAAAAAACACCACTTTTGTTGTAGACTTGCATAGAACCTAAGTAATCTTATGTTTGCCCGCCCGGTTGGCCATGCGGTCTAACGCACGGGTTTCCGGGCGGGAAGGAGCGCCTGGTCCCAGGCACGAATCTGCCCGGCGGACTTATGTCGAGGTCCGGTGAACCGGCCAGTCTGTGGATGGTTTTTAGGCGGTTTTCCATCTACCTCGGCGAATGCGGGCTTGTTCCCTTTATTCCACCTCAGCTACACTATGTCGGCGATTGCTGCGCAAACAAGTTCTCCACGTACGCGTACACCATAATTACTCTACCACGCAAACATAGGGGTTACACTCGTCTGGAGTGAGACATTCCCTGGGGGGTCCACCGGGGGACGAAACGCACAATAACCCTGGGTTCGGTGTGGGGTGGCGGAGGGGCGAAGTGGACTGCGGTAGTCATCGTGGGGTTGTGAACCACTTCGGGTGCAGCGGGGACGGAGTCTCTCCGTTGTTTCCAGGTCCCCGGTTAACATACGATAAAATAAAATCTTATATTTTCCTTCACTGTATACAAAATGTACATTGTCATCGACATCGATAAGCATATATTTGTTTGATGATTATCCTCTGTATTTGATGGCATGAAGATGGACTTATGGCTGCACACTGGTCTGATAGATAAATAATTTCGGAGTTCAGCGTGTAGTGTCCTTTATCAAAATCGAGTAATGTTATATCTAGGGATGGTGGTGACCAGAGTACGCGTCTACAGCCTTGAAACGATTTCATGAAGGGCAGCCATCCGTCTCAGTACCCAGTGGTGTGGGAGCATTGTCCTGATGAAGCCACCTGTACAGCTGTCTGATTATCAAATCACAATCAGTCCACAACAGACGTTGTTTTAGGGCTACGCAGCATGTGCTTTACATTATCAACTATGTATTGTAAAACTTACAGTTGTTCACCGGAACGGAAAATCGTTATTTCTGTATATATTGCTCACATGTCTAAATTGTTGTTGTTGTCTCTTCAGTTCGAAGACAGGTATGAAGAAGCTCTTCACACTTGGTAATTATGTGCAAGCCTCTTCATCGCCGAATAACTAGTGCAACGTACATCCATTTGAATCTGCTAACTGCATTCACCTCCTGGCGTTCCTCTATAATATTTATACAACCCACCCCATCCCCCAAAATTGACGATCTCATGATGCTTCAGGATCTTACCAACTGACTACTTCTTTAAAACATTTTTATTCAGTATCTGCTCATCAGTTACCTCACCTACCCTGTAATCTTCTTCTGCAGCATAGCATTTCAAAAACTTCTTTGCTCTTGTCGTCAGAACTGCTTTCCACGTTTTCTATCCGTGCAAGTAATACAGAACTCCACAAAAATAAACTTAGGAAACAATTCTTAACACTAAAACTTGTATTTGAGCTGTCTCAGAATTGCCACGAGATAGAACACTCAGTTGCGCAGTGCAAGGTACCAAACGCACACGCCGAGGTAGAAATTTTTTAGATAATTTTATTTTATCAAATGCCTCTAACTGGGGCAGCATGAAAACATGAAAAACTGCAATAAAGGCTACGAAAGGGAACAACAATATTTTAAGACATGCACTGTTTGTAAATTAAATTAACATAATACCTTTGTGGAGTACAACATCTCACAACAGCTCCAAAAATAACCGACCGGTGCGGCCTTCCAGAATATTCCCTTCTCAGAGTAATAGTGATACAGAGCGGATCACACTCTTCAGTTATCTAAAACACCCACATGGAACAACTGTAACACATGTAATGAAATGAAATAAGCAACTAAACTGACGGAAGAATATCCAAACACAAAAAAAGAGTTGTGCCACATAAACGACAGTTGGTAAGCGTGTTTCTACCTCTAAAAGATTATGTATGTTCGGATTTCGCGCTAATCGCTGAGAGTAGCGATGATAGCTTTTGCTTTAAATACACACTGTAGTGGTCGTGAGCGTTAGTTACCTTTGAAATTGGACGTGGTGTGCTGATGTTAGTTGTTGTGGTTGGCAGGAGAGCCAACACCGTGCCACTAGAGGAGGCCGAAATGCACGCGTTCTAGCTCACGCAGGCTGGCGTGAGGTCTGGAACAGGATAAGGAAATTATAATTTAGAAAAACGGACGTATCTGGTGGATTACTTAACTTTAATCCATTAATGATGAACGTCGCTCTTGACGGTACATGATTCACAATATCAATGGTAACTGATAATGGCGCCTTGCTAGGTCGTAGCAAATGACGTAGCTGAAGGCTATGATAAACTATCGTCTCGGCAAATGAGAGCGTATTTTGTCAGTGAACCATCGCTAGCAAAGTCGGCTGTACAACTGGGGCGAGTGCTAGGAAGTCTCTCTAGACCTGCCGTGTGGCGGCGCTCGGTCTGCAATCACTGATAGTGGCGACACGCGGGTCCGACGTATACTAACGGACCGCGGCCGATTTAAAGGCTACCACCTAGCAAGTGTGGTGTCTGGCGGTGACACCACATTAGTCAAGAATGCCTTTTAGGCTACAAAGACGCTAACATTTTACTGAATTGGAATGAGGTCGTGTAATAGGGCTACGAGAAACTGGATGTTCCTTCTGCGATACTGCAGAAAGACTTCGCAGGAAAAAACGACATTTTGTCAATTAAGTCAGTGACTGATTATTTTGTAAAAATTTTTTCTTTATTTAAAGACGCAATCACGTTCTTAAGACCCAGTCATAACCGGTTTCGACGATACAACGACCATCTTCAGATTCTATAAGAATACAAAGGAAAATTTATATTAAAACCAAAACGTAAGTGCAATATTTAACCAGGTTTATTAGTAATCTAACTTGCGAAATACATATAGTTCATACCTAAAGGTGGCATACACTCAACACAGGTTTTTATGTTTATATGACTGGTGTTGGACATTTTATAGCCAGTTTGACAAGGCATGAACCTGTGCTCAGTGTATACCGCCTTTAGGTAAGAACTATATGTATTTCGCATAAATTCAGTTAGATTACTAATGAGCGTGGTTAAGTATTGCACTTATTTTTAGGTTTTAATATAAATTTTCTTTTGTATTGTTGTAGATTCTGAAGACGGTCATTGTGTGGTCGAAATAGGTTATGACTGTGTCATAAAAATGTCATTGCGTCTATCAATTAAAAAAATTACTTGGCAGGAATAGAGTCACTGTACATAACTGCTGGCGGCAGTGGTCACGAGAAGACCGGGCTCCGGACTGCCAAGTGGCACTGCAGAGAGGGAAGACCACCGCATCGTGTTCAGCGTATGGCTCCGGTGCGTCTCCAGCAGCAATCTGAGCAGCAGGTGGCAGCACAGTTACACAACAAAGGGTTACAAATCGGATCTATATATGACTTCAGTGCTGCCAAGGGAGAGCTAATTGGATGGCAGGGTGGAAGTCTGTTGTGTTTCCTGATGAAATTTCGTTCTGCCACGCTGCTGGCGATGACCGTGTGTTGCTTAGGAGACCAGTCGAGTGCCTGCAACCAACCTGCACTACTAACCATTAAAATTGCTACAGCACGAAGATGACGTGATACAGGCGCGAAATTGAACCGACACGAAGAAGATGCTGTGATATACAAATGATTAGCTTTTCAGAGCATTCAGACAAGGTTGCCGCCGGTGGTGACACCTACAACGTGCTACATGAGGAAAGTTTCCAACCGATTTCTCATACACAAACAGCAGTTGACCGGTGTTGCCTGGTGAAACATTGTTCTCATGCCTCGTGTGAGGAGGAGGAATGCCTACCATCCCGTTTCTGACTTTGATAAAGGTCGGATTGTAGCCTATCGCGACTGCGGTTTATCGTATCGCGACATTGCTGCTTGCGTTGGTCGACATCAAATGATTGTTACCAGAATATGGAATCGGTGGGTTCAGGAGCGTAATACGGAACGCCGTGATGGATCCCAACGTCCTCGTATCACTAACAGTCGAGATGACAGGCATCTTATGAGCATGGCTGTAACGGATCGTGCAGCCTCGTCTCGATCCCAGAGTCAACAGATGGGGACGTTTGCAAGACAACAACCATCTGCACGAACAGTTCGACGACGTTTGCAGCAGCATGGACTATCAGCTCGGAGACCATGGCTGCGGTTACCCTTGACGCTGCATCACAGACAGGAGCGCCTCTGATAGTGAACTCGACGACGAACCTGGGTGCACGAATGGCAAAACGTCATTTTTTCGGGTGAATCCAGGTTCTGTTTACAGCATCACGATGGTCGCATCCGTGTTTGGCGACATCGCGGTGAACGCACGTTGGAAGGGTGTATTCGTCATCGCCATAGTGGCGTATCACCCAGCTTGATGGTATGGGGTGCGATTGGTTACACGTCTCAGTCACCTCCTGTTCGCACTGACGGCACTTTGAACAGTGGACGTTACATTTCTGATGTGTTACAACCCGTGCCTCTACCCTTAATTCGATCCCTGCGAAACCCTACATTTCAGCAGGGTATTGCACGACCGCATGTTGCAGGTCCTGTACGGGCCTTTCTGGATACAGAAAACGTTCGAATGCTGCCCTGGCCAGCACATTCTCCAGATCTCTCACCAACTGAAAACGTCTTCTCGATGGTGGCCGAGCAACTGGCTCGTCACAATACGCCAGTCACTGCTCTTGATGAACTGTGGTGGGTGTTAAGCTGCATGGGCAGCTGTACCTATACACATCATCCAAGCTCCGTTTGACTCAGTCCCCAGGCGTATCAAGGCCGTTATTACGGCCAGAGGTGGTTGTTCTGCAAATTGCGTGAAAATGTAATCACATGTCAGTTCTAGTATAATATATTTGTCCAATGAATACCCGTTAATCACATGCATTTATTCTTGGTGTAGCAATGTCAACGGCCAGTAGTGTATCTGCGTGCTAGACACAATGGACCTACACCTGTAGTTGTGGTTTGGGGTGCGATTTCGTATGTCAACAGGAGCGCTCTCGTGGTTATCCCACGCACCCTGGCTGCAAATTTGCACGTCAGTCTGGTGATTCGACTTGTTGTAATGCCATTCATGAACAGCATATCAGAGGATGTTTTCTAACAGGGAAACTCTCACCCACATACCGATGTTGTGACCGTACATGCTCTACGGGGTCTCGACATATTGACTTGGCCTGCCCAATCACCAGATCTGCCTCCAATTGAGCACATATGGGACATCATCGGAAGACAACTCCAGCGTCATCCACTAACAGCATTAATCGCCCAAATATTTCAACCGAACAACCGACTAAGTGCCAAAAACTTACATCCGGCACCTGTACATCAAGTTGCTTGCATTCAACTGTCCGTTGGCCACACCGGTTATTTATGTACTTACATTTCACATTGGAAAAATGGCTCTAAGCACTATGGGACGTAACATCTGAGGTCATCAGTCCCCTAGACTTAGAGCTACTTAAACCTAACTAACCTAAGGACATCACACACATCCATGCCCGAATCTGGGTTCGAACCTGTGACTGTAGCAGCAGCGCGGTTCCGGACTGAAGCGCCTAGAACCGCTCGGCCACTATGGCCGGCTCACATTTGAAATTTCGTGTTTACAGTAACCTGTGGTCGTGGAATTTTAATCACATAAATATGTTAGCTAGACAATTGCATTCTCGAAATTTCAGTATTCTTCATTAACAATTTTTTGTGTTGCAACATTTTTTGTCATAGTATGTCCTTGACATTCCAAAAGAAGGAAGGACACTGTCTTGGGTAGAGTGATCCGAAACCCAAGTAACGGAACAAAAACAAATCTTAAATCAGCAATCCCTTTTAATTAAAATCCACTCCTGGCTGTGACTTAAACAACAATATTTTACCAGTACTTGGACAAAAATTATTACTGAGTGTTCAATATACTGTCGCAAACAGTTAGGACATCAGTGCATAACGTGGCCACAGATAAACCTTCCTGACCAAAACTGTTTCAAAGTACTGCTCACCTTTATCAGATTCAGCTTAACACAGGATGCTTCAGATCTGTATGGACATACCTATGAAATCGTCTTGTGCCTAGCTTGTCGCTTACGTCAGTCTCGGATGAACAAAGCAACACTCTAACATGCTCTAATGAGTCTTATGATAAATACTAGGACGTTAACAGGTTACTATTGAAAATAACTATGAAGACAGTTATATCAATTACACTTTACGCGGTGTTACGTAAGGAGCAAGTGAATAGATGAAGACTGTACATGTGTTTCGACTATTTGGCATTCAGCAAGATATTTAGATTAGATTTATCAACAGACTACAGATTTTAGATAAATTAGAAATGTATGGAAGCAAAAGGCTTAAGAAGAGTTGGGTTTCGTAGCATAGAATGACACTCAAGGCAATGAATGACAAAAGGAAGTCTAAGACTCAAAGTTGCTGCAAAGAAAACGTTATATTCTTGTTATATATCACATTATGTCGTATCATTAATCTCGTTCTTGCTAGGGAAGCCCTCATACGTTCCCTGTTTATAGCGCAATAATATTGTGTCCATATAATACGTGAAAGTGTAAAACCAAGAACGACACAATATTATTGAGCAATATTTATGTACGGAACTTGTCGTTAAGAACCTAGCTTTAGTACCGAGTATGTCGTGGTTCGACGGAGTGGAACTCGTGTGTCTTGCAAAACACAAGCATAATTTACGCAGAGGGAACAAAACAAGCCTGAAAAGTTTTCTATAAACACTTTTATGGACCACAGGCTCATTCACTTCAGCATAAATTCGAGAAACTATAACAACAACTAATTGCCAATGAAACAAGTGAACTGTGTTATCACTAATGTAGATGAGCTGTTTTATATGCATTTCTCTATTGTAACAACAGTTTCAAATCAAATAAAACAGTTATTTACTTATTACTGGTTAAAGCTTACACGACCTGATGTCGGTGGCGTGGCAACTGTTGCAGGAAATACAAAACACATGTATGGCCACGCGTCATCTAAGCTGACCATATTTAGCCGGCCGCAGTGGCCGTGAGGTTCTAGGCGCTACAGTCTGGAGCCGAGCGACCGCTACGGTCGCAGGTTCGAATTCTGCCTCGGGCATGGATGTGTGTGATGTCCTTAGGTTAGTTAGGTTTAATTAGTTCTAAGTTCTAGGCGACTGATGACCTCTGAAGTTAAGTCGCATAGTGCTCAGATCCAGCCAGCTGACCCTATTTGCCAGTTTTGGAAGCTGCTGCAAGTAAAATGAACATTTCTGCTGACTGCCGTGACACCAGCATCATCATAAGTTTCCTTTGCCATTGTGAACAACGTGGTATCTGGTGTTTCCTATCCAAACGGTAATTTCATTTCTCAAAGCACAGCGTGGTACTTTCGTATCCATCCTACAACATGTTCCCTGATCTTTTTATTATGGAGCAATTTAATTCCTCTCGATCTCGACAAGAACTGCAGTCAACATATTGCAGAATATACAGAGTGAGCGTCAGCATTTTTAAATCTCTGCAGTCTCCTTCAACATACCGCACTAAACCGTCAATATCGTTGTCAGACGGAGTGTATTATAACGCAATGCTTAATACTACGGAATATATACCGAGTGTGTAGGAGTTCTTAACCAAAACTACTTGCAGTCCATACTTTTTACAACTCTGCCGTGTGTTTGATGACACTAACTTCAATAATAGTAACGACACTCTAAAGTAAATACAGTACAATTTGAACTTTAATACACAAACTTCATTGCTAACACAGTTTCGCTTATAGAGTATGATTGAAAATTATAACTGTGAGAGTGTTCCATGTGGCTAATACAATTGTGCAGAATGAAAACCTTTCAGCACTTTCCTTATGAATGCCGAATACTATTCTTAAATCTGTACCAACATTTACGTGGTAGTTCGTTAATGCATTCTCTTTTCACACGTTCCGAAACTACAAATCGCTGGAACGTACGTATGTCTTGTGTCATACTCGCAGTGTTTCATTGTCTTAGATACCATTAACACTGTAGCCGCTACCTTGTCACTCGGTACATTAATTTGTGAACACAATTTGATAACGTAACAATGAACGACAGTGTAACTATAGTCTTAAATAGTAACACTATACTCGTTAGGCAGACAATACTACAGGCAAAACCATTATCTCTCTCTGTTGTCCGAAAACTAAGGGAAATTAGTTCGTTATATTTCCTGAATAACTCATCGTGCGTTTGTGTTCTCTTGATGAAATACTTAGGGTTTTAAGCTGCTCGGTGTAAGACTACCTTCTGCCTCTCGATGTCTTCTACATTGGATCTTGCAAAAACTCTCCCTCTTGAAATTCTTGGCTTCTTTTCTTCAAAATTCTTCATCTGTGGACAATCTTGCGTTGAATTTCGGAATTACTTCTCGGCCTGGAATCTGGGTGAAATATAGCAGAAATAGCGAGGGAATTATGCTCTAGAAAGTTCTGGGCTATTCTCGTTTTTTACGTAATTATTGCGTTCTAAATCTGCACACCTCGTCTCCGCTATTTTCTAACCTCCTCTATTTCCCACCGCTACTGAAACAATTCTAAATTTCTCCGCTAATTCAAACACAAACGAAATCCAGCCAAGAGAGGCAACACCTCAATGATTCTTATTCTCCTCTCGAAACTTCACTTTTCACTCATTAGTATGAAAATATATCCTTCTTACAAAATTCAACTGATTTCCCACTAATAATCAGACATATCACCTCTGTCCATTTTAACACTTTTGATTGCCACCTCAGACTGATCCTACTTCATTTGTCACGTCCGCATTTACAAATTCTTACATTGATAAAACGTTCCCTATCAAACCAAAACTTCTAGATACAAACAGGGTTACTTATAATTGCATTGATATAAGAATATTACAAACGCATATAACGTTTATTTAACATTTTAATATATCTAAATACCTGAAATAAAAGAAATTTGAAAGAGTAGCTTAATACACATTTAAAATACATTCCTGCTAGATACGAGGGTCGTCCACAATGTAAGTTCTGTTTCTATTTCTATTCGTGGCAGCGCTACGATCACAGTTCCGAGCATGCAAGGCAGTTACTCTGACTCAAGGAGAAGACACGTACGCCATTTTCAGATCGCTGCTCCTAACGTGTGCTTTGTAGTGCTTCTTTATAATGTCAACCGTAATTGAAAATGCCGTCGCGTGTGAAATCAGATCTGTGATTCGTTTTCTAAGTGCAAAAAAGAAAAACCAAAGGAAATTCATCGGTAAATCTGCGAGGTTTACAGACAAAATCCTATGAGCGATTCGACGGTTACAAGATGGGTCAGACTGTTCAATGAAGGATGTGATCAAGTGCAGGATGAAGAATGAAGCGGACGACCGTGTGTGGTTACTGATGCACTGGTTCACAAAAAATCAAATGGCTCTGAGCACTATGGAACTCAACTGGGCAGCGTGGAACGGTATTGGGCAGCGCACTCACGTGGCGAGACGGCGGCGCGTGCAAGCGCATCGCGGCCGCGCCTTTCCTCTATCGGCTACCGAGGTCCATCTCCTCCGGCGGTCAGTCAACCTCTGCGGCGCGCTGCAAAACATTTGCTACCGAGGCATCACAGGAGCTCCATGATGGACAAGAAACGTCGACATCGGCAGCGCACTCCTCTAGACCACTATACAAGAGAAGGTCCACGACAAGGCTCTACGAGTATTTGACAAAATCGATGCCCTTAGGGACGAAGTTCGGCAATTGGGATCGGTAGGAACTGTAAACCCTGCAAGAGGGCACAAGTACCCAGTACCGAAGTCAATAACGTTTCACCCCCCATATGAGATCTGTCGTAACACGAGGAAGCAGTCACACGTAGCAGCCTAGACAAATCTCACCGTCCACAGGAGATAGACATCACCAAAGGGAGCAGGCGAAAGGACCCACTGAGTGCCCAAGCCTAACTGAATGTGTAATAAATAAAGTGTCTTCCTTTTATCCTTACATCCCATCCTACAAGTATAAGTCATCAAGGATGATCTCTTCAGCGCACAAGACAAAATAAATAAATGAATAAATAAAGAAGCGCCCCACACCAGAGTGTCCAGCACAATTGCTATCCCATACCAGTATGGTTCATCCGTAATACGAGGGTCATCCACAAAGTAAGTTCCGTTTCTATTTCTACCCACTGCAGCGCTACGATCGCAGTTCCGAGCATGCGTGGCAGTTGCTCTGACTCAAGAAGAAAACATGTACGCCATTTTTAGAGCGCTGCTGCCGACGTGTGCTTTGTAGTGTTTCTTTATAATGTCAGCTGTAATTGAAAATGCTGCCGCGCGCCGCAATTTCTTAATGGTCTCGCAGTAACCATCTGCACTGATTGTTTGGCCTCGTAGTAAGAAATCAACCAACAAAATGCCTTTTCTGTCCCAAAAAACGGTGCACATGACTTTTCGAGGTGTCAAGATTTGCTTAGGTTTAACCTTCGTACGGGATGAAGCGTCCCTCCATTCCACTGATTGCCGTTTTGTTTCTTAGGTGTCGTCTGATACCCAAGTTTCATCCCCCTTGATTATCCGAGAAAGAAAACCATCACGTTCTTCACTGTAGCGTGTCAAAACTTGAGTGCACAGCCCTTCCGTTGTGTTTGTGTTGTTCAGTAAGAATTTTGGGTAGGCAACGTGAGCAAAGTTTTCGAAATTTCAGGCTTTCAGTAACAATTTCATGAATTAGTGATCGTGAGATTTGCGGAACTTCCATAGCAAGGGCACTAAGTGTGAACTTACGGTTGTGCTTAATATTCTCATCAATTGTGTGAACCAGTTCCCGGCCGCTGTGGCCGTGCGGTTAAAGGCGCTGCAGCCTGGAACCGTAAGAGCGCTACGGTCGCAGGTTCGAATCCTGCCTCGGGCATGGATGTTTGTGATGTCCTTAGGTTAGTTAGGTTTAACTAGTTCTAAGTTCTAGGGGACTGATGACCGCAGATGTTAAGTCCCATTGTGCTCAGAGCCATTTGAACCATTTTTGCATTAACCAATATGCACACCAATACCCGGACGCTGCGGACATAGCAATGGCGACGAGGATAACGATAGTTATTAAGTTGCATGGACGCTTATTTGACTTGCTGGAGAAACAGCTGCAGTTAATGCAGAAGCAGCAGCATCAGCTCCAGTTGGATGTGTTACAAAAATCGCTCGAGATTCAGGTGCACAAACTCGGAGCACACGGGACCCAGTTGCACCAGGTCTCGCCGCTTCCCGCTACTGACAGCTCCATATGTCCTCCGTCGTTTCACCCTTTCAGTTACGCGAAGAACGACTGGGACACATACTTGCAGCGTCTGAAACAGCATTTATCGACCGTTGAAGTCACGAATGATTCATTGCAGCGGCGTTTGTTTCTGTCTTTGGCTTCACCGGAAACGTTATTTGTGCTCCGAAAGCTGGTCCCTCTGTTAGACCTTGTCATGCTTTGATTTCAAGGAGAGTTGCTTCCTGTTGACTAATTGCTATCCCCAGCTGATATGCCTTGCTAAATCCACAGGACAGGACAGGTAGTTTAAATTGCGGAAAGGGGCCAAAATAAGCGGCTGTCGGTTACACTCGAACATACAAATTTATTTATTTGACCAAACATTATAAGAGCCAAGAAAATTTTCAAAAAAAACACACATCATTAATTTTTGGAACTTAATTACCGGCTGAACTCACCATAGAATTTCGTGCCTTAAGGGCAAAAGAACTTCAATTAAAAAAAGAAATCGGCTGAAGGCTCATCTCTTAAGACTCAAACCAAAATTAAATTTTTAAAAGGCAAAAGGCCTTATCTTAAAACAGTTCTTTAATTAGGCTGAAGGCCCCAACAATATGACATCTTAAGAGCAAAACAACTTTAATTAAAAAATCAGCTGAAGGCCTCTCACTTAAGACTCAAACCAAAATAAATATTAAAGACCAGAGGCCTTAAAATAGTTCTTTAAATTAGGCTGAAGGCCCAAACAATCTTACGCCTTAAGGGCAAAACAACCTTAATTTAAAAATCGGCTAGAAGCCATACAAATACCAAAAACAAGAACAAATAAGAAAAGGCAGTACACAAAACGGCGCTCAGAAGTTTCCGAGGGTCGGCCTGGAATTCAAACAGTAACGCTCGCTTAGGTGAGACAGGCAGTCGGTCCAACAATTCTCGATCCAACGACAATCCATCCGACAGACAGTCACCGGACACACCGACGAGATAACTTCCACTCCACACGACCAGCACACAGTAGGGAGTTCAATGGAACAACGTAGAAGGTATTGGCGCCCACAACCAATTATACAATGAGCTGTCAAAATGAGGAAAATATACTGCCTGAATTTATGTCAACGGCCAGGGCAGGTAACCGGAACGTTAACGGCCACAAGGCAGAATATTCCACTTGTGCACTTCAATTCAAAATAACCAAATACAGTTAAACTCCACTGGAGGGTGGCTACAGTTTGCCAACTTGAAACCACACGTTCTTGCTCGCGGGAATCTACCAAAAGCCGACAACGAAATCCAAACGACAGAATAGTCGTGACTTGTTGGTACATTAAGTCAAAACTCAACTTTCGTGTCCTGGATGGGTGAGCCACGGACCTTGTTGCAATGGGAACTGCACCACACACTCCTACGTTGCCAGCGGCCTCGGCCAAACCACGCGCCGCGGAGATATCCTCACTGCTCCACGCTAACCGACCAACTCCTCGCACACAGCACAGCCGGAAACTATAAGCGTCAGGCTATAGGTAGTACAAGGTGCGAATATCGATACACACCGCTGCTGCTACTCGCGGAGAGGGAGGATAACAGCATAATCGCGATGACCGTGGGAGACTAAACACTTGATAGCAATCAAGGTTTAATCCAACGCATAACACGAGCCAGGCACGGATCACCAGCGATACCATATGGTAGCGTCCACGCCTGACTTCCATCAATATCATAAACAGCCGGGACAGTCATACCACTCTTGGGTCACTGACTTGCGAGGCCCCAGCCAAAATTGGGATTTCACTTGCGCTTATCAAGTCTGCAAGGCTTCGTATGCACACTTCTTGATTCGTGATGTGATGGTACAGCTTGCAGCTGATACCGAGATCCGCACTGCGCCGTTGAAACTAGATAACCTACGTTGAAGGACATTTTGTGCGCTGCACACTCGTTCGAAATCGCACAGGCGGCTAATCAATGACTAATGACGAGGCCACAAGTTGCAGTAGTCAAAACGTCTCAACGCACCTCCGCAGGCGCAAGACAGCTCCCAGGCAGCTGACGTCTCTATGGCATCTGAACCTCCGGTCACGTGTCGTCACAGATCAGGAGAACCGTTCCCTTTGTGTCCACAGTGTTTTCCCACTCACTCCTGGGCGGACTGTCCAGATCGCTGGGCTTCCTGCACGCTTTGTGTCAAAGAAGGGCTTCTTCGCAGATTAAAACTGTGTGCAGGACCGAGACTCGAACTCGGGACCTTTGGCTTTCGCGGGCAAGTGCTCTACCAACTGAGCTAACCAAGCACCACTCACGACCCGTCCTCACAGCTTCAATTCTGCCTTACTACCTTTCAAACTTCAAAGCAGCTCTTCTGCGAAGGTAGGAGGCGAGGTACTGGCAGAAGTGGAGCTGTGAGGACGGGTCGTGAGTCGTGCTTGGGTATTTCAGTTGGTAGAGCAATTACCCGCAAAAGGCAAAGGTCCCGAATTCGAGTCTAGTCCGCCACACAGAGTTTAATCCGCCAGGAAGTTTCATATCAGCGCACACTCCGCTGCAGAGTGAAAATCTCATTAAAGGGCTTCTTCGATCGCAGCCTTACGACCCGCTTCCTTCCTTCTCCACGAGAATATAAGGACACTGTGTATGCCCTGCAGTCCGCAGTCAAAATGGACGACCCTTTCATGCGGAAGTTGTTTCTCACATTCCGCATTTGTGACGAGGACATCCGTTTTCAGTTTCACATTGGGTCCACCGTTTCTTTGATCAGACTGGCAACATATACACAACTGGGCGAACGCCTAGATGTCTCCTCACTCACGGCGTTTGGTGGCGTACAGGTATAGTTCTATCACCCTTCGTGGGCACTTCTTGGTCACAGCAGCCTACAAACGTGTTACATGTCTCATTATGGTGTTCGTTGTCGACTGCCCATCAACTACCTACATTATGGTCTCGACGCCATTACACTGTTTCGGTTTTCTATCTCTTTCCAACTGTTCACCAGGGGACAAACGATTCCCGTGAAACACCTCTAGCATTGGTTGCAGATTTTGAGACATGTGTTGTGCTTTTGACTATAGCCACAGCAACTTCATCGACAACTGCAATTGGAAGAGGCGCCATCCCTCTCCTTGCTACACCATCTAAATCACCTATTTCCTCAAATTTCGTTATCACATATTTTGCTCCATTTATTGACGAGCGGCCTCTTCGCAGCTTGTTTCCGCCGGAGATATTCCCGCAGTCTAGCGCCACTATTAATGCCGTTGTGAAAAAAAGAACATTATCAGTAGTGCACGGTCTTCCTTCTCTCTTGGCATTGCGTTTCGTATGGAAAACTTCAACCTTCCTAACCGTTAAGACAAACCGTCACTTCACAATAGAAATCAAAACGCATCGCCAAATGACAAACAACGTACTAACGTCAAAACAGGAAACGTTTCACATTTTGACATTTTCATCTGTTTGGAAAAGTGTGGAACTATTATTTTCTTCAGCATTGTATGGTATTGTACGAGGGCCGTTCAGAAAGTAACCTCCGGTTGATTTAAAAAAATACACCAAGTTAAATAAAAATATTTTAACATATACATCTTACAACTACATCTTTGCACTATTTTTCTACATAGTCTCCATAGCGATTGAGGCACTTATCGTATCTCTTCACAAGCTTTGAAATTCCTTCTGCATGAAAATCACCCGCTTGTGCCTGGAGCCAGCCTGTGACCGCATCTTTGAGCTCTTCGTCGTCATCAAACCGCTGTGACCCGAGCCATTTCTTCAAATGCATGAAGAGGTGATAATCACTTGGCGCCAAGTCTGAGCTGTAAGGTGGATGGTTGATAACGTCCCACTTGAAGGACTCAAGAAGGGCCGTTGTTCTGCGAGCAGAGTGAGGATGGGCGTTATCGTGCAAAAAAACGATACCGGAAGTCAGCATACCATGGCGTTTGTTCTGTATAGCCCGTCATAACTTTTTTATTGTTTCACAGTACACGTCTTGATTAATGGTCGTACCACGTTCCATGAATTCAACCAACAACACGCCTTTGGCATCCCAAAACACCGTTGCCATCAGTTTTCTGGCAGAAAAATCTTGCGAGGCTTTTCTTGGTTTGGTAGGCGAATTTGAATGTGCCCACATCTTTGATTGTTCTTTTGTCTCAGGGTTCACGTACTTAATCCAGGTTTCGTCACCGATCACGATTCTGTTTAACAATGGTTCTCCTTCGTCCTCATAACGTGACAGAAAGTCTAATGCAGAGGCCATTCTTTGAGTTTTGTGGTGGTCGGTAAGAATTTTGGGCACCCATCGTGCACAGAACTTACGGTAACCCAATCTTGCTGTCACTATCTCGTACAAGAGAGTCTTAGAAATCTGTGGAAAACCAGTAGACAACTCCGACATTGAGAAACGTCGATTTTCACGAACTTTTGCATCAACTGTCTGAACGAGTTCGTCAGTCACCAATGATGGTCTACCACTCCTCTCTTCATCATGAACGTTTTCTCGTCCACTTTTAAATAAACGTACCCATTCACGGACAACTCCTTCACTCATAACTCTTGGTCCGTACACGGCACAAAGCTCACGATGAATAGCTGCTGCAGAATATCCTTTGGCTGTAAAAAACCTTATGACAGCACGCACTTCACATTTGGCGGGGTTTTCTATTGCAGCACACATTTCAAACTGCCACAAAAACTAAACTAGCGCAGGTACGACGTTCACTCGACCACGGCTTGATGCCGACTGACCTGTTGAGTGCGTGAACGCACAGATGGCGTCGCTACTCCCCCCACAACCCGCACTGTGACCAATCGGAGGTTACTTTCTGAACCGCCCTCGTATTTTATGTTAACCGAGGGCCTAGAAACGACGGAGAGGCTCCGTCCCCGCCGCAACCGCAGTGGTCCACAACATCACCACGACTACCGCAGTCCACTTCAACCCTCCACCGCCCCACACCGAACATTCTTTCAGGGTTATTGTGCGGTTCGGCCCCCGGTGGTTATCGCCCCCCCCCCCCACCCCCCCTCCCCAGGGTCTCTCAAACGAGTGTAACTCCTATGTTTGCGTGGTAGAGTAATGGTGGTGTACGCGTACGGGGATAACTTGTTTGCGCAACAATCGCCGACATAGTGTAGCTGAAGCAGAATAACCAGCCCGCATTCGCCGAGGCAGATGGAAAACCGCCTAAAAACCACCCACAGACTGGCTCGCTCACCGGATCTCGACACAAGTCCACCATGCCGATTCGTGCCGGGGACCAGGCGCTCCATCGCAATCCGGGATACCGTGCGTTAGACCGCACGGCTAACCGGGTGGTCTTCTTCAGCATACTCTGCGAGCGCACCTATTAACGAACTTACCTACGACGTTTCAGCTTCCTGCGATGTATACAACCAGGCATTAAATACTCCAACTCCCCATGATATGGTGTCAAATTCAATTTTAATAGAACCCAATCTGTTTGAAATTCCTGTTTGGCCGTCTTGGCCAGGGAACATCACCTGGTTAAGTAATTGTCTATGTCAATAAAATTCACCTACAGCCGTGTATTTCAAGATATTATTTCATTTTATTGTGAAGGCTACCAGTTCCAGTATTTCATTGTGCCATCTTCAGGTCCCACACGCATCTATCCAAATAAACGAACTTGTCGTAAAGCTCCATAAATAAACGGATACCGTGAATTCAATCTTTATACAATTGCTTCATTCGAAGCTTCGAATGAAGCAGTTGTATAACTACTGAATTTACGATATTCAGTAATTCATGGCGCTATACGGCAAGTTAGTTTATTTGGATAGATGCATATGGGGCCTGCAGATGGCACAATGAAAGACTGGAATTTGTAGCCTTCATGATAAAATAAAATAATACCTTAAAGTACACGGCTGTTGGTGAATTTTATTGACATTCTCAATCTGATGAATAAAAACAGTGGGCTGAATGTTACCTTTAGTAGAGAAACGATAGAAATTAAATGCTTTAAAATTTGCTGCAGATTTATTTACATGAACATATTCCTTTCTCTTTTCTTGTTCCTTCCATGTTTCTGACTTTTATTTCACACCCTCCACTCTTTTAACAAACTGATTAGTTACAGCCTATGTCTCTTTCCATCGTTTCTTTCAATTGTCTGTAAAAATTAGTTGCTTCGTCTGATGTTCTAGTATTTAGCTTACTTTGACTAATCATAACAGTTTCTAAATCTGCGCAATGCTGTTTATGGCTTGCGTTACATATTTCAGCAACTGTCATTTGAGTGTCATCGATTTTATTAACGTTCTCTTCAATTAATTTGATGTCTTCTCTTTGAGTTTCAGTGCACTCCTTATCGATCTTAATTTCTTTGTCGGACGTATACTCTAGTTTAGCCCCTCATTTAAACTTTCTATTAATTATTTAATTTCCTCAGGTATCCCTTTGATAATGTTATCTGTTTTCGCTTCAAATTTCTTGAAATCTTTAATTTCATCTATAGTTCCTTTCAACACTCGATTATTTTCTCTTTGCTCCTGAGTAAGGATTTTAACATTTGAATTACCCTTGATTTTGAATTTGCTTAGCATTCTTCTTCCGACTATTATTGTCATTTGGCACAGTGCCACGGCTTTAACCTATGCAATTCTTCTCTTTGCTAACGTGAAATGTCGATGTCAGGTTCTGTTTCTCTGGTGTCCTTATTCAAATTAATCACGTAATTGTAATCAGACACGACAGCACCTTCACTCTCAGTGGAGTCAGTTATGACAGTGTTTACATTTTCTTTCCCATCATCTAAAATTTTACGTTATACACAATGGCAGGTGCCCTGAAGGGTACTGATGCCGCTGTTTGCCTGCACTCCTACCCTACACTCCTTCCCTGCTCATAAGAAGATGTCTTCTTTCCCCTTCACTACACATTTATAACACTTTAAAAGTAATTTACGAGATACACGGTTATTTTTGCAGCTTACGCTATTAGAACTGTCATTTCACTTTTTTTTTTTTTACCAGGTGCAGCTCAAATGATTTCCATCATGCAAAGCATAATACTAATTTGAAAATGCAGGTATCTGTTTGTCACCGACGCGAAGGTCCCATTGCAATTGGATAAGTGATGCTGACGTAATGTCAGGCACTGTTGCTGTAACTCTGTGCATACCTTGTAGCTCTACAATGCATCTCCTTCCCTGCAGCCTGCTTGCCCTTGTTGTCTTGTGCGATGTGTGGACCTGTTGGCGGACGAAAACTATGTAATCATACCACTTACGTAACACAGTGCCCATGCACACGAATGTTAATTTAACACAGCTCCGTAGCGTTGATATAACTGCAGTCAGTAGCCTTATTCTCAACACTCACTGAGACGTAACGAATAATTACTTTTTCGATGACAAGCATGCTTCAAACAGTCCTACACCGTTCAAAACAAATTCAACCAGTTTACTGTTCTCACTAGTATATTCAAGCCTCACTTAATCAGTGGCCAATCAAGTATTTCCCCGTAAGGAATGCAACGTACTGTGGAAAAATACTGACAGGTGTATATATTGTGGTGGGCGATAACTGGGAGCAAATTAACGTGTGCAACCTGCTGGAAACAAAGTTCAGTGGTATTCACAACTAGCGTCCAGGAATCCAGTGTAGTGTTGTCACATGCTACATGCGCCTTAAGGTGTAGCACCTCGTATCACGCCAATATAAATCCGTAGACAGAAGTCGCCTTCATACATGAGTCATGGTTGTAATTCGACAGATGTGCGATTCGATTCAGTAGTCAGCTGCAAGAGGTTACGGCTGTGGCCGAAAGGTGTCAGCATTTTTTTGTTATAGTCGTCAGTCTTCTGACTGGTTTGTTGCGGCCCGCCACGAATTTCTCTACTGTGCCAATATCTCAACCTCTTATCTCAAGAGTAGCAGTTGCAGCCTACGTCCTCAAATATCTGATGCTCGTATTCCAATCTCTCTCTTCCTCTACTGTTTTTGCCCTCTACACCTCCCTATAATACCACGGAAGTCATTCCCTGATGTCTTAACCGATGTCCTACCATCCTGTCTCTGTCAGTATTTTCCAAATATTCCTTTCCTCTCCGATTCTGTGCAGAACCTCCTCATTTCTTACCTTATCAGTCTACCTAATTTTCAACATTCGTCTGTAGCACAACATCTCAAATGCTTCGATTCTCTTCTGTTCCGGTTTTCCCACAGTCCATATTACACTAACATACAATACTGTGCTCCAATCGTATATTCTCAGAAATTTCTTCCTCAAATTAAGGCCAACGTTTGATAATAGTTGACTCCTCTTATCCAGTAATTCCCTTCTTTCCAGTGTGAGCCTGCTTTTGATATCCTCCTCGCTCCGTCCGTCATTGGTTATTTTGCTGCCAATGTAGCAGAATACCTTAACTTCATTCTGCTACATCTCATTACTTTCGTCTTTTTTCGATTTACTCTCAATCCATATTCTCTACTCATTTGATTGTCCATTCGATTCAGCGGATCATGTAATTCTTCTTCATTTTCATTCAGGACGGCAGTGCCATCAGTGAATCGTATCACCGATACCCTTCCATCTTTAATTTTAATTCCATTCCATTCTTTTGTTTCTATCATTGCTTCTTAGATGTACAGATTGAAAAGTAGGGGCGAAAGATTACATCTCTCTCGTACACCCTTTTTATTCAGAGAATTTAGTTCCTGGTCGTCCAGTCTTATTATTCCCTCTCTGTTTTTGTACATATTGTTTATGACGTGTCTCTCCCTATAGATTACTCCTATTTTTCTCAGAATTTCGAACATCTTGCTCCATAGTTGAATGGTTTTTCCAAGCCGACGAATCATACGAACGTGTCTTGATTTTTCTTTAGTCTTGCTTCCATTACCAAGCATCTTACGCACTACGAAATTGTGTCTGTTGTGACCATACGGCTCTCGTTAATTTAATTTGCATAATTATTCAATTGAATGAAGGTGTGAATGTTGTAATATAAATTAATCTTTTTATGTTCATTAATTGAGTACAGGCGGGAACCGTAGTTGCATAGAGAGAGTCAATGAAACTCTCAGGGGAAATTTGTAAACTGCAACCAGCCAGTTAATGGGACTGGAGAAACAATAAACATTTTACTATAATTCTCATATCTAAAGAGGTGGTATTTTGATAGTTGTGGGTTTTATGGGTTTGCTCTCGTGACAAATTGTTCATTTAAGGTATTAGGTTACGATTAGTCAAATGTAAAAGACGAATGATTACACGGTTTGATACTAATATCGGATTGGCTATTATGTATATCAGAAGGTCAAAGGACAGCGCGTTAGCGCGTATCTTTCGAAATAAGAGAATTGCTTTCTGAAGTCTAGAGAGAGATCGCAGCTCGGCCATAATGCTCGGATGCCTTCATTAAGAAATCTACGTAGATGTAATAATTCTGAGGAATAATGAGTAAAACTTACCGTCGTGTGCTGTATAGCGAACGCAAGAGTGTGAGAAAGACACTCCGCGATATCCCACTTGTTACATATATACAGTGACTCTTCAACTAACTAAAATCCGTGTGACATATTGTGAAGTCGGTGTCGGGAACCGAATTTTCAAAGAAATGGATTTGCACAATAATAGAGGGAGGGCTCTATCACAGACAATGCACTTTGTAATCTTTTTTGGTAACTTGTTCGATTTATTACCATACGTCGGCTATGATGAGTGACTGTGATCGCGTGTGAGTGTCCAAATCGCCACTCCAGACTAGCACGGACTTGGTACTGTATTTGCATAAAAAAGCGACAATTTATCCAAGTTTTCAGTCACTAGCTACCTTTCAGTTAATAACTTACTTAATGTGGTACCAGAAAACATTTAATGCAACGTGTAGAGATGCTCGCGTCCGCTACAGATTTTGTACCCACGAACATTCATTTTCTAATGGGTCAGGCATGTGGAGTGCACCAAAGAACAAGCAGAAATCATCGAAACGTGAGTAGACATTTCTGTAGGACGAACATAATTCAACCACAACGTTGAGGCCAAATTTGTACTCTGAATGCAGAGCGTGTTAGAGCCATAGTTGATATCTACCACAACAAGATAGAAGACACGAAAGTTCTCAATGTTCACTAAACTGGTGTCTTGATTATGATGGTGTCCTAGTGCAGAAGCAACACTTAGGTCATGTTGTCCAGCTCATTTGATGTGAGGCTTTAATGAAAGTTACTAGCGAGTGGTCTAAGGTTCTGTAACTGCCGAGAGATAAATCCAATTCAATGTTTAGGGATACCAATAGTTTTAACTACATGGAACAAATTAGTGGTCAAAGCTGCAAGCCCTGATCATCCAACATAATACGTGTTCGACTATAAAGTCACATGTTATATTTCTCGCAATTAAAATGTAGATACAGTTTGAAATACTTTTTATGCAGCGTATTACAAATCGACTCTTATACAGGCATTCTCTTGTGCAATTTTTGCAGAGCCGAGGTACATTAGTATTTACAGATTTGATTGGTAAATAAGATCTTATTCACGCAGCACTGCCTACGCCGAAACATGTAGCTGCTGCTCAGCACATGTTCACCCAATAACATCCCATATTCGGCTCCAACTATCACAGCCAGAAACACATTTTTAAGCTCTAAATCTTCAAGTTCCAAAACCAAACGAAGTGCTTCATTTGAATTGCATTATAATACTACTATTATTAAAATAATAAAATGAGAAGATTTTCAGTAGCTTGTATGATCTACTGTTGAGTGTTAATCAGATCAGAACTTACATATGAAATAACGTTATTAAACGGTATGGGAGTGAACGCTATACCTCACATAGTCAGTAACATCACAATAATAAACTGGTGACAGATGGTTTTGGAATCATAGAAGAGAGGGGAAAGTATGGACGTAACAATATAAGAGAAAGTTGGACAAAAATACTTAAAGTAATATATGTTATGGTGAAATGTTTTCAGATCTGGGAATTATGGAAAATGGTAAATATTTGTCATTGCAGAGCACAGATTCTATAAACTGGGTCGTTTTGAACCAAATTTATCACAGAAAAAATAGGTGTTAGAGATATCATCCCTGTCAGCTGAACAGTACTGGGTATTGGCTTGCTAGATCAATCTACTTTGAAGGGCAACCTTCATGCCAGGAGCAAGAAATGGATTTCTGGAACCTGACATATTGACCACCTGGCATGACAGGCAGGCTGTATCAGAGTAACGCTGGCATGCTTTATCGACATGATTTTCATAGAGTCCAGTATGTCAGTGGCAAATAAGTGATTTTAAAGCCCCTGATGTGTAGCCAGCAGTTTATGATACGTGTGGTGTGGGAGTACTATCGTCTTGCTTTATTGAACTATGTTGCAGGGGCTACACATGGTGATGAGCTGGGGAAATGTTGAGATGGATAGCGGAGGGAATCGACAGAGCGGGGGAGAGGAATAAATGCACAGAGATAGGTGTGGAGGGAGATGCACGAGGCTGGTGGAAGGTGTAGAGGGATAATGGGCAGGTGGGAAATGAAGAGCGGTAGGCAGAGATGGGGAGAAGAATATGGTCTGAGGGAGAGGGGAGGAAGACATGATCAAGTAACAGCTGTGGAGGAAATGGGCAAAAAGAGGGGGAAATGGAGAAATATGGGTACTGGGTACGAGGAGAGAGACAGAGGTGGTGCGATGACATTGATAGTCTCTTTGAGCATATAAATCAAGAATATTATGAGTTGTGTTTGAGTGTGCATTTCATATCGGTATCGTTACAGTTTTGAATATGGACCACAAAGAAAATATTGCAATACACGCTTCTCGTTACAGATATTTATTGTGAAAGAAGAGGGGGTATTCTGGTTTTGAGATGCTTAATGATTCTAAAGGTGGGTCGATATTCTCTTCTGTACAGCTGCAGATACTGGCTGCATATGAAAATCTAGTCACAGTGTTACGTGACACCTGCGGTGCCAGTTTCGCAGCTACAGTGTAATTTGCCCACACTCATCGCGACGAGAACATGCGAGCGGGAGAACTGGAGCAATCAGCGCAGCCTGCCCATGCCGCCTCACACAGACGGCGGGGCCGCGTCGCTTGCAGCGGCGCTTCGGACTGCAGCGTTTCCGACGCCATCAGCTGATTGTTTGTGCGTCGCGCGGCAGACAGCAGACAGTCGGCCAGTTTGTTGACCCAGGTGTGCGGCGGCGGTGCAGCCTTTGTACCGGCGGCCGGCAACAAACACAGCTCGATGCAAGAGCGTCCGGTATGCAAACTGCACGCTAGCCGTCTCATCCCGACCCGTCCCAGAGTCCCAGGAACGCACTGCGAAGCGCAGCGCGGCGGGCCTACTGCCAGTCGTAAGCTGCTGACGTGCCACACACACCCACACACACATACACACCGGACAGCAGCGCCTACGTACACACGCGGCAGCCCGCGCCACAGCAAGTGGCTTTGATCTGAGCTCCGTCTGCGTCCTCTGTCATGCACTGGGCACTTCACCTACGTGAAGTGCTTTTTTATTGATTCCGCTCTTCAACTGTCACCACGAGGCAGACCAAACACTTCTTCACAAATTGATTTATTCGTTCCCAGCAAAGCCCATTCAACCTGATACGACTGTGTGACATAATGGATGAAATAGGACATTTGCCTGACTCCATTACAAAATATAAACTATAATGCATTACATATAGAAATTTCATAAAAATATGCCAATAACTTTGCAAGAAAATTAGCTCTTTTTTCTAACCGAGAGGGAAACAGTGTTTCTTTACAAAATAGCAGTTTCACCCTAATTTACTAAATTAAATTTAGCTGTCTGAAGCTGGAATTGAAGTAAGGAGGGGGGGGGGGGGCTGGAGAGGCCGTGCGGTTCTAGGCGCTGCAGTCTGGAGCCGAACGACCTCCAGGGTCGCAGCAGGTTCGAATCCTGGATGTGTGATATCCTTAGGTTAGTTAGGTTTAATTAGTTCTAAGTTCTACGGGACTGATGACCTCAGAAGTTAAGTCGCATAGTGCTCAGAGCCATTTTTGAAGTAAGGAGTATGGCCACAATTTGCTGAAATTCAGTGTAGAGATTTATTTCTCAAGATTTATTTGTCTAGCGTAAAGGTATATACTCATCCGTTCCAGATCCCTGAAGGTTGTCCCTCATGATGGGATCTGTGGAACGCAATGAACAAGGCACTGTAGAAAGATTACAATTACGTCCTGAGCTCATTCAATAAAGAAATTATTTTCGTCTTTCATTTCCTACTCATGAAAGATGTGCTGACTGCTTTTGGACATTTGTTCGTTTCAGCTAAGTACCCTACGAGAATAGCGGTCGGCTGAATGGAATTCTAATTGCCACTATTTGCAAGGGATTTCCAGTTCCGGCACTTGTTTCTTAAGCAAGGGACGCCTCTAAGAAAATCTTGAGTGAAACTGAGAGATCGAAACTATTGTAGTCTATGTGTGGCACAAAGTCGTGCATTGTCTCAGTAAAAAATTGAAGTTCTGTGAAGGTGTGAAAAGTCATGCGATACCATCTAATATGCTACCGGACTTCCGTGTGATCTGCACCACACTCAAATCCTGCCAACAGTTCTGGGTCGTTAAGTGAACACCGCCGGCCATGGTGTGAGGTAATGTCGGAAATTTGGTACTTCCGACACACTTTTGACACTGTGGGTCTCTGAATATTGAATGCTCTTACAAGTTCCTAAATGGAATGTTCCATGCGTCAAGTTACAACACCGTTCCCCGTTCAAAGTCTGTTAATTTCCGTCGTGACGCCATAATCACGTCAGAAACCTTTTCACATGAATCACCAGTATACCAATGGCAACTCCGCTAATGCACTGACCTTTTATACTTTGTGCGCCTGATACTACTGCAGTACGTATATGTGCATACCGCTATCGTATGATTTTTGCCACCTCAGTGTTAGTAAACGTGTGTGTGCGTATGTGTCGCTGTATTTGGATCAGTATAAATATGATGAGGAAGTTTCATTTACGGACGAAGCTAGAAATGTAAAAATTCCTGTGGGAACTTGAAACGTTAGAAATAAATCCTAATGCATTACAACTTTCTGCCATTGTATTAAATGTTTCCACAAAAATATTGCTGATGTTTGTGTGATATTATTGTACTGATATAGTCACTGACTGCATGACTCAATTTTATGACATGTAACAGGTGTACAGATGATCCTTCTCCTATTATCTGGTACGTTGATACACCGGTAAACCTCAGTTTCCTACAAAATAATCCGCTGATGATCCATAAACGTAGCGGTAAATCCTGTAAACACGGTCAAATATTTAACAGGGAGTTATGAACACTCTACTGAATAGATTTATGCGGATAATAGAGGAACTGCGAAATCAGCTTAGTGAGATACTGTCCGTGTCAGATATATCTGCCGGTATTGGGAACTGCATGCAAAATAAAACTACTCCCTTTGCCAGTTCATACATTTTTCTGTGTATGAGAACATTATGATACACATAGACTCTAATGCAAGAAAAAATACGCATCACGAAGGAATTATACGAATGGGGTGGAAAACGGTAGATGTGACGTACATGTACAGACAAAAAAATTATTTCTGTTTCAGAAAAACTGGATTATTTGTTTAGGAGGAAGAGCTTCATGAAGTGAGCAAGTCAACAATGTGTTAATCCACCTCACTGTTTCTCGGCTTGGCACTGGAAAAATGGAAATGCCGTGTGGCTAGGGCCTCCTGTCGGGTAGACCGTTCGCCTGGTGCAAATCTTTCGAGTTGACGCCACTTCGGCGACTTGCGTGTCTATGGGTATGAAATGATGATGATAAGGAAAACACAACACACAGTCCTTGAGCGGAGAAATTCCCAGACTCAGCCGTGAATCGAACGCGAGCTGTGAGGTATGACATTCCGTCGCGCTGACCACTCAGCTACCAGGGCTGGACGGCTTGACATTGATTGACAGAGATTCTGAATATCCTTCTGAGGGATATCGTGCCAAATTCTGTCCAAGTGTGTGGAGGCACACCAGACAGCATGAGGTACCAACACGACTGTGGACCGTCGTATGACCCGACGACCAGGTGTGATGGTCTGGGATGCCATTTATTTTCATATTAGGACTCCTTCGTCATCCGCGGCACTCTTACAGCACAGCGGTTCGTCGACAGTATTCTACGGCCAGTTTTATGATCCATGGCAAACCATCCTGACTTAAATTTCAACAAGAAATGCCCGCCTGCACACAATGAGAGTTTCTACTGCTTGTCTTCGTGCTTGAGAAACTCCATCTTCGCCAGCGTGGTCGCGGGATCGATCCGAGATTGAGAAGGTTTTAGGCATGGCCTCCAGCCCCTCCAGCCACCTTGGGATTTTGACGATTGGACAGAATTCGGCACGATATCCCTCAAGAAGTCATCCAGCAATCACTGCCAAGCCGAATAACTGCTCTTATAAGGGCAAGCCATCCTGCTTGTTACATTTCAGCAAGACAATGCTCGGCCGGAAGTGCCGAGAGTTTCTGCTAGTAGGATTTGTGCTTCCCAAACCTTACCATTGGAAGCAGAGTCGCCGGATCTCTGCCCAAGTGACAACGTTTCGAGTACTATGGGCAGGGCCTACCAAACATCTCAGGATTTTGTTAATGCAGCACACCAATTGGACAGAATTTGGCAAGACATCCTTCAGGAGGACATCCAACAACTCTATCAACCTACCTCAAGTAAATAACTACTGGCATAACCGCCAGTGGTTAAGTAATGTGTTATTGACTTGCTCAATTTCCGACCTTATTTCTCTTAAAAGAATCATGTTGTCATCAATGTGCTTTGTTGTGAAGGAACAAAGGAAGATTAGAGTTTAGCAGCTCTTCGATAATGAGGTCATTAGAAACGAGCACAGATTCGGATTAAGAAACGAATGGGGAGGGAATCGGCAGTGGCCTTTCTAATGAACCATCCTAGCAACTGCCTCGAAGAAATCACCGAAAACCTAAATCCTAAATCTCGATGGCCGGACCGGTACTTGAACTGTCGTCCTACAAGATGATAGTCCAGTATGCTAACGCCTATATCAACTCGATCGGTGCTTAGTTCCAAGTGGTCGAGAACAGCAGCAGATGCAGTATTTAAATGTGACAGCTGGTACGAAGGCACCCAATATGTAATGCAACAGATTTCTTTGTCAGATTAGATTCGTTTTATTGATTATCCAATACACCATATTATGCTCCACACATTTGGCTACAAAACCCTATTTTTCAACATAATCTTCGTTCAATGCGACGGTCCTACGACTTACTCCACTAACAGCATGACAAAACAGGTCCCTTGCCTGCAAAAAATGAGCTAGAAGAGTTTGTGTATATAGCTGAGAGTATATAGGATCCGAGCTTTCGAACTTGAAAACCCTCGGGACAACTTTTTGTGAAATAAGAAGAAAAAAAGTTCGAAGAAAATTTTGGCACTTTTTCTAGATTTTCCCCTATCACTCGGAAACTGTGCATACAAATCAAAACGTTACCAGTAACAAAATGGAAGACCATTAAATTTTTCGTTGAATGACCTACTTTAATGTCCAAATCGGTGCAGCCCTTTCGCCGCAAAACGTCAAATTTCAGTCATTTTTACCAACTTGCCTAAAAAGTAGGGTCTAGCGATTGTAACTCAAAATCGGCTACTACGAATGAAAAGAGTCAAGTTAAGGTATCAAATTTGTAGAGAATTAAGTTTCGTGTTGCAAAAGCATCTTTTATTTCATTTTTAGTCAGTATTAAGCGTTCATACGCTTGAAAATCTTCGTTGTTTTTTGTAAGTCAAAGTTATTCAACTAAATGAAGTTTCAAGTAGGAACAAATAAATCCGTTCAACCTTCTTGTGTAGAGGTGTCTAGAGATCTCCCTTGCCTGACATTTCGTAAACAGCCGAGGCTGCCATACGCTCCGTTCATTTGTTACTGCTTCCAGTGTTAACAGTGGCCAGTCTTCCTGTGTTGTGCGAGTGATATATTTCAAACTATCGTTTCCTCGTCTGAGTTAACTTTTGCTGTGCGATCAGTGCATTTAAAATGAGTGCTCCAGATAGTACGGAGGTGTGTTTTGTAGGCGACTGCAATGTAGCAGTAGGTGATGTTAAAGTGAAACAGAAAGGACTGCAACCGCTACTAGAATCCAGTAAGGATAGGAAAATCGCAGTACATCGCACGTTATTGACTGTTCTGGCTGAAGATGAAATGCACAGTGCTTGTCAGAAGAAGTATAATAAACCAAAACTGATTGGATCATATCTGACGAAAGGCCCTGCACCATCGACGAATCTTCGGTCGTACAAGAACGTATTCGGTTTTAATAAACACTAATTTCGTTGTGGCGAGGAAATCGAAGCTATTTGGGATAAACTCAGCAGACTTCTCCAAGCGAAGCAAAATATTGTTCATAAATTGATGAAAGTTGAATTAAGAGGCAATGTTATTGAGTTAGCTGAAAAACGAGGTGGGATCGCAAAGTACTGGACCTTATCCGTGATTGATCGTTTGCGCTATAGGTGTTCATTATTGTACGTTTTGTCAGACGGATTTTTACCAGACAATCAGGGGGGCGGAAAATGAGGAAGTCTTCAATGCACACAGACAGATGAAGCAATGCAAATGATTTCTTCCTACATCAACCAGTCAGAAGAGTGCCAGTTTTCTTTGAAGGGGTTAAAGTACCAAAACACGAATGGTTGTGGGCCAGATGTAAGGACCATAAACACTCGACTCTTACGGAAGTGTAATAAAGAAATAATGATTCCTGACACACATAAAAACACCACAGCAGTGTGTTTCAAAAGCACAGGCTATAACAAATTGTCTGACAGTTTCTATCACAGTAAGCTTTCAGACCGACGGGAAGAGCATCTGAGAACTGTACGCGCTGCTGCAGATGTACTTCGTGAGTACATGCGTACACAAGTCTATGATACATCGCAATACCCCTCCCCCTACCCCCTCCCCCCGTCCCACCAGATGAATTCTTGTCAGATGTCCAGTAAGTGATCATGAATTATTACCCATTTCCGTGAATCGTTGATTTTGAAAAACGAACGATGAACACTAGATTAATGGAAGCAAAACTGTGTTACTTTATCACATACAGTGATTTCTGCAGAAATGCCACTGACATTTCTGTCCTCACTATTGACTGGACTCAGTACATTCATGTTCAAAAGATACGGATCAAGAATTATTGTCGACACTCTCAGTGTAATTGGAATCGCAGCTCCTGATACGGAAGCTTCAGTTATTGAGACGTCCTCGTTCGCACCACCTGAGTGTCCTAAGATAACCAGTGAAGGGTTGATCCAGCTTAACTTGGATAACGCCGATTTTAATAACTGCATGTTTGGCGAGTTGAATACTTTCCAATCCATGGTAGAATTCATTGTAGTCACTCCCTACAAAACTACGGAGTCCAAAATGAACATTAATCTGGAAAATAGACGTTCAGCTTCTGAACTGATGTATCTCAGCTGATCACCCATCAAAAAGGAAATTATGTTGATTGAAACAGTATTATTGTAAAGTATCTCAATTTCAACTACCCTGAGTGCTTGAAGGTATCGCTCTCTGGATATGAGACGCTGTGACTTTATGGAAAGTGGAAGAAATTCACTGACGTGCCGCAGTGGAATGGACTGATGGAAGAAGCCACAGATTACCGACAGTAGGTTCGTTCAAGAATAATGTGCCTCCCATTTTTAAGTTATGCTCCAAGTTTGTACGACACAATCAATATATACATCTCTTCTAACAGCATTGAAAACTGCATAAACATGATGAAAGATGGTGTTTGGCCACTTTCAGCCAGACAGTTTACCTGAAAGCGATGGATATAGTATGACGCGAAGGCAGTGATTTAGGATTTGTCATTGTACGGTTAGTTGGGTATCAGCTTCCAATATCCTTCTTGGGGTGCATTGGTATAATAATGGCAGCAAGTGGCTTTAGAGACTTACTGCCCAAAATATTTGTTGAAAACAGTTTGGGTAAAGTTTTGAATGAGCATGTGCATACTCTAGCAGTAAGAGCTCTATATTGGTTCACATGCTTTGTCATAGTACTTCTTTCAGGAGACTGAGTTCAAAGACGATGAAATGAAAATAATTGAGGACTTGCTGCTTCCCCATAACAAACCATCAGTATTCAAATCCCATTAAAACGAAGATCACTTAAATGGTATAAACAAGTTATAAAATGCGATTTGCAGCATTGAAGCAAGAGGAAAAACAGTTAAATTATGAGTGCAATATTATCACATGGTTACGCTTACAAAACAGTTCATTGAGGCTGAGCGTACTGAAAACTGGAATCTGCCATTTAAATACCATTAACAAATTCTATCACACTTTCATTCCGTGTTCATTTCCTATAAGTTAAAATTTTCACCTTTACTTACAAGAGATGCTCACATTGGAAAACCGAATGGATACTACTGAATTCTACAAATTTAAAACTGAAGGCTACTTCGCCGTTAGGAGAAGTGATAAATTTTAATGTGGCGTATTGTCTGATACGGCAATAGAGGAAACTTTCATGGAGACAAAGTGAAAGGTGTTTTAACTCACGGGTTTCCAGATTCTGTGCTCACAAAGTGGATTTCATGGATGTCATCCTTATAGGATGTTTGTATAAAAATTCAGGAATTCTGTGATTTATCATCAGTAACAATCGAGCAACATGTGGATTTAAGAGCTACATGCGGAGATCGAAACGCAACAGACAGTGACAAACTGAATGGTTGGCTGCTAAACATACACCTACCAAAATGTATTGTGCTTATGTCAATAATCAGTGGAGTAATTGTTCATGAATCGACAAATTATCACGAGCTATTAGCTGCAGCAATCAAGGGGATCACCAGAATTAAAGGAGATAACTTTAAAAACGTCTCTTTTGAACGCAACCACAAGGTTATATCACGTGCATAGGGAAGAAGAAGGTTCCAACCATAAATCCATCAACATTGTCTCACAGACTGTATGTTATCAAGCAGTCTGATGGGGACTTGAAGTTCTCTTTCCCATTTGAGCTTTCCCCATTCCCATGTCGTCGTTCACAGAACATGGTCTCAAAATGGGTACAAAACCATCTCTCTATCATGCATTCACACCTATGCAACAAAATGAATTATCCATAACAAAAAGCTTTGTGATGGGTGGTGGTCACCTGCTCCATAACGTTGTCTGGCATTTACACATTTATATATCACTCATCCGCAAACACATATTAATTTGTGCTAGGCACTTGTTTTAGCAACCTAGTGTTATCAGTTAAAGCATGGCCAAAAATCAATAAAAACACACAAATATACGTAGAAAACACATTAGAGATCTGTCTTCCCACTAGCAATTTCACTTCATTGAATAACACTGACTTCCAAAGAACAACAAAATGGAGTTGGTTTTGGCTTTCAGGTGTATGAACGCTTAATAGTGCCTGAATCTGAAGGACGAGATGCTTTTGTAAGATGCAGTTTCATGCTCTGCAACTTTGATAACTTGGCATTTTTCTTTTGGAGTAGCCGAGTTGGAGTTACACGCGTTGCAGCTGACTATTTAGCCAAGGTGGCAAAATGAACGATCTTTGGCAAGTGATTGCGGCCAAATGGCTGCACTGTTTTTGACTTTCGACGCAAAATTTAATGTTCTTTCGGTCTAGTAATGGTGAAGTAGGATACATAGTAGGATGCATAGTTTCCAAATAATAGGCGTAAATCTGAAAAATGTAACAAATTTTTTTGAGTTTTTCTGCCAGAAAAAGTTGTCCTGATAGTTTTGGACGTAAAAAACTTGGTTTCAACACAGTCTCAACTATACACACAAGATAAAAAGTCCTCTTCCTCGTTTTTTGCAAGCAGGAAGTACCCCGTTACTGGACTACCACCCTAATGCCAGGACCTGTATACCACTCTGCTGGTCGACTTCGGAGGCTACGTGTTGCTCCATCAATAACCTTCTCATCATCTTTGTAATCCTTCGCGCGGTGTGCGTCCTTCATTGGGCCAAACTCGTTCCTCTTCCTGGTCCCCTGGCGGCGAGGAACGCAGCGGGCACAAACTTCCTTGTACCCCGTCTGGTGACTAATATGTCCGCAGTAATAACAGAGTCGTCCAGTTGTGCAGAGTTGTGTTTGATTGTGATTCGTCGATCACGTGGAATGAGAGTATCCGCACGTTGCAACACTGCAAGAGTCACACCTGTTGGTGGCCGATCGGCACAAACCTTGTTGTGACGATGAAATATGCCTCGCCCAACGACTTACATTGCTTTTGCTCATTGCCAGGTCTCTGGAGACATTCTGCAATAACTTATGAATTTCTACGATGCTCTGGTTTTCCGCCAAACTAAATTCAATGACAGCTCTGCGCTTGCAACGTACCTCCGTAACAGATACCAATTTGAAGCCAATGTACAGCGCAATCATCGGTCTGAAGTTGATGAAGCTTTGAGGGCAGAATATTCCACGATGTCTCACGACAAATTCCGCATTGTTTTTCAACCGAAATTGGCCGAGAAAAAGATGTGTTAGGGACTGGTTTATTTACGCATGCCACATGTATTAGGCACGCTAGAGTATATCGAGTGACTGAGTGCATTGTGTATGCAAGTTTAGGCCTACTTATACTTAGACAATATTGATACTATATATTTATGAGGACTACATTTAACGTTAGAGAATTACGTTCATTTAAATTTTCATGCTGCTTTTTGCATGCTTCAGTAAAGTTACAGGGCCAGAGTATGACAACAGATTCCAGTAGAAGAGTAAATTTAATTTCATTCTTGTTACGTCAGAATCCCACACGTGCAATTAAGACACTTAGATTTATTCACTGTTACACAACGAGCTTATGTTACGGTCATTGACACTATTTAAGTTTAGGTCGACCATCCCATTCTAGTGAATAACAAAAATATTCTTATGATTACATTGTCTTTAAGGGCGTCCTTCACATAAGCTGAAAGTAACACTTGGTGGAAGTTTTACAGTGATTTTTCCTACATACAGGTTTAACGTTTCTTTATATCGTCCTTTCTGGATAGATGTTGGTGCCGATGGGCTTGAAAATAGGGAAGACCAGCCTCTACTTCTGCATTTCATAGTATTTCAGTTCCTGGGAGTTAACTGTGGTCCGCCTAACGTTTCTTCTATTGCATCCGTGTAATCAGAATACAGCAATCGGACGTGATTTGGCGTTCCGCCGTGCATCTTAGTTTCACAGAGAAAATTCTTCCAGCTTAGTTTCACACAGAAAATAATAGAAAGCTTTTGCTTTTGACAACATTGGCAATAATGCCCAAAGAAAGCAGGTGTTGACAGATGTGAAAACTACCGAACTATCAGTTTAATAAGCCACGGTTACAAAATACTAACACGAAATCTTTACAGACGAATGTAAAAACTGGTAGACGCCGACCTCAGGGAAGATCAGTTTGGATTCCGTAGAAATGATGGAACACGCGAGGCAATACTGACCCTATGACGGATCTTAGGAAATAGATTAAGGAAAGGGAAACCTACGTTTCTAGCATTTGTAGACTTAGATAAAGCTTTTGTCAACATTGACTGGAATACTCTCTTTCAAATTGTGAAGGTGGCAGGGGTAAAATACAGGGACCGAAAGGCAATTTACAATTTGTACAGAAACCAGATGGCAATTATAAGAGTCGATGGGCATGAAAGAGAAGCAGTGGTTGGGAAGGGAGTGAGACAGGGTGTAGCCTATCCCCGATGTTATTCAATCTGTATATTGAGCAAGCAGTAAAGGAAACAAAAGAAAAATTCGGAGTAGGAAATAAAATCCATGGAGAAGAAACAAAAACTTTGAGGTTTGCCAATGACGTTGTAATTCTTTCAGAGACAGCAAAGGACCTGGAAGAGCAGCTGAACGGAATGGGCAGTGTCTTGAAAGGAGGATATCAACATCAAGAAAAGTAAAACGAGAATAATGGAATGTAGTCGAATTAAATGGGGTGATGCTGCAGGAATTGGATTAGGAAATGAGACGCTTAAAGTAGTAAACGAGTTTTGCTATTTGCGGAGCAAAATTACTGATGATGGTCGAAGTAGAGAGGATATAAAATGTAGACTGTCTATGGCAAGAGGAGGAATTTGTTAGCATCGAGTATAGATTTAAGTGTCAGGAAGCCGTTTCTGAAAGTATCTGTATGGAGTGTAGATATGTACGGAAGTGAAACGTGGACGATAAATAGTTTAGACAAGAAGAGTACAGAAACTTTCGAAATGTGGTGCTACAGAAGAATTCTGAAGATTAGATGGGTAGATTACATAACTAATGAGGAGGTACTGAATAGAATTGGAGAGAAGAGAAATGTGTGGCACAACTTGATTAGAAGAAGGGATCAGTTGGTAGGGCATACTCTGAGGCATGAAGGGGTCACGAATTCAGTATTGGAGGGCAGCGTGGAGGGTACAAATCGTAGAGGGAGATCAAGAGATGAATACAGTAAACAGATTCAGAAGGATGTAGATTGCAGTAGGTACTGGTAGATGAAGAAGCTTGCACAGGATAGAGTAGCAAGGAGAGCTGCATCAAACAAGTCTCTGGACTGAAGACCACAACAACAACAAACATTTTTACTGTTGAACACTGTTATTTCTGCTCGGTGCAACCAGCTCTCTCAACCTTTCAGAGACGGAAGAAACTAATTTAAAAAACTGAATGTTATCTCTTTATCATCTTTCATTTATTATTTCACAGATATTACATAACTGAATCTTATTACTCTGTACAATCTCCCGTTAGGTGTTGGAAGGAAACGAAATTTACCTACAAAACAAGAGGAAAGAAATATGGGACGTGCAGGGATGTAAAAGCGGAACGGATACAGGAATAATATGAAGAAAGCGAAAAATAAATGGCCATATGAAGTACAGAATCAACAAATAGAAAAGTCAAAACTACCTTTGGCGAAATTCAAAGAAAATTCGTCAGCATCAAGAGTAGAAGTGGTAGTCCGCCATCAAATGCAGAATAGATAGCGAACAAGTGGAAAGAGTATAAAAAAGACCTGGACAATGGTAAGGAACTGTCTGAAGACATGTTAGAGGAAGCTATCAGAAAGATGAAAGGCATAGGGTGTCCGTATTCGAGTTTGAGTGGAATACTTGCAGTGAAATAAGGTAGAAGGCATAGATAAAAATTCTTCGGAATTTCTGAAGTTATAGGGGGTAGTGGTAAACAAATGACTAACCAAGTTGGTTTGTAGAATACAGGGAAGCATCACCCTTCCAGGAAAACATCACCCACACAATCCTAAAGATGTCAGATGCAGTTAACTGCGATGAATATCACACATTCAGCTTAATCGTTCAAGCGCCCGTTACTGACAAGAATAGTACACAGAACAGAAAATAAAACAGAGGCCGTGTTACACGACGATCCATTTGGCGTTAGGAGAGACGTTGCGTTTATAAAGGAAAAAAGACACATTCGTTCATTTTTAGAGCTATAAAAAGTGTTCTGCTATGTTAAATGGTGCAAGACGTTCAGAACTCTCTGGAGAAAAGGTGTTTGCTATGGGGGTAATGTAAAAAACTCGAGGTGGACCAATGAGCTTCGAACACCAAGAACTATTCGGGTTAAAACAGATTGTAAGACAAAGACGCAGTCTTCGGTCACTACGTTCACTCTCTACGTCCAAGAAGCAGTGTCGAAAGTTAAAGATTCCGAAGTGATATTATAATTCAGGGTGGAAGTATCAGTTACAAGATATTCAGTGATGACATGGCTGCCGCCAGTGAAAGCAAAAAAGAACTGCATGGCGTGTTGAATGGAATGGACAGCAATGAGTATGCACTATGGACTGCCAGATACTGCAAGAAAGGCGTGGTGGGTTGCAGGGAGGTTTATTACTAAATTTGCGAGACAGTAAAATGGTGCTTGAGAACAATGTAGAAATGGAAGTATTTAATCTGCACCACTTGATACAAACATTACACTTTTTTGCGTCACGGAAAATTTCAGACTTGGAAGGTACATTGTGACACTTAATAAGCCTCATAGACATGGAAAATAATATGAGCCTCTCTTGTATTTGAAACCAAGCATGATATTATGGTTGAACTCCGTTGCCTCTTAGTGATGACAATCATCCGTAGTTTAAAAGGCAATTGAATTTATTTCGCGTTATTGAAGTTTATAAAGTTTATTAAAAGTTGTAGGACGTAGTAAAAATAGTAAAAGTAAAATTCATCGTCGGTAACTATATATTACTAATTCATTAATTAAATTAAAAAAGCAAACATTCGTTTTCAATTATTTGTGGAGAATAAGTTTCATACTCGTTCTAAAACTCTATTAGAGGTTTACTTGGCTGTTTAAAAGGCCAATTGTGTTCAGGAATGAAAATAGCTTAGGTATTTTTATTTTAGAGTTCACAATCAAATATTCGACAATATCTTGACGAATATGTGTGTTAAATAACATGGTGATACTTGTAACGTTTTGATTCTCGACTGACACATCTCACATTCTTCCACTGTGACGTAATTTGGCAGACTTGTAAAGAACATGGTGACATTTAACAAGCATTGTACATGCGGTAAATAATTAATTTGAGACTCCGTTGCGTCTTTTATTATGGTAAACCATCTGAATCTTGAACGTTTACCAATGCAGCCATATGTTGACGAATATAAACGAGAGGAGCCTGAAAGCAGCAGCTGATTTTATATCGATTTCTAAGTGTTGCTGAATATTATTTAAAGTAAGAACCTTGTTCGATACCTGTATATTACTAATTCATTAATTACGTTGGATAAGCAGCCAAAGGATTTCAACTATTTGCGGATAGTGTGTTGTACACTCCACCTAATATTCCATAGTGAATTGGAAACAGCTTCCAATGATATTTACAGACGTGACTGACGAAATAGTCCATAAACGATTCCATGAAGTCAGTAATGAACAGTAATGAACGTATATTTGACAATATTTTGGCATCATTTTATGCTGTTCACGTACTTTTCAACTCTCTCTCTCTCTCTCTCTCTCTCTCTCTCTCTCTCTGTGTGTGTGTGTGTGTGTGTGTGTGTGTGTGTGTTTGCACGTGTACACGCTTGAGGAGCGTATATCTACCACAAATATCTTTGAACTTGTAATTTTCTGCAGCATTTTAACACTACGCTGTGATTGACTTGAGACGGGGAGGGGGAAAAGGGGGTGTAGGTTGCCATTTTTAGTTGTGCCAATAGGACAAGATGAACCAGTTCCATCATCTAGGATTTTGTTTAGTTGCTTTGTTTTAATACTAGGGTGTGATTGGCTGGAGTGTTAAGAGGTGGGAAGTGCAAAGAACATTTTTTTCTTTACTTATTTGTGTTTTACCACTGGCATAAATATGCTAGTTCCATCATTCTCGATTTCAATTGTTTACTTCATTATAATTGCCTTTATTGGCTGGAGGTGTGGGAGAAGAGGGGGGAGGGTTGGCGGAGGGAGAATGGCTTGATGATATCTGAAGGACAGTGACCTAGGGGCATGTAGACAACCCGCACTAACAACTGTTTGTGTCGTCAGTGGTATAGCTGTTCTACTTAATGACAATAATTATTTCCAAGCGCCATTCACGAATGGAACAGGGAAAGTATTAATCGATAGTGGTACCAAAAGCACCGTCTGCTGCACACCATCAGGTAGCTTACGGAGTACAGATATAGATGTCGAAAGTAAACTGAGGAAAGGTAAAAGGAACGAGGAATAACAGAAATGAGATGAGCGATGAAGTTAGCATCAAAACAACTAGAGATCGCGAAATAGACAAAATGTAGGAATTCTGTTACTTCGGAAGCAGAGCAACACATGGTGGCCGAAGTTAGAAGGTCGTAAATAGTGGATAAACACAGGCAAAGAAAGCATTACTAGCCATAAAGAAGTGTTTCAGTATCCAAAACAGATTTTGAAGAAGATATTTCAGAAAATATACGTTTTGAGCGCAAAATTTTTGGAACTGGGCATTGAGAAAACCGGAAATGATTCGAACCGAAGAGTCGTAGATCTGGTGGAAGAAGATTAAGTTTGAAGTAAGTTATTGAGAATGAAGTTCTACTAATTCCACGAGTACAAGGCACTTCAGCGCAGCTTATTAGTGCTGTTGCTATATGTCCATTTCCTGGACATCGATTTCAGAAACAAGAGTCGTGCACCCGAAGACGTAGTAAGTAACATGGTATTTTTCCATGGATGTATGTGTGAAATAGTGCAATTACATCCCGTAAGAGTATCAAAAGTTCAGTGTTTCCAATGATCTTGATAAAGGGTAGCGTGTCACAAGAAAACTTAGTCCGATAAACAGAAATTTTCGTTTTTTAAATACAGGGGTCATAAAAGCACTAAAGTAATTAAATCATTCGGATTCTTTGAGACAGAAAGTGTAATGACCAGTGTAATAAAAGGGGCTTGTCTTTGTCAGACGATGTAAGATTAGGAATTGGAGGGAACTGACGGCGGATCACCCAACAGATTGCTATTATCGCCCCCACAGAAATATTTGGAATAACAAAAAAGAGTGCAATATCCCTCTCTCCTACCCACAGTAACATCAGTGATGGCGAAGAACTTCTACCGCCAATGCCACCTGAAAACATGACATTAAATTAATATAAATATAATTGTGAGCACGTATGGTATAGAGAACGGTATATGCCTGCCGATCCATCATCTCGAGGTCCCTGGTTGTGAGAAAAAATGGCGTTCTAGGAGCGACGTAGTGTTTGACAGAAAAATACTACTGTTAACTAATAATGGGTCAGAGGAGGATTCATTCAGATGATTCATACGAAAGTCGTTTATACCCTAGATTATCTGTCTAAGACAGACCTTAGGCGGCTTTTAACATGCTTGTAAAGTTATCGGTCCGTACGCTACTGTGCGCGGTACCAATAGTTCCCAAAAGCCGGACGCGAAAATGCAGTTTTTCAGGTTGCCATATTGCGAGTTTCATAGAGACAAGAGACCAAATGTTTTGGTTAGCCCTAGCAACAGTTTGTATACCTATCGGAAGAAAGGGAATAAGGAAGATATACTACAGTGGAAGTTCAAAATTTAAGCATGACACACTTTCTCATCACAGGCAAATTGTGCAAATCAGTTGGTTCTTTTGAAATAGGTGCGGTCTAAGACAGACTTTAGGTGGCTTTTAACAGCACCATTTACTCACGGACGGGTCCTGAGAAAACCCTCAAAAAACCGCAATTTTTTGTACGAAAAGTATCAATTGTTGGATGGCCATCTCTATAATTTTTGTTCATGCAGATCGTGAATATTTTTCTAATATGCTCTTAAGATAGTATTCTCACGGAACTTCGAATCTTTTTTCAATATCGTTATCCTTCACCGATATCCAGAGGTTTAAAGATATCGCACTTACGCAGAAAAATGGAGTAAACGATTTTCTTCCGTTTTTCAACTGTGGGTCTCAGTTGTGTAAGTAACTAGCCAATGAATCCAGTCGTAACCGTATATTCTGCAAACTTTCATCTAGAAGCGTCATTTTCCCGGTTTCGAAAATCTGTCAGGTACACACTCCAACAATACCACCACTTGCAAAGTAGGTTAGAAATCAGATTAGTAATGTCGCTCACGCAGCGTATGTTCGCTTTATCGGGCAACAACAAAGTTATTGACTGTGTATGGTATCGTCAGAATGGAAATAATGAAGTCACTGTAAAAACAGTCATTAATTCTGGCACTTATCTTGGATTCCCACGTAGATTGCTTCGAAGTGGTTATGGCTCATCTTGTTGATTCTAGGGTGATTCCACTTTGACTGCTAGAAGGTCCAGATCTGTATTTTAGCAATATTTGAAGACCTAACAAATGCGATTTTCAGGCAATTCTTAATGATCAAACAATCCCAGATCAGAACAATGGTACGGTAGAAATAATTTTTGACTTGGTGTTCACGATCCACATTTTTATTAAACTTCCTGTAAATTCATATATACTTCTTCTCAATTGTCACATCATCAAGAAAACAGTTTTGTATCAATCTTCATATGTTTAATTTCCACTTTAACCAGACACAAGACTCGACTGTTCTTTTACAAAGCGAAATAACTACTTAACTTCTTCAAAGTGAAACAAAGACTGCTCTGTGCGCATTTGCGCCAAAATGGTTGCAAGTAAGTCAAAGATTATGACAATCTCACAAAAATGAATACACACAAGAACCATATCACTGTAATATATCGATACATCGGAGTACCTATACATTAATAAAACCAAATGTGAATATTGTCACAAAAATATGTCTGTTACTTCGCAGAAAAGTAGTACGATATTGCTGGTAGCGAGAACTGGGATTGGAGTGCCGTAATGGTCACGTAAATAAAGAACCATTACAACACGAAAAGCCATGATTTTTGGGTTCCAAAAGTACCAATTCTGGGGATGGGCACTTATGTAGCTTTTATTCATTGCAAATCGTGGAAACTTTTACCCTAGTTCCCAAGATGATGTTCTTGGGGAACCCTGAAACTTTTTTCGGTATCATCGTCCATTACCGACATTCAGAAGTTCAAAGTTTGCTTCCTTATGCACATAAAATATGCGTATAGTATACAGCTGAAACTATTTTCGATATCATCGTCCATTACCGACATTCAGAAGTTTAAAGTCTGCTTACCTATGCACATAAAATATGCATATAATATACAGTTGAGGCGTAAATGAAGTTTTAAAAGACGTAGTGAACACCCCTAGTGGTTCTCGCATCATTACAAGCGTTCTGAGGCCACCAAATTACGTTTTTCGTCGGCATTTTTCCAGCAATAAAACTTTGGTGTTTTGTATGATGAAACTGGCAGTTAAAACAAACAGCTTCTATAGGGTTATTACATATGATTGAAGCGATTTCACAGCTCTACAATAACTTTATTATTTGAGATATTTTCACAATGTTACGCACACACATACAAAAACTCAAAAAGTTTTTTTGGGCATTCACAAATGTTCGATATGTGCCCCTTTAGTCATTCGGCAGACATCAAGCCGATAATCAAGTTCCTCCCACACTCGGCGCAGCATGTCCCCATCAATGAGTTCGAAAGCATCGTTGATGCAAGCTCGCAGTTCCGGCACGTTTCTTGGTAGAGGAGGTTTAAACACTGAATCTTTCACATAACCCCACAGAAAGAAATCGCATGGGGTTCAGTCGGGAGAGCGTGGAGGCCATGACATGAATTGCTGATCATGATCTCCACCACGACCGATCCATCGGTTTTCCAATCTCCTGTTTAAGATATGCCGAACATCACGATGGAAGTGCGGTGGAGCACCATCCTGTTGAAAGATGAAGTCGGCGCTGTCGGTCTCCAGTTATGGCATAAGCCAATTTTCCAGCATGTCCAGATACACGTGTCCTGTAACGTTTTTTTCACAGAAGAAAAAGGGGCCGTAAACTTTAAACCGTGAGATTGCACAAAACACGTTAACTTTTGGTGAATTGCGAATTTGCTGCACGAATGCGTGAGGATTCTCTACCGCCAAGATTCGCACATTGTGTCTGTTCACTTCACCATTAAGAAAAATTGTTGCTTCTTCACTGAAAACAAGTTTCGCACTGAACGCATCCTCTTCCATGAGCTGTTGCAACAGCGCCGAAAATTAAAAGCGTTTGACTTTGTTATCGGGTGTCGGGGCTTGTAGCAATTGTAAACGGTAAGGCTTCTGCTTTAGCTTTTTCCGTAAGATTTTCCAAACCGTCAGCTGTGGTACGTTTACCTCCCTGCTTGCTTTATTCGTCGACTTCCGCGGGCTACGCGTGAAACTTGCCCGCACGCGTTGAACCGTTTCTTCGCTCACTGCAGGCCGACCCGCTGATTTCCCCTTACAGAGGCATCGAGAAGCTTTAAACTGCGCATACCACCGCCGAATGGAGTCAGCAGTTGGTGGATCTTTGTAGAACTTCGTCCTGAAGTGTCGTTGCACTTTTATGACTGACTGAAGTGAGTGCATTTCAAGCACGACATACACTTTCTCGGCTCCTGTCGCCATTTTGTCTCACTGCGCTCTCGAGCGCTCTGGCGGCAGAAACCTGAAGTGCGGCTTCAGCCGAACAAAACTTTATGAGTTTTTCTACGTATCTGTAGTGTGTCGTGACCATATGTCAATGAATGGAGCTACAGTGAATTTATGAAATCGCTTCAATCATTTGTAATAGCCCTGTACTTCACTGCAAAGTTCGGTGCCTGTCGAGGGGCAGAGCGCTGCCAAACTGCCTGTCGGCTTGTGTCTAGGGTTCTTCGACACACGTTTATTTGATTATCTTACTGACGTTTCGCCAGCACGAGTGGCTGGCGTTGTCAAAACTTCACCCACCATTGCTGGCAGTGGACGGAAGCCGAGACCGCGGCCGCCGCTTGTATGTACCTGGCGCGCCAACGTCCAAGGGCTTTTCCGTGTTCAGTGCCAGTTGCTGCCTGCAACAGTCGTTCGCTGCAACACGGGAATCCAGGATCCGTTTACGTTGACGCTTTCTCCTTTCTGGCTGAAAAACTTGTGAAGTTTGTGTATTTCTGTAGCTGCCGTAAACAAGTAAGTGTGATAGCTCTTCTCAGCAGCAAGAACATCCTTTGCTACGTGGTCGATCTCACAGCGCTTACTCAGCCACGGCCGATTTCTTCAGTCGCAGTCTCTCTCTCTCTCTGTCTCTTTATTCGAGGTAGCTGGTAAGTTTGGATTCGCGAATGTAAACATTTATAAGTCGTGACATCGATATAATCATCTACGTAGCTGCACTATTATTACCAGTTTTACGTACTTTTTGTTAAATAAGCTGTTAATTAATTAAATAAGCTGTTAATTATCATTTGAATAATATTTACAGCAGTTAAAACAAGAATCTATCAGTCAGGAATTTACCAACAAGCAGGCCTGAGTCTGAAATTATTATTTATTAGTCGTGAATATTTAATGAAAACCATAATACAAAAAAGATCCTGATAGCAAAAATATTTAAGTCTTGTAGGTGAAGCCCGGAAATCATATGATTAGTTATATTTCACGTAATGGCTGCCATTGCTCCATTGTGACAAAAGAATGGCAGATGGCCAATACTAAAACTTGAATTCTGGCAATAATTAATTCCTTCCATTCAATTATAGTTACATGGAGGGAGAGGTATGAAATGATATTAAAAGGACAAAGCTTTTTATACGTATATAGCGAAAAAAACCTACGTACAATCAACAAAACCGTGCGGTCAGAAGGAACCTTGTGCACAAGAGTCCAATAGGTTCGAGAGCTGGCACCACAGTGATGATTTTTAGTCATCAAAGTCTTTATTTCACTATTATAGAAAATCGAAGACATGATATATTCATACAGTCTTTGTTAGTATTTGTTACACATAAATATATTTTTATGTTAGACACATATAAAGGTGTAGAGTTTTCTCATTCCAAACTAATATTTCACTAGTGATCGCTTACGTACATAAACAAGCATTTTTTTATTGGTTGTTGACACAGTTCTGTTGTGGTTATTGTAATATTTTAACACAGTTTTAGAAGGCTCTCCAGGAGACGGTACAACGCTCACTGGAAAGTTAAACACATTCTTGTCGCACAAGTCCTGTTTTTAAGTTTCCACTCAACAATCATTTCATAAAGTTTATCCAGGATTAATAAGTTACTATTAATAATTCACATATTCGCTGAAGGATATTCAGAATTATTATGTGAATATTATTTGGTTACATTTTGTCAGCAACTATTCCTTGATTAATACAGTTATCTTGTCATTTGCTACACTGTGACTAATACAGTAATTCCGAAAATTAAATTGACCGATTGCCAGGAACTAGAATGCTTCCTCATTCGGCGAGGTCCAAGGAAAACCTCAGCGTAAAACCTGGGTGGAAGCGTTCAGACTAACTGTATATGACTTTCGCAACATGATAGTTAAAATCGGTCATAACATGAGAATGCAATAGTTTCTAAAGCTACAGGAATGTATAACAGGGTTTCCATGAAGAATTCTTTAAGATGGTAAAATTGTTCAGTGCCCCCTGCAAAACTGTGTAATCCATGTGCACAGTAATGGATAATTATAGTCTCATAAACGAGTTATAAAATGTTTTAAACTGTTCTTTGCACAATAGCAAGGTATACAGTTTATTTTGAAAGTTTCCAAGTGGTCAAGTGTTGTTGTTCTAAGATAGTGATATACAACATTTGTGCATTAATAACAAGTTTTCAACTCACGGCGTGGGCGTGTGTCTTCGGCATGAGGCGTCGATGATGTGGAAGTAGTCGCCTGCCCCCGCCGATGGCTGAGTCCTCAGACCACCTGGACGGCAAACGCGCAGTAGGCAGCCGTTGGCGGTGAGTGTGAAGTCAGGAACACAGCAACCGGACCGGTTGTAGAAGCTCATCACTGCTTCCTGCTGACCTTGGCTACCGCACATCTGGAACCGGAAACATGAGAACTCCCAAAGCGACATCAGAATTTCTTTATAACATAATGTCCGCTGCAAAGATCTCACACAGGTTAGTACACTGTTAGTGGCACAGAAAACTGTTTATGACGGCTGTTTGGAAGTTTTTGCGTTGCTTGTGAAAGTTCTTTGCGGATATATCGCACCAGTTGGTCCAGTTCATGGAATTCTCACACATATTAAAAATTAGTTGTTCGTATGAACACATTGAACATTAGTTTCACAGTTTTTACTGTGTCTATAAAAAGAATTCAAATTTTCACTACACAATAGTGTCTGGAGATATCTGCAGTGTGTATCGTGCACAGAAATGTTTATTTTGCACGCAAATGTTTCCGAAATTTATTGTTCCAACGCCAGACGCCGTTACCTAGAGGTTTACGAAACGCCTGTCCTGTAAGTCTCAATACATTCTCCGTGCTGTACTGTTTAATGCATCACACGCGACGGCAAATTTCACTTTTGAGTTTGTTCACACCCCACTTACGTTAGCACTTTTAGTTATTTGTATACCGAAAGGAAAGTTTTCCTTACATCGTTTACATAGAGTTAGTGATTACACGATGTACGTATATTAGTCATCTCTATATCATTGTCGCACATTGTAATCATACAGACGCGTACATAACTTTTTCTAGATACGTAATGTGCTCACGTAAGCTTACAAATGTATCTCCCCACTCCATGTTTTATGATCAGTTGACCATCTGTATTCTGCCACTCAAGGCTCCGGCTTGACTTTTACAAAGTAATGGCCAGTGTCTCATTTTTCGTGTTCAAGAATACAAATGTGTAGAGGGCACCAGTGCATGGTACTATTTACTCATGTAAGGAAGCTACCGGTGCCTAATTGATAATAACTTAGATGTCAGCGCAATATCAGAAACGCGAAAACTAATTGGCCAAATTGCCATTAGATCCGGTAAGAAAAACTTCATCTCAAAGCAATTCAAACTCTGATAATCAATGGTGTATCTTGCAATGTTTGTCAAGGCACACAAAGAAAGTTAAGTAAATAATGAACCATTGTTTAATGGTGTGTGGAATGTGAAACTTATCCTACACTCTTATATTCTAAGCTTATAAAACGTAAAAAAAACATATTACTACTCACATTGAAACCTCTAGGAAAAGAATCAGAATTAAAAGATGGAATATCCGTCAGCAGTTCTCATTTAAAATAAATAGCATATTACTAACGAACTCAAAAATATTTGAGAAGCTTTTCAGGTCAACTCTTAAAGCAATAGACGTTATTTGTCTAGACTGATTTCTGCTTTGGTTGCCCCCTGAGCATCCTGTTAGCAGTTACATTGAAAATGTTACGTATGATAAAAATCTATTACTACTTAGGCAATTTACATGAAGAAAATTACAAATACAAAGAAAACAAATATTATTTAGAGATAATATTCATTTTTGCAAATTATTGTATACATTATTTCAAGTCCTTGTATCGATACAGACCTTTGACAGTCTCACTGTCAGGTTGTGTCACCCTGTAACTGCCCCCATGCGTAATCTCTACAGTCTTGTGTACAATAGCTGCCTCTTTTTGTTCTGTCTTTTAAGACTCAAAACCTTGAAACGGGTTCGTAGGGGCACTAATTCTCCAATGTCGTAGTCTAGTACTCACTTTATATTCTTATCATACTTCCTTTTGTGTTTTTCTGATTCTTGTGTTGATTTAATTGAAGTTTTACTAACACTTGCATCCCGCGTTACCTTGGACCCGCCTTGTTTAGGTATCCGGGTTGTCGACTCACCCTTTTTCTTAGCAGCTAACATAATCTTCGCTGGGGCATACTCAGTGGAAGAATGGGACAAATTATTGTATGTTTGCTGAAATTCACCCATATAGTCTACCCATCACGTATGTTGTCTAGGGCTGTAGGTTCGTACAAATCTTTTAAACTGTCTGAGCTTCAGATTTTCGGCCTGTTACATGCCGGTACATTTATCCTGTTAATATCCCTCGCGCCGAACACAACTTTTACTCTGCCATCTGCCTTTGCTGTAGCCAATAGTGGACTGCTATACAGAGAGTAGGAACGCCCCCCAACATTTTCCGATTTCTCTGGTTACTGCTTCCTTTTTCGTCGAAGGGACGGTATAAGTTGCGCGACAATACTTTTCATGTGGATACACCTTCGTGTTATAAACCTAACCTTTATGGTTCTTAGCTTCTCAGAGAAGTCTTCTGTATGTAGTGTCGGCAGACTTGCCAACACTGCGTACACTAATAGAAAGAGGCGGCCAAGATGCACGCGCTAACTCACGCAGGGTGGCGTGAGGTCTGAAACAGGATACGTAATGAATGCTATAAAGAAAAGCACGTAGCTGCTGGAATACTTACCTTTAATCCATCATTTGTGTACAGCGTTCTTGATGATACAAGTGAGACTCTCTCTAGATAAATGCAATGTAATGCTAATGGCGCCTTGCTAGGTCGTAGCTATGGACTTAGCTGAAGGCTATTCTAACTAGCTGCTCTGCAAATGAGCGAGTCTTCGTCCGTGTAGTCGCTAGCAAAGTCCTCCGTACAACTGGGGCGGGTGCTAGTCCGAATCTCGAGACCTGCCTTGTGGTGGCGCTCGGTCTGCGATCACTGGCAGTGGCGACACGCGGGTCCGACATGTACTAATGGACCGCGGCCGATTTAAAGCTACCACCTAGCAAGTGTGGTGTCTGGCGGTGACACCACACTGTATATATGCTTATTATACCTATTAATTGTGCCTGCTGCTGCATATCTAAGCGTTCTGACTCGGCAATCTTTTGTGGAATCAGTTCTTTAGTGGCAGTCACAGTTTTGACTGAATCGTGAGATACAGTATCCCCAAGTGGGTACATTAACTGGTTATGTATAACAGTTGAGGTCTAGTATACTTGACAGAGACACGCTGACAATATTTGCTATGTGTCTCTTCAGGAGCGATCGATTCCAGTACTATTGACCTCCTAAATTATCAACGCTACTGGTACCAGACGAGAGGCCGATCGTTGCGTTCCTCTCTCTGATAAAATGGCATCCCAGGATACAGGCCACTGATAAATTTTTTATTCCCAGGAACGTGCATTTAAAGGCTCCATTTACCATTAAAAACTCGAACTGGACCTCTGTTTTCACTATCTGTGGTTTGGCGATAATGGCACCGACTACCATACAACCCTGAACGGAAAAGGCAGTATCTTACATACTTGACGTAGCTATTTGTACAAAGCGACGGTCATCACACTTGTCGCTGCTCCTGTGTCTAAAATCACAGTAACTGGTATACCGCCTATCTTAGCTTGCGCCACAGATTTACTCGTCCGATTACGGACTTTCGGCTCAGCGCATAATACATTGTCGACATTAAAGGTAGTCACTTTAGACGCGAAGATGGTCTGGGTTGCCTAACGTCTACCACTTCTACGATTTTACTCCTTAGTCTCGATGCTGTTGCAGTATGTGACCGTCTTGCCCCTGCACGTTACTGTGCTCAGAATTCTCCCGGTATTGACTGGATCCAGCAGGTGACCCCGAATTCGGATTATGTTGACCTGCCTGTTGGTTTGCACACCTATCAGGATTGTTTCTACTTGCTGTTGACTGCTGGAAGATTTGTTTTCCCTATTTGTCATTTTGGCGATTGTTCGATTCTGTGACACTTCAACTAGTGAATTAACCATTGCTACTAAGAAGCTTTTCTAGCGATCGCATCTCGCGTATGAGGTGCTGAGGCTCACATATTCGTCATTCTCGTGTTACGAGAGTAGTAATCATGTCTCTTTTCTGACTCGGAAGGTGATTTGAAAGTTTGTGTAAGTATCGATCCGTGTGTATTGATTTTTGGTATATTCTGTGTCCTAGGTTTTCAGCAATCCTCATGAGCAACCACGTCTACGAAGAGCAGCTGTAGATCCATTTCTCGATCCATGATAAATTTTATGTTGGCATGGAGACTATTCATGTTCTCTAGGAAGTTACCGAGCTGTTTCTCACCATAGCTCCACACAATGAAGGTATCGTTGTCGTATCTCTACCGCACCTTTAGTTTACGAGGTTCCAGGTTCAGTACCTGAGCCGTACATCTGTTACATAATACATTGACGGAAAAAAAATCGCAACACCAAGAAGATGAAAATCCCTTTTGCTTTAAAAACACGCAGTCAAAAAATTGTTAAAATTTTCGTGACCACTTGTTGATAACCTGTCTGTTGTCTTCTGTCTCGGGTTCTTTCGTCAACGTTCGTTTGACGATTTTTGTGACATTTCGCCAGCACGAGTTGCTGGTATTGCCAAAGCTTCACCTTCCACTACCGGTGGTGGACTGCGGCCAAGCTCGCAGCCGCAGCTTGTATGTACCTGGGGCGCCAACGCCCGAGGGCTTGTCCGTAGTCATTTCCGGAGCGGTTCTCCCCTTGCTACCTGCAACGGCCGTTCGCTGCAGTACGGGAATTCCAGATCCATTCACTTTGCGGCTTTCTGATTTCTTGTTGAAGCTATTGTAATGTTTGTGAATTTCTATAGCTTTCCTCAACAAATGGGTGTGACAGCTCTTCTCTTCAGCAAGAATTACCGTGCCGGAAAATTTTACTACGTGCTCGTCTGACATTGCACATGCTTTGCCACTGCCGATTTCTCTACCTGCCACACACTGCAATGTGTATGTTCGGTGATCCTGGTGTCGATTGATCGTCCACTCATTTCAACATAGACCTTTACACAAGGACATGGTATGCGGTATATTCCCAACATTGCAGGTGGGTCCCCTTTCTCCTTTGGCGACCTGAGACACACTTTGATAGGCGCTGCAGTCTGGAACCGCAAGACCGCTACGGTCGCAGGTTCGAGTCCTGCCTCGGGCATGAATGTTTGTGATGTCCTTAGTTTAGTTAGGTTTAACTAGTTATAAGTTCTAGGGGACTAATGACCTCAGCAGTTGAGTCCCATAGTGCTCAGAGCCATTTGAACCAACACACTTTGATTTTCTTTGCCGGTTGATAAACAGCATTTACACCGTGTTTGCACACTACACGGCCCATTCAGTCTGCCACTCTGGGAAATGTATGGCAGAAAAGCCACAGCAGACGTTTGAAGGTACTAGACTTGACAAATGTTTTTTATTCCCGTCTTTGATCAGAATATCAATTCTTTAAACGATGATAGGTTTCAGTCCATGATGACCATCCTTAGATCCCAGAAAAGATCTGAGGATGGTCATCACGGACTGAAACCGGTCATCGTCTAATGAATTGATATTCTGATCAAAGACTGGAATAAAAAACATTTGACAGTATTGAATCACCGTTTGTATACGCGACATTTCGTAACCTAAGATGTAGTTTATATATGTTGATGATATCTTCGTTGTGCAGAGCCATGGTAAGGAACGACTTGGTGAATTCCTAAGACACTTGAATAGCCTCAATGCCAACATAAAATTTACCATGGAGCTAACCTTTCTAGATGTGGTTGGTCATGAGGGGTGGAGAAAACAGAGTTTGTCTAAATTCTATACGTACTGACCAATACTTACGCAGACTGTCACACCACTACCAGAGCCAGAAAAGAGGCATGTTTAATACGCTCGTACCACGAGCAACACGAATACCTGAGTCGCAGAACCTCCGGCGCCACATGCAACGACCGGAATGCGTTCTGGAGAACAATGGGTACTTCACCAGCTACATAAGAAGTTACACAGATTCAAAAACTATGCGAAGTGGCACATCGAAGAAAGAAATATCTGGTACGGCTTTTCTGCCATTCATTCCCAGAGTAACGGTCAGTATCGGCCCTATATGCAGCAAACACGTCGTAAAGAATATTTATAAATAGGCAAAGCAGATCGAAGAATGTCTCAGAACTGCAAAGGAGAAAAATAACCATTTGCAATGCCGGGAATATACCACATACCATCCGATTGCGAAAAAGTCTCTTTTGGAATGACTGCACGATCAATCAAGACCAGGATCACCGAACATACGTGGCACCGCAGGATGGGGCAGGTGGAGAAATCAGCCGTGGCAGAACACGCTCTGTGTAACTCCGACCACATAGTAAAATTCGCCAACACCGAAGATTTTGCTGTACAGAAGAGCTATCATATCCGCTTATTCAGAGAAACTGTACAAATACACAGACATGACAATAGTATCAGCAAGAAAGAAGAAAGCCTCAAGGTGAACGATCGCTAATTCCCGTGCTGCGGCGAACCACCTTTGTAGGTAACAAGGGAAGAACCGCAGAAAAGCCCTTGGACGTTGGCACGCAAGGTTCATGTAATCTGCGACTGCTAGCTCTACTCCAGTCCACCACCAGCAATGGAGGGTGAAGCTTTGCAATGCCAGACACTCGTGCTGGTGAAACGTCAGAAACTTCATGAAACAAATGTCGGCCGAAGAGCCAGAAACAGAAGCAATCAGGTAGTTTGTCACACGCGGTAAAGGTCTTAAGCATTAGTTACAGTGGAGACTGCACGTTGATGCTAGTGAAGAATGCATTTAAGTCGACAAAGACGGCATTATCAACACCTCAGTGGGTTTGAACGATGCTGTGTAATAGGGCTACGAGAAGCTGGATGATCTTTCTGCAGATATTGCAGAAAAACGTGGCAGGAATGTAGCCACTGTAATGACTGCTGGTACTGGCGGTCACGAGAAAGCAGGGCCGCAAGAAGATCGGTCTTCGGACGACCACAAGGAACTATTAAGAGAGAAGACTATCGTGTAGGCTCCACAGTGAAGCAAATCGGTTACTTCAGCCGAGTTTTCACCCTATTTAGATTAAACATCGAAAAATATTTGTCTCGACCCTAGGCCGTAACACTGTTCTTGATTAATGTGTGGCCTTCCGCCGAGTTATATGGAAAAAATGTAAGCTAATGCTTTCAGCCTATTTATATTGAAGATTTTTTTTTTTAAATTTTCGATGTGGCCTTCACCCGATCTAAATTAAATCGAAGGAGGTCTTTCGTTAAAACCTTGAGAGTTTCTGATTGTTTCTTGTGTGACTGTGTGTTTTAACAAATAATGTTTATATGTTCAGTGCAACTGACAGTAACTTATTTGGGCCTCTTTCCATAAATTTAACCTCATCCGCTGTGTCCTGCTAGCCCAGTGATTTCACTGGTAGTAGACCGTGGTTACGCTTGTGTTCTTGCCATTCTAGTTACTGTCAGTTTCAATTTTATTTCTGTTCTGTGGCACCATATTGTTTTCCTTGTTGATTTTTCAGGTGTATTGTAATGGCGATCATACAGTGTCCGGGGATTGGCCTACTCGGGAATGACCATCTTGTTTACGAGTTGGCAATAAGGGGTCAACCTTTTGAGGGCAGTGTTCCAGATTAAGTGGCCCGTTTGCGTGCTGTCGTTCTTCATCCGGTTGACGTCACGCCGGCGGTGGTGGGTGAGACAGGAGCGGCAATTGAATGTTTGTTTAAGGCTGTTAGAGGCCTTCAGGACTACTGTGTATTGGAAGACACTCAACCTAGTGACAGTCTATTGGATAGGGTGCGACCGCAGTTCATGCATTTAACTAATCGGATAGCGGATTCGCGCTTGTTAGCTTTTGAAAATCATCACAAAAAATTAACTCTCAATTTGGGGTCTTTGGTTAGGGCATTGCAGTTTAAGCTTACTTATTTAGAGCTGGATGGGAATAGGACTGAAGAGCGGGACTTGCTGTGTCATGCCGGCCGGAGTGGCTGAACGGTTCTAGGCGCTACAGTCTGGAACCGAGCGACCGCTGCGGTCGCAGGTTCGAATCCTGTCTCGGGCATGGATGTGTGTGATGTCCTTAGGTTAGCTAGGTTTAAGTAGTTCTAAGTTCTAGGGGACTGATGACCACAGCAGTTAACTCCCATAGGGCTCAGAGCCATTTTTGCTGTGTCAGGGAGGGGGCGAGAGCCAGCCCGGGAGAGGTACTGTAATATCATCTGTGAAGTTAGAGGCAATGTTTACCAAATTGCCCAATCCTATGGCGTATTTCTTTCGTGATATTACTGAGTTCGTCATGGAGCGGCTTGTACAGGACGAGGAATTATTATGATTGTTTCTTCGCCTTGAACAACATGCTGCTGCCTTTCGCGTTCAGCACCAAGTAATTCTGCCGCTGTTGTACCCGTTAGCAAGAGGTGAGTTGCAGAACCTCCTCTCCCGAGCCATGGTGGAAGGGTTACCCTTACAGCAATTGAGGGAGCTCATCATTAGGCAGAGATTGACCATCGGGGTTCAAAAATAGCTTGAGTGTCGTTACATTTGGGAAATGCAGTGGGATGAAGAGCAGTTACATCAGTATGTGGACAGAGTTCAGACGGCCTCCTTGGCCTTGTTAATCGATTTGCCTGAACATGAGTTGGTGTCTATTGACGCCCCACAGCGTGCGATCCACTGACCCCAGACCACCGCCATTTGTGGCTTCAATGGCGTCAAACAGGAGCTCAATGTAGGGCAGAGTGAAGGTCTGTTGTTTCTGTCGAAAGCTGCTTCTGCCTTGGTGCCAGTGATGCCCATATGGTGGTCTGAAGGCCAGCTGAGGGCCTGAAACCAACATGTCTGCATGCTAGACGTGCTGGACGTACTATAGGAGTCATGGTCAGGAGTGCGATTTTGTACCACGGCACGAGCACTGTCGTGGTTATGTCAAGCACACTGACCGCAAATCCGTACGTCAATCTGGTGATTCGACCTATTTTGCTGCCATTTATGAATAGCAATCCAGAAGGCGTTTTCCAACAGGTTAATGCTCGACCAGTTACCGCTGTTGTGACCCAACTTAGTCTAGAGTATGTCGACCCTTTGCCTTGGCCTACTCGATGACGAGATCTGTCCCAGTCGAGCATATCCACAATCCGGCATCATCCACAATCAGTATTAGACGTCCTTGTGGTGACCGACCAAGTGCAACAGGCATGGAAACGCATCCCGCAAGCTGACATCCTGCACTTGTACGACACAATACATGCACGTTTGCGTGCTTGCATGGAACACTCTAGCAATTGCACCAGTTATTAATGTAACATCATTTTAAAATTCGATGTCAATAACTTAAACATATTATCTAGAATAATGTATTCCACAAATTTCATATTTTCAGTGGTTACAATCTTTTAAAATTCTCACAATCTTATGCTTCATTCTTATATCAATTATTATATTAATTCTAATAGTTGATTCATATGTTCACCTTTCAAGAAACTTCGGTGCATTCCCTTGGATGATATCGATCGTAGAAACATTCTGAACATAGAAATTCGTAACACCACAATCAACGATTTAAGGCAAATTCGCAACAATGACATTTCTTCGTATGATTCTCGCTCGGAAAAAAAACTCCTTTCACATTGCTGAATATTTCTCTGGTTGGCAATAATTTCATGGCACCATGCTTAATGGATCATTTTACCGAAAACCGGTGCTTGCAGTTGATTATGGATCAAGATGCACTACAAGAAATTCATCAAAAACAATTACAAATAATTTTCTCGTTCTTATTGTGTTTTTAATTTATTCGCCAGACATTCAACTTGTAGATGAATAAAGGCAACAGTATTTCAATATGTATTAGAAAATATTCGGGTGGTGCGACATGCGGTCATGGCTAGATAATGAAAAAGAAAGTAATAAAAAATAATCGGGTTTCGATCAGGGGCCCAAATATGTGCGCCTCGGTTAAATTATTTACTCGCTAAGAGGCACATGAAATACCTCGAGAACTTTGACCCTCGTTTTCACAGAAACGTTCGAGTATTTATGTATAAGCCGAGACATATGCTCACTTATTTTGACCCCTCTTCCAGTGAGTGAAGTTTCTGGGATACCGGGTAGTTGCACTTGTCGTGTTCTCCTCGTTAGATCTCGGTTTGTCGTAGGGTCTAATAGATTGTGCAAACAAAGCGTAAAGACAATTTTTCAACCGACAAAAAGATGAAAAAGTGTCTCAGATTGGCAAAGGAGAAAAGGGAACCGCCAGCAGTGTCGGAAATGTGTCACACATACCAAGTATATTTGGAAAAGTCCATGTTGGACTGACTGGGCGATCAATCAACACCAGAATCACTGAGAATTAGCAGCATTGCAGCTTGGGGTAGGTGGAGAAATCGGTCGTGGCGAAGCACCCGCTTTGTGAGATCTACCACATAGTAAAATTCGTTGACTCTGAAATGTTTGCTGTAGAAAAGAGTGCTCACACCCGCGTTTTTAGGGAAGTTATAGATTTACATAAACATGATAACATCCTCAGTCAGTAAGAGACAGATTGTAGATGAATGGATCCCGGACTCCCCTGCTGCAGTGAACAATCGTTGTAGGTAGCAAGGAGAGAACCACAGCGGTAGTGACCATGGAAAAACCGTTGGATTTTAGCGCGCCAGGTATATATAATCTTCAGTCTCAAACTTTCCGCTCCAAATGAGAAAAAATTTTGTTGAGATCCATATACGTAGAGAGAAATGATAATCGCCTTAAAAAAGTGAAATCAGATCTCGCACGCGCTTTTCGAAACTGGTACGGAAGAGAAACCGTGTGAAATCAGTTCGACGAATCCTCTGTCAAACTCTTGAGTGTGTACTGGACAATAGCCATATAAACTTAAAAGACGCAAGCTGAGCCTATGTCACATAGATAAAGCCAGTAAATCAAAGCCCTCTATGTTAATATCTTTCAACATCGCTGAAAGAAAGCGAAAACACTTTTCTCTTTTCAGATTACAAGTAGCATCTGTATGAAATGTTTCTTTAAACTGATGAAACTGATGTTAACTTCTTACAGCGAGTAACAGATATTAGGGTTCGTATTATGAACTCGTAGTCAGCTGTCGAGTAGCGAAGTGAGTATGTAGGAAGCGATTCTTACACACCGAAATGTTTCCTGAAAATTACTTGAGGAAGAATTAATTCCGTTTGAATGTCGCGAACATACGAACCATAGAGCGTTCAGGTGCTGGAGGGATCATACAAAACTAAGAAAGAGTCAGAAGTACGGAAATATTTACAGTTCGACATCACAAATGATGTATTAAATAACAGTGTAATTGGCTAAATATTGGGGCAGCTAAAGCTAAATTAATGCAATAAATAAATCGCATAATTACGGGTTTCCGCATTAAAAACCACGTGCCTCAGTGTTCTAGATCGATTTTTGAGAGGCGTGAGTGATTGCAACGCGGTTTCTGTCACATCAGTATGGGAAACTTTTGCAACACCTGTGGCTCTTTTTGCGGTCGTTCATCGTATTACACATATCCACTGCTGTGTATTTAAGTGTGGCTTCAACATGCTTCATTTATCATCTAGAAACAAATGGTTAGGAGAAAAAGATCACGGTAGCCACCTGGCTACGATCATCACTGCTTGTACACTCCTGGAAATGGAAAAAAGAACACATTGACACCGGTGTGTCAGACCCACCATACTTGCTCCGGACACTGCGAGAGGGCTGTACAAGCAATGATCACACGCACAGCACAGCGGACACACCAGGAACCGCGGTGTTGGCCGTCGAATGGCGCTAGCTGCGCAGCATTTGTGCACCGCCGCCGACAGTGTCAGCCAGTTTGCCGTGCCATACGGAGCTCCATCGCAGTCTTTAACACTGGTAGCATGCCGCGACAGCGTGGGCGTGAACCGTATGTGCAGTTGACGGACTTTGAGCGAGGGCGTATAGTGGGCATGCGGGAGGCCGGGTGGACGTACCGCCGAATTGCTCAACACGTGGGGCGTGAGGTCTCCACAGTACATCGATGTTGTCGCCAGTGGTCGGCGGAAGGTGCACGTGCCCGTCGACCTGGGACCGGACCGCAGCGACGCACGGATGCACGCCAAGACCGTAGGATCCTACGCAGTGCCGTAGGGGACCACACCGCAACTTCCCAGCAAATTACGGACACTGTTGCTCCTGGGGTATCGGCGAGGACCATTCGCAAACGTCTCCATGAAGCTGGGCTACGGTCCCGCACACCGTTAGGCCGTCTTCCGCTCACGCCCCAACATCGTGCAGCCCGCCTCCAGTGGTGTCGCGACAGGCGTGAATGGAGGGACGAATGGAGACGTGTCGTCTTCAGCGATGAGAGTCGCTTCTGCCTTGGTGCCAATGATGGTCGTATGCGTGTTTGGCGCCGTGCAGGTGAGCGCCACAATCAGGACTGCATACGACCGAGGCACACAGGGCCAACACCCGGCATCATGGTGTGGGGAGCGATCTCCTACACTGGCCGTACACCACTGGTGATCGTCGAGGGGACACTGAATAGTGCACGGTACATCCAAACCGTCATCGAACCCATCGTTCTACCATTCCTAGACCGGCAAGGGAACTTGCTGTTCCAACAGGACAATGCACGTCCGCATGTATCCCGTGCCACCCAACGTGCTCTAGAAGGTGTAAGTCAACTACCCTGGCCAGCAAGATCTCCGGATCTGTCCCCCATTGAGCATGTTTGGGACTGGATGAAGCGTCGTCTCACGCGGTCTGCACGTCCAGCACGAACGCTGGTCCAACTGAGGCGCCAGGTGGAAATGGCATGGCAAGCCGTTCCACAGGACTACATCCAGGACCTCTACGATCGTCTCCATGGGAGAATAGCAGCCTGCATCGCTGCGAAAGGTGGATATACACTGTACTAGTGCCGACATTGTGCATGCTCTGTTGCCTGTGTCTATGTGCCTGTGGTTCTGTCAGTGTGATCATGTGATGTATCTGACCCCAGGAATGTGTCAATAAAGTTTCCCCTTCCTGGGACAATGAATTCACGGTGTTCTTATTTCAATTTCCAGGAGTGTAATTTGCAACTGAGAAATGGTGGAGCAATTTTGTGTGACATCACTCGTAGTCCCCTGCCAAAGGATTAACATCAAAACTCTATGTATTTTATTGGAAGTGATGGTGCTTGACGTTTCGTATATGAAATACAGAAAGTTTTTCTTGAATGATTCCATGCACTCAATGGCTGTGCAAGGAGGAGGAAGTTCATTGCTAAATGTATTCAACAACAGTGTTGTTTACTGAAGGTCTTAAAAATCATGATAAAAAGATACAGAGCGAGAGACTTTCACGTTGTGGACTCGATTTTACTAATGTGCGGGTTCTCGTGGTTGTAAGAAGCGGGTGTTCACTCGTGCAGGTAACACGTGTCTGAGCTGTTTGTGCCAGTAGAGGCTCGTATAAAGTTCGCCACAGACTTGACGGCAAGTAGTGCCGTACGTAAACTGGACGAAGCGCCCAACTTCGCATAATGGGGGCGTTCCTCGTAACGTGGCGTATTACTAGCCTCATAAACTGGTCTGTTGCTTTCATCATAACGGAGAAGCTCTTTCAGACCAGACAAATGTAAACCTACGCAAGAGATACTATATAAGGAAAATTAATGGTTAAATGGAAAACGTAATAACATTTCACTTATGCTACTTTAATTATAATGAACGACACTGCCGGGTAGAAGCGATGGGAATAAGCTTAACTTCGAATTCGGATGCGTGCTACTGAGACTGTAGCCACTTGATTTGAGCATGTAGGCAATTAGCAATGATTCATTACTAAGTTCAATGTTTGTTTTAATAGTTTTAAAATTTTGCATGAAACGTAGGTATGCACGGCGCAGTTCATTTACCATAGATTGCCAGCGGGAGTGGCCGAGCGGTTCTAGGCGCTAGTCTGGAACCGCGCGACAGCTACGGTTAGTTAGGTTTAAGTAGTTCTAAGTGCTAGGGGACCGATGACCTCAGAAGTTAAGTCCAATAGTGCTCAGAGCCATTTACCACGGATTACTCTTGTGCGTGATATAAAATTCTAGTATAAATGCGTCAACTGTCATCCTCCTACCCCTACTACGGAGACTTTGTGGCTGGTAATATTAGATAATTTGTCGCTAGCAGCTAATTTTCTCTATCGTTCTATCCGAACTTTTTTTCCAAATTCTCCCAAGGCAGTAATAACCTCCTAGACGAAATGCTCTTTGGAATATCAAAGTGCTTCGTGCATTTCCTTCAATAGTCATCTAAACTATGTGATCAAAAGTGTTCGGACACACCCAAAAACATATATTTTTCTTATTAGGTGCATCGTGCTGCCACCAACTGCCAGGTACCACATTTCAGCGATCTCAGTAGTCATTAGACATCGTGAGAGAGCAGAATGGGGCGCTCTGAGGAACTCACGGACTTTGAAGGTGGTCACGTGGTTGGTTGTCACTTGTGTCATGCGTATTCCACGCGCGATTTCCACACTCCTAAACATCTGTAGGTCCACTGTTTCCGATGTGATATTGAAGTGGAAACGTGAAGGGACACGTACAGCAGAAAAGCGTACAGGCCGACCTCTTCTGCTGACTGACAGAGACCGCCGACTGTTGAAGTGGGTCGTAATGTGTATTAGGCAGACATCTATCCACACAATTACACAGGAATTCCAAACTGCACCAAGATCCACTGCTCATCATCTTGTTGGTCATCCACCTCTGAACCGCCTTTTTTCCCACTGTCCCCGGGCTACGTTGCCGTTTGGGATCCATGTGCAACGTGTGCTAGAGTACCTCGGTGTGGAGTCTGTACAACCCCAAATCCTGGGTTTTAACCGCCTGCCACCCTGGTTAAAGAAGAGGCCAGGAGTGATTTTAGATTTATTGCAGTACAAGAGAGATTGCACTCCTGCCACCGTTATTAATGCAGCATTTCCTGCCATTTTATCTGAGCACCACGACTATGTAGCTGTTTTTACCGATGGATCGAAACAAGGGGATTCCGTTGGCTGCTCTGTTGTTTTTCCGGATCGTGTCCTCAAGGTCCGACTGCCTCAGACTTTTACTGTCTTTAATGCAGAATTGTCTGTGATCTTGCGGGCACTGGCGGAGACGAGACATTATTCCTCTCCTGAATTTTTTGTCTGTTCCGATTCACTAAGTGCCCTTCACTCTTTGCAACGTTTGTATCCAGCAGATAAAATAGTCCAGACCATCCAGGATGCCCTCCTCCACCTACAGCGCTTGGGGAAGGTGGTGGCTTTGTGCTGGGTTCCGGGGCATGTCGGCATTGCTGGGAATGAAAGGGCAGATCTCGCAGCCAAGGAGGCGTGTCTCGATCCACAAGTATCTCAGTGTGCTATACCCCTGCACGCACTCACCTCACTGTTGAGCTCACGAGTCATGCGTCGGTGGGAGGATGAGTGGCTGACTGACAATAGGCTCCGTATAGTCAAGCCTACAACCCGTGTGTGGTGTACTTCCTTACAGCCCCGTCGACGGGACGAGGTTCTCCTCACTCGGCTTCGGATAGGCCACAGCCATATGACGCTTCATGCTCCGGCGGGAGGACCCTCCAATGTGTGGTGCTTGTGGCGTCCAGGTCACTGTGCGCCACGTTTTGTTGGATTGCGTTTTATTTTCTGGCCAGCGGGCCGCGGCTGACTTGCCAGAGGACCTGCCATCTCTTTTAGGCAACACTCAGACGAATGTGGTTAAAGTTTTAAAGTTCTGTGCCATGTCAAATGTTTTTACAAAGATTTTGGGGAAAGGATCTTAATTTGCTCACTGTGTGACAAGCTCGCCCATATTTTATGTAAGTGGCCAGCCAATGACAATTTACTGTGGACTTCTTGTTGCTACATTTTCCGTTTCCTTACGTTCTACTTTCTTATGTCGCATTTTCCTTCTTTTCCTGTTTTCTTTGCGTGTGTGTTTCAGTTTTATTAGGTACGTCCACATTCGTTCCCTTTAATGTGTGTCAGGGCGCTGATGACCTCGACGTTAAGCGCCCATAAGCCCCAACACACACACACACACACACACACACACACACACACACACACACACACACACACACACACACGATCCACTGCAAGTACTATGACAGCTAGGTGGGAGGTGATAAAACTTGGATTTCATGGTCGAGCGGCTGCCCATAAGCCACACATCCCGCCGGTAATTGTGAAACGGCGCATCGCTTGGTGTAAGGAGCGTAAACATTGGACGATTGAACAGTGGAAAAACGTTGTGTGGCGTGATGAATCACAGTACGCAATGCGGCGATCCGATGGCAGTGTGTGGTTATGGCGAATGCCCGGTGAACATTATCTGCCAGCGTGTGTAGTGCCAACAGTAAAATTCGGAGGCGATGGTGTTATGGAGTGGTCGTGCTTTTCATGGAGTGGGCCAGCACTCTTGTTGTTTTGCGTGACACTATCACAACACATGCCTGCATTTATGTTTTAAGCACCTTCTTGCTTCAGACTGTTGAAGAGCAATTCGGAGATGGCGATTACATCTTTCAACACGATCGAGCACCTGTTAATAATGTACGGCCTGTGGCGGAGTTGTTCCACGATAATAACATCCCTGTAATGTACTGGCCTGCTCAGAGTCCTGACTTGAACCCTATCTGACACCTTTGGGATGTTCTGAAACGCCGACTTCGTGCCAGTCCTCATCGACCGACTTCGATACCTCCCCTCAGTGCAGCACTCCGTGAAGAATGGGCTGCCATTCCCCAAGAAACTACCCATCACTTGATTGAACGTACGCCTGCGAGAGTGTAAGTTGTCATCAAGGCTAAGGGTGGGTCAACACTATATTGAATTCCTGCATCACCGATGGAGGGCGCCACGAACATGTAAGTCATTTTCAGCCGGGTGTCCGGATACGTTTGATTACGTAGTGTATATAGTGGCCTACATCTTTATACGGACTCGGAACAACAAGTAGGCAGTTTTCAGATGAACGAATCTTTTCCATAGGTGAAATAAATGCTGAATGGGAGAAAAATACTTGGATCCCAAACTGTGAACTCTTATCCTCTCCAAAACTGAATGTAGAAGAACGTCTTTTTTATTATATTCTTTGCAGATGGTATTTGTTCGAAAATTTCTATATATGTACTTTATTGTTGAGGAGCATTTTAGTACCACATACATCTAAACTGGTAAGGATAAACAACCTGCCATTATAAAATGTTGGTTTTATAAGATTTCACACCGCATACAAACTCTATGGATTGATGGATGGGAGGATACGGACTGAACGGGCCGTGTAGTGTGCAAACACGGTGTAATTACTGTGTATCAACCGGGAATGTATAGCAGAAAAGCACTGAGAAATTAGACAGCCTGTGGGGGACCCAGGCAGTAGTGTGACTGATGATCGACATGAGCCGTACGTCGTCGACCGTAATAAAAAAGATAACACATAACTGCGAGAGATGTTTTCAAGAGTGTATGTTTCCATAGAATAATGAAAAATATAGGATAATTTTTTCCACAGATACGGAACAAAAAAGGTGTAATGAACTCATGTCTGGAAATGCATGTTACAGAGGCTGCGGTCTAATACGCGCTGTACCATACAGCCTCAGTTACGGTATGCATGGTTTCCTCCTAGAGGGTGGTAATGTTCTTCATACGTCTTGCCCTAGCGCCCTTTCCTGCCTGCCATAATAATTGGTAATATTATTCACTACTCACCTTGTAGTGGATGTGATACTGCGTTTCACACAACGGTTCCCTTTTCGGATCGAGAGCTTGCCGACATGGTGTTTACTTACGGAAAGGCAACTGGCTATGGGCGGCGGGCAGCAAGGTTGTATCAGGAGACCTATCCCCGCCAACACTAACCACAGCATTCAATGTCTGCAAAAATGTTTTGCCGTTTGTCTGAGACACTGTCGTTTCAAAAAGCAGGAAATTATGAGGATCGTACCCGAAATGTTCGGACACCATACTTGGAGGAAAATGTCATTAACACTGTGGAAGGCGACTGCCATGTCAGTACCACCAGTACAGTGTAAAACATACGACCCTGTGGAACATTCTCCATGATAATAGTTACGACCTTTATCACTTACAGAGGTTACTAGCGACCGACCTTCCACGTCGCTAGCAGTTGTTTCACTCGTTTCTTCACTAGGAATTCACGATTCCGGGATTTGTGTCATCCATCCTCTTCAGAGATGAGACCGCCTTTACGCAAAGTGGTATCTTCAACTTACATGACAGTCATCTATAGAACAGCATGCAGAACCCACATGGTATGTTGACAGCGAATCATCAGCATCGGGGGAGCCGAAATGTGTGGGCCAGGATAGTTGGCCACAGTATTTTGGGAACAGTCTTCCTTCGATGTCACCTAACAGAACAGAACTATCAGCGTTTCTTGCGGGTGGCTTTTCCGCCCTTGCTGGAAGAACTGCCAATGACGAATCGAAGGATTATATGGCTGCTGCACGACGGTGCTCCAGCCCACTTTGCCGTTAACGTCCGGACGCGCCTCAGTCGTGGCATCCCTGGTAGATGAATCGGACGAGGCGGTCCAGTTGTATGGCCTGTTCGTTCACCGGGTCTCCAGCTCTGCTATTTCTGGCTGTGGGCCGTCTCAAAAATATCGTGTACGGAGAGCCTATTCCAGATGTGGACACTGTTCTAATGCAGCCTGGCTGAAGTGGACGTGTGACACAGAACACGTTACGACGCGAACACGCATGCGTTCAGCCACAAGGAAACCATTTTCAACTCATAGTGTAACTGTGCCTCCATGGTACAGCGCGTGTTATACTGCAGTCTCTATTAGAATGTATTATTGAATAAATGGTGTCTAGCATGTAAATCATGCATTTCCGGATATAAGTTCACTAGGCATTTTTTGTTCCGTATCCTCCCATCGATCAATCCCTAGAGTTGTACACGGTGGAATAGTCAACCTATATACATCGTAAGGCGTCTATTATTGAAGCACAGCCGTGAGGGATTAGCCGAGAGGTTTAAGACGATGCAGTCATAGACTGTGGGGCTGGTCCCGGTGGAGGTTCGAGTCCTCCCTCGGGCATGGGTGTGTGTGGTTGTACTTAGGATAATTTAGGTTAAGTACAGGGTTATTACAAATGATTGAATCGATTTCACAGCTCTACAATAACTTTATTCTTTGAGATGTTTTCACAATGTTTTGCACACACATACAAAAACTCAAAAAGCTTTTTAGGCATTCACAAATGTTCGATATGTGCCCCTTTAGTGATTCGGCAGACATCAAGCCGATAATCAAGTTCCTCCCACACTCGGCGCAGCATGTCCCCATCAATGAGTTCGAAAGCATCGTTGATGCAAGCTCGCAGCCGGCCGAAGTGGCCGTGCGGTTAAAGGCGCTGCAGTCTGGAACCGCAAGACCGCTACGGTCGCAGGTTCGAATCCTGCCTCGGGCATGGATGTTTGTGATGTCCTTAGGTTAGTTAGGTTTAACTAGTTCTAAGTTCTAGGGGACTAATGACCTCAGCAGTTGAGTCCCATAGTGCTCAGAGCCATTTGAACCATTTTTTTTAAGCTCGCAGTTCCGGCACGTTTCTTGGTAGAGGAGGTTTAAACACTGAATCTTTCACATAACCCCACAGAAAGAAATCGCATGGGGTTAAGTCGGGAGAGCGTGGAGGCCATGACATGAATTGCCGATCATGATCTCCACCACGACCGATCCATCGGTTTTCCAATCTCCTGTTTAAGAAATGCCGAACATCATGATGGACGTGCGGTGGAGCACCATCCTGCTGAAAGCTGAAGTCGGCGCTGTCGGTCTCCAGTTGTGGCATGAGCCAATTTTCCAGCATGTCCAGATACACGTGTCCTGTAACGTTTTTTTCGCAGAAGAAAAAGGGGCCGTTAACTTTAAACCGTGAGATTGCACAAAACACGTTAACTTTTAGTGAATTGCGAATTTGCTGCACGAATGCGTGAGGATTCTCTACCGCCCATATTCGCACATTGTGTCTGTTCACTTCACCATTAAGAAAAAATGTTGCTTCATCACTGAAAACAAGTTTCGCACTGAACGCATCCTCTTGCATGAGCTGTTGCAACCGCGTCGAAAATTCAAAGCGTTTGACTTTGTCATCGGGTGTCAGGGCTTGTAGCAATTGCAAACGGTAAGGCTTCTGCTTTAGCCTTTTCCGTAAAATATTCCAAACCGTCGGCTGTGGTACGTTTAGCTCCCTGCTTGCTTTATTCGTCGACTTCTGCGGGCTGCACGTGAAACTTGCCCGCACGCGTTCAACCGTTTCTTCGCTCACTGCAGGCCGACCCGTTGATTTCCCCTTACAGAGGCATCCAGAAGCTTTAAACTGCGCATACCACCGCCGAATGGAGTCAGCAGTTGGTGGATCTTTGTTGAACTTCGTCCTGAAGTGTCGTTGCACTGTTATGACTGACTGATGTGAGTGCATTTCAAGCACGACATACGCTTTCTCGGCTCCTGTCGCCATTTTGTCTCACTGCGCTCTCGAGCGCTCTGGCGGCAGAAACCTAAAGTGCGGCTTCAGCCGAACAAAACTTTATGAGTTTTTCTACGTATCTGTAGTGTGTCGTGACCATATGTCAATGAATGGAGCTACAGTGAATTTATGAAATCGCTTCAATCATTTGTAATAGCCCTGTATTGTGTAAGCTTAGAGACTGATGACCTTAGCAGTTAAGTCCCATAGGATTTCACACACATTTGAACATTTGAACATTGAAGCACACAGTCTCTGATCAGAACAGGGTAACACAGATAGTATGTGTTATGTTTGGTGGATTAGGAACAAGTTTATTATTGAACTAAATTAATCAAAGAAACTTCTAAAATTCTGTCTCTGAGAATAATGTGAATAAATCTAGTAAACAACAAAAGTGTGTGACAAGCGTCTGTAAATTATTTTTCTGCATCCCGGTAGAAAGATATCTGCCGATTATATCCAGTCTCTATTTGAACTATAATTACCAGCTAAGTGTTACTTTTGGAAATGGTAGCTAGCGTTCAGAGTTGTGTGAGTTGTTGACGTCAGCACCGTCTCTTTACAAAATCACGAGCTTCAGACGGATGTCAGTACGGATACTAAAACTGCAGTACGTCCGACCACAAAATTCACAGAAGTGCGGAGAGAGATACACATTAACTTCTGTATCACATACGTTTCTATTGAGCCCGTTGTATGAAGATTAATCGCGGTGCGTGAAAAGACGTGCATCCCTCAGTGTGGTATTTCCCCTGCGCCGCTATTCACGAGTGAAATGTTGAGCCAGACACGCGCGGCTGCGTGAGTGATTACCCAGGGCCCTGAAGCCCAGCGTGGCGTAAACGTCACGTCAGAGGGCGTCGTCTGCGCCGGACAGGCCGTCAGCGACCCAGCGAGCGTACGCTGACTGTGTCAGCATTCAGCGTGACCCTGGCTGCACGGCTCACTAGCTGCGCCACGTTAGCCAACCCCCGCCCCAGTCTCCACTCCCCCGCCCCCCTCTCCAACAAGCCACCACCAAATACCGCTCTGCTTCACGCAGGGGAATCCTAGCATCAGGGTAGATATCGGACGGGAAGCACTTTACTGGTTCCGATTTATTCCACCTATCTCTGCCTGACAGGTTTCAGAGGAAATTAAAATGAACTACTCCAGAGTGACTACAGACGACACCTAACATACGATCACCTACAAGTACAGGACGAGCATAAGGAGTTTTCCTAATTACAAAAATTTATTCCTTAGGAATTATACTAGATTCAGCGACGCGGTTTGTTTCAAATAGCAGTTTAAATAATACAGCTTTTTATCGCTATTCTTCCACATGTCAATGAGGTATTTTGCCAATGGTAGCTTAACCCATGCAACTTGTATGTATACACTTCTACATTCGCTCGATATTAGTTACAGAAATTGCAGCTATGGGTAATGTTTCAACCAAATACACCACCGCCACGCTTTGGGGTTATTCGTTCGCCACTTTTTGAATGAAATCTTTCCGGACAGATGGAGCGGTACAGACGATCCAAACATCACAGCTATGAAGATTACCGGACATAACCTCTCGTGACTTTCTTTTGTGGGATTACGTTAAGGACAGAGTTGCTGTTGGCAAAACTAACACTATATAAATTACGCAGTAAATGGTGAAATTACATGTAGTATTGGTAGAATTCGTACACAAAGAAAAATAAATGCATGTGTATGAGAGTAAGTGGGAGCCGACGACTTCTGTTTATTTTTTTATTTGTTTTGCACGTAATTAGAACCGTACGTCATTTAGTGTTGGACCATTTTACACCGTTACACAATATAAACTGTATTTCATACCTAATAAAATGTAGTAGCTCGATAATGTCCTGCGTTTTTATGTAACGTTATGGTGCAAGTACAGTTTACGCACACAAAAGATACATATATTATTGTTGCTATTTGGTGCTCAGTACAGTGTTCTTTATCTTTCCCGTTATTATTGATAAATGTGATGTGTGTTCATGAATTATAGAAACATGTTTTATAGGAATTCTGCGAAGTATTGAACCGATGTTTGATACATATTTGGTTTCCCTTTTCTCTATTTTACCTTTTTGCTGAGGAAATTGCGTTGTATAGCAGTATATGATAATTATGTACTCTTTTCTTCAAAAGTGTTCAAATGTGTGTGAATTCCTAAGGGACCAAACTGTTGAGGTCATTGGTCCCTAGAGTTACACAGTACTAAAAGTAACTTATGGTAAGAACAACACACACACACCCATTCCCGAGAGTGGACTCGAACTTCCAGCGGGAGGGGGCGCGCAATCCGTGTCATGGCATGACTAACCGCACGGCCTCTCCGCGCGGCTTGTTTTCTATATTTTCATTACAAAATCCCTCTGTTTCACGATACAGATCAACCATTTTCGAATAAAACTTGAATTAAACATTGAAAATTTCAGTTGTTCTATAACTACTGTTAATTTTTAAATATTAGACCGAAGGAAACTATGAAGAACAAAAAGGTTCGGGGTTTTGCCCAGCCCCTCTTTCTATCCACACTTATTTTCAAGACGGTTCGCCGCTACCGGTTTTTAGGGAAACCTAGTAAGATACATAACGAAAACCATCATTATGAGGTAACGGCTGGTAGTTCTGCAACACACCTGATATACAGGTAACACGGATACAACCTTAACTGGCCAAAGCTGCAAGGAAAAGTACCGCAGTCTGCGCTTACTAATGGTATTCTGTGGGAGCCCATGGTAGTTTCACAACTCAAGTTTGCTGATGTGCAGACTCCTACGAAATAAATACGAGACCCCATAGAGGCAGTGACGGTAGATATGTTAGCAAGCAGGTGGATATAAAGTGAGTGTCGCGTAGGTGTATGGGCAGCAAATGAAGCACATGTGAAAGTGTGGCTTAGGCTACCAGTGCAACAAACTGCGCAGATATACTTAGCGTAGTCTTACAATTACTATTTTGTGATCACGGAAAGGCTGAATGTTTAGCCCGTAGATATCAAATAACAGTGACGTAATGATTTTTCACTTGGTCATAGTTTGTTCATTTGGAATAAAAGAGGTATTCTCGTTCATTAATTTTTAGAATCATTTCCACAATAATCATTTGCATTTTAGACGATATATTTTTGTTTTACATCTGAATCACGTTACGTGGAGGCCAGAAGTTCAGTTTCAGCACTCCAACAGGTCATTAGATAGTTACGTGGTGAGAAAAGCAGGATTATCTATCATCTCCCGGAAATGATTTGAACCAATAGTGTGAACAAACGTGGGAATATAGATACATGACACGAAGAGTCCATCAACGTTTCGCAGTAGTGTCACTGTTTCGTGTCACTTCACGTCAGTATAATACCAAATGAACACTTCAACTGTACTGCATATTTCGTACGTGCGCCTGAAAGGGTATTCGTCGGATTAACTATTGCAATAGAAAACATGAAAGAGTCTAATTTTCGCTACTGACGACGTACAACTAGGTTCAAACAGAGTAAATCCCGCCGTATTAACGTTAGCTTAAATTCCTGTACGTGGTGCAGCACAGACGCTGAAAGCTACCTATGTTTTGTTGTTGGCACAAAATCGAGGCCTCATGCGTTAATTTGGCGAATTCACAACTCCCGTGGATCCATTCACCTTTTTTAACTACAATTTTAGGTGCAAGTGTTCATATGGGGTGATCTGAATGCCTTTGGGGACAAAGAGGTACTGCTTGTAATGTCTGCTTATTACAATGCAGCTAAAATATATCCTTCCACTTACTTATGGATGTTCCCAGTGTTTGCACATCATTTATAATCAGAGATCATCAGGGTCACCTGACGCAGTCAGACTAAACTAGTGCCTGTTGTTCCCATCGCTCTGCTAGTAACTGACCTAGTTGACTGAAATACTTTCCAGAACAGTTTACTCATAATATTTTAGGTGAAACAGGCCATAAGCATTGAGAAACTTTGAGATCTGGTGTCGACTGTAATAACTCCTTAAAATTGTTTTTAAATGTAATGGCTAAAAGTGTAGCGAATAGCTTTCTGATTCAGGATTCGCAGTGTTTTTCTCCCCCTCCCCCCCCCCTCCCATCTTGGCCCACCGTCAAAAAAGATCACTATACTAATCGGAGTAAGAGGTGATTTACACTTCCATTGAATTATTCTTGTTCTGCTGATAATTTCTAAAAGGGAAATCAGTTCTGAAAGCTAGAATCGTAAGAAGAATAACTGGACACATATTACTTCTTAAATACTTGTGTTATTACACAAACACGCCTCATCTCTTCAAGTGATATATTCAGCGGTATTATTTATTTATATTCCGAATGACGTTATGTACAACGATACTCAGTCTGAAACAGATGAGAAACAAAGAAGCACAAAACATTCCGTTGTTTACAACTACCAAACTGTAGAATGTACGGCACAAATGAAACTAGCAGCCTAGACAACTAATAACGTCATGTGAGGTATGAGAACATATATATATATATATATATATATATATATATATATATATGCGCATTATTTCACAGTATAGTATTCTAGACATAAATCTCTCAGTACAATAAAAGAAATACAATGCCTGAAGTCGGTGTCATCGGTCGTTTAACTGTGTGCTGTCTGTAAACTAACGTAAAATATTCGTACCTAATTATCACTCCTTTGTTAAAGTAAATGCCTTTCAGCCTAAGGTAATTAATATACCCTAGGTAAGAGAGAACATGTAACAGTAACTTTTCAGAAAGAAAATAAACAAAGAAAGTCTTATTGAAGATAACAGACAAAATGCTGACATATGTTTGGGTGTTAACAAAATTATAAAACGGTGTCTTGCACATAGTGGAGTTTCTCTTAAATTTTGATAGCAAGCACAGAAAATAAAAGTGAAACAACATTCAAAACTTGATTATACGAAGACAGCGGATAAAGTAAATATACAGGGGTATTACAAATGATTGAAGTGATTTCATAAATTCACTGTAGCTCCATTCATTGACATATGGTCACGACACACTACAGATACGTAGAAAAACTCATAAGTTTTGTTCGGCTGAAGCCGCACTTCAGGTTTCTGCCGCCAGAGCGCTCGAGAGCGCTGTGAGACAAAATGGCGACAGGACCCGAAAGCGTATGTCGTGCTTGAAATGCACTCACATCAGTCAGTCATAACAGTGCAACGACACTTCAGGACGAAGTTCAACAAAGATCCACCAACTGCTAACTCCATTAGGCGATGGTATGCGCAGTTTAAAGCTTCTGGATGCTTCTGTATGGGGAAATCAACGGGTCGCCTGCAGTGAGCGAAGAAACGGTTGAACGCGTGCGGGCAAGTTTCACGCGTAGCCCGCGGAAGTCGACGAATAAAGCAAGCAGGGAGCTAAACGTACCACAGCCGACGGTTTGGAAAATCTTACGGAAAAGGCTAAAGCAGAAGCCTTACCGTTTACAATTGCTACAAGCCCTGACACCCGATGACAAAGTCAAACGCTTTGAATTTTCGGTGCGGTTGCAACAGCTCATGGAAGAGGATGCGTTCAGTGCGAAACTTGTTTTCAGTGATGAAGCAACATTTTTTCTTAATGGTGAAGTGAACAGACACAATGTGCGAATCTGGGCGGTAGAGAATCCTCACGCATTCGTGCAGCAAATTCGCAATTCACCAAAAGTTATCGTGATTTGTGCAATCTCACTGTTTAAAGTTTACGGCCCCTTTTTCTTCTGCGAAAAAAACGTTACAGGACATGTGTATCTGGACATGTTGGAAAACTGGCTCACGCCACAACTGGAGACCGACAGCGCTGACTTCATCTTTCAACAGGATGGTGCTCCACCGCACTTCCATCATGATGTTCGTCATTTCTTAAACAGGAGATTGGAAAACCGGTGGATCGGTCGTGGTGGAGACCATGATCGGCAATTCATGTCATGGCCGCCACGCTCTCCCGACTTAACCCCATGCGATTTCTTTCTGTGGGGTTATGTGAAAGATTCAGTGTTTAAACCTCCTCTACCAAGAAACGTGCCAGAACTGCGAGCTCGCATCAACGATGCTTTCGAACTCATTGATGGGGACATGCTGCGCCGAGTGTGGGAGGAACTTGATTATCGGTTTGATGTCTGAATCACTAAAGGGGCACATATCGAACATTTGTGAATGCCTAAAAAAACTTTTTGTGTGTTTGTATGTGTGTGCAAAGCATTGTGAAAATATCTCAAATAATAAAGTTATGGTAGAGCTGTGAAAGCGCTTCACTCATTTGTAATAACCCTGTAAGTCAAATGACTAATGTGAAATTATAAAATTATCATACATTTTAGCCAAATGTCTCTATTATATTACGTCAGAACAAACTTCTACTACGTGAAAATTTAGATTATGATGAATGCTCGCATTTAAGGAAAAATTACTCAGTTTATTTAGCAGTTAGTTGTACCTGACACAACACGTTAGAAAGCAAGTCATTTTCGGCTACTAACGTCACTTCCGCCAGTTTCCGTTCGATCCCGTCAGCCGCTAACATTCTGAAGGCTTTTTGGCTCAAAACTTAAATCAATTAAAAGCAAAATATATCTACAAAGTGCCACCGGCCTTGTTCAGCACTGAAATTCTTTGCAATAATTTACAGCCGTGAACAGTAACTTTCTGCGTATTATGGGGTTATTTTATGATGGAGTAGCTCTACCTCACACGAATCCACAACACCTGATGAATTAATATTAAAATTTGCCATTTCCGAGAGGGGATTAAAGACGTAAATCTCCTAATACAACATGACTTTATAATTTTAAATATGGCCGCGTTACGAAATAACAAGATCGTTGTCCAGGCAATATTTTTTTATATAATTTGCATCTGTTTCATAACTTCCGTAACAAATTGTTTAAAATTTCGAAAACATATAATTCAGTTTCACTTCTGTCGTCTTCCACAATTATGCTACTAGTGATTCTCTAGCACGCTAACTATGAGTGACAATTTTCAGGTTTTATCGGTTACGCAACGGGAGGGGTTCAAGAAAACCACAGAAAAGTGCTTTCTGAGTACTTCACGGCGAATTAAATGAATCAAAAGCTCTTCAAATTCAAGTTGTCTGAACTAAAATTCGTGAACTTTAGATGATTGATATCAACGCCCTCTCCTTGTTTTAAAAAACGAAAGTACCAGGAACAGTAGTGTACCTTTCTTAATCTAAATCGTAAAATATTCCGTAGACCGTGGGTCATAATTGATAAGTCTTGAAAAATGCAAAGACACATCGTTTGGTACCTACGCCTAATTTCGGAGGCTGAATGCTGTCAAGCAGTTACAGATAAGATTAAGTGAACTGCACTTATGCACAATTCGAGGTCTGTTCAAAAAATTCCGGTGCTTCGTCCTCAAACTTTTTCTACTCTTGCCTTTTACTTATTGTACGTGGTCTCCTTCAAAATACTCGATTCCACAATTGATGCATCGCTCCCAACGCCGTTTCCACTTCTGGGAGCAGTCTTTCTACGGCTATTGCTGGTCCGCGAGAAATGTCGCCTGAGAATTTACTTTCATCTAGTCTGTCGTTGCAAATTTTCGTGTTTTCAATGGGGTTTTGAGCTTTGGAAATAAAGAAACGTTCACAGGGGCCAGGTCTGGAGAGTACGGAAGATAAGAAAGCACAGTGATTTCGTTTTTTGTGCAATAGTCATGCGCCAACAGGGATGAACGTGCGCGTGCGTCATCGTGATGCTAGGGTCATGAATTTTCTCGCCATATTTTTTACGCAGTTCCCTTCTTACATTTTCTCGCAGGAGTCGAAACACCTCCCGATAGTACCATCGGTTAACAATTTGTCCCTGTGGCACGAATTCACGATGAGTTAATCCTTGTAGATCCTTTAGCGACCAATTGTGAATATTGGACCTTGGTCAAAACATTGTAACCGTAGATCCAAGTCCCATCACCAGTAATGATTCTCTTAAGGAAGGGCTCGTTCTCACTTGCTCGGTGCAAAAGCTCTTCAGAAATTGCTAGGTGAGGGTCTTTCTGGTCTTGACTCATAAGCCGTGGGAGGAACCTGTTGGCAACACGAGGCATCCCAAGATGCTGTGGCGGGATTTGAGACATGATCCAATTGAAATGTTACGTTCTTCTGCAATCTCTCGGACTGTCAGTCTTCGACTGGCAAGCACATTTTATTTGATGTTCGTGACATGAGCGTCGAAGGGCGTCCTGAACGAAAGTCATCTTTATATTTCGTCCAGCCATTTTTAAAGCGTGTGAACCATTCGTAACACCGAGTACGGCTTAAGCACTCATCACCGTAAGCTTCCTGCATTATTTGGTGTGTCTCTGTAAAGGTTTTCTTGAGTAGTTTCATGCAAAATTTAATGCTAACGCTGCCATCTCGATATTCGCAAACTGTGAGATACAACGCTCTAGTCAGCACAGCACTGAACAATAACTAACAGTCATAAATCAATGAAACTTCCGGTAGTTACACATTAAACATGCGTGTGTGGGGATGCCAACCGCATTTCGCTCCAACACACCATTGGCTCAAAATTACGAATTTGCGGAAATTTTTGAACACACCACGTACTTGCCTCTGTTCTACCATAAAGTAAAACAAATAATTGGTGTGCTCAGATCTAGCTCAATTTCTTTCACAAGCCAGTCTCAATTAATTCAATACAGACACAATGTAACAGATACAAAGCTCGTTGATGCAAACAGATCGCTTACAGCGCTGGTATGAATACAAAGGGAAAAGTTGAAATGAAGAGGAATGACACATTAGCGCTTCCATTCCTGTATTCCTGTTGGGACACACATTTCACGTTGGCAGTAAATTATAGCCTGCAATTGCAGATGTCGCATAAAGACCGAAAATCAAAATTTTTACATAAGGCCTCACGCAATTAGGCACCGTTTTCCGCTATGACGTCTTGTAACGGAAAAAAATGGAAGCGTTATAAATATTCAGGAGCAATAAAGTTTCTCGTTTTACATTAACTGTGATGGAGCGGTGGATAACAGAAAACATAGATTTTATCTATGCCTTGGGTAACAAAGGGAAAGGGGTGGTAACGGGAGCAGTAAAGTGCAGACGACTTGTAATTAACGTTATCTAAACCTTGAGTTAATGTCTGAACAAGAAATTACGTGCCGCAGGTTGATGCGGTTTTCGGTCGGCTACGATAACGACATCGCAGCACTGTGGCTACATCGCCCCGACCACCTCGACTGCGCGTTTGAGAGAGCGCTGGCTGCAGAAGGAGATGCAGTCGATAGAAAGTGTCACAGGCCTGTACAAAGTTATGCACTGCCAGACATTCCCCACTCCCCTAAAAGTAGCAGTGCAGCAGGTCGGCGAACTGAACGGGAAACACGAGGTCGGTCCCTTTGTGTACGCGCCGACTGAAGGCGGCTGTCTAGTGATTCATTTGAAATCTCAGCTATAGCAACAAGGACGGTGCCCAGTAGCTGGATAAGAGATGAGCGTATCAAAGTGAATCCCTCGTCACTCTCGTCAAGATAAAACCAGTCAGCACACGATTGATTTTGTAGCATAATTAGTTTACCAGATGTAGAGAGATAAAGTATCATAAAGGTGATATTGGAGTTAGGGTAACATCATTCATTTCCTACATATAGACTTACATATTCATAATGATACGGAAAGTTTAAAATTTAGAATATGGCATACTTTACTGACATCTTCATCGCAGCTTCAGTTCTACAGCGAACAGCTTAGAAACATGCAGTATTCTACAACATGATTCACCGCCTCCTTTCTAACCCATGTCCCAAAAACTTCACGCAGTACAAACAATAGATAACAATATTGACTTCAAATCGAACGTTAGTAATAATATTTTCAATATAAAAAAACGAAGAGGTAAGCCATGTCCCTACTGTACTCTGTGAACAACGTATGGAAACCAAAAAGATAATGGTACATTTCATCTTTTATTCATACAAGCAACATTTTAAGGGAACAGGTTTCCTCTGTCTTTTCCTGTGGCCCACAGAAATTAGGTACATCTTTCTTCATTTCAAAGGATAAACATCCCGCCATCATATTAAGTGCGTTTTATAAGATCACCTGCCAAGAGCGTCAATCCTGGTATTATATAGAACAGACTGGTCAATGAATCTGACTAGGCTCACAGGAGACCTCATAATGTAGAGATTAAAGAAACCAAACTCGTCTTTCGCTGAACATTGCTTAAATCAGAACCAAAAATATGTAATTGATATGTAAGTGCTAAACATACTCATGTTTAGGAAAAACAGAATGTAGAGACAGGACGTTCATATTGACGGGACATGTACATTCGTATGTTCTGCCGGAATGATTACCATTCGAACCATGTCTGCCCGCGGGTTCAAGGTTAACATCGATATCGTGGCGCAACACCGCCTACGGTAAAATGTGCCTGCGGGTCTCGTTGTCGCTATACATCGAAGGTAGTGGGTCAGCGTGAGTTGCGAAGACGTACAGGATGGCTACCAGACGTAAGCGCGAACCGTACCGTCAAATCAGTGATTTTTAAAGAGCTCTTATTGCTTACATTAGAGAATGTGATCCATCCATTCCGAGAAATTGCTGCCCATGTGAGAAGAAGAGTTTCGATAGTGCAAAGGGTGTGTGCAGAGAGCTTCACAGAAGTCCGTAGGACACGAGATGGGTCGGACGCACCATCCAGACCACACCCTCCCACCCCAGCACCCCACCACGCCCGGGAAGATCGACACCTCATCCGAACGGCACTGCAGGACAGATATACAGCCTCGTAGGTTCTGGGACAACAGTGCTACAGCGTAGCACATCCTACACTATCAGGGATGAGAATCCGTCGTCGTTTATTACAAATAGGGTTACGTGCGCATATCCCACTCCTCCGCCTACCTTTGACGAACGTACAGAAAGAGTGCTAGAGGGCAAAGGTGTGTGGAACGATGCCACTGGGCACAGTTATGGCATCAGATAGTGTTTTCGGACGAATCCAGGTCCTGTTTGTTTGAAAATGGTGACCACACTCTGGTTCGCAGCAGATGCGGTGAGCGGCTTCACAGTGACTATATTCGTACAAGACACACAGCGGCAAATCATGCCTTATGGTGGGGGGTGCTATTGGGTACAACCACAAACAACAGCTGGCGCATGTTCAGGGCACTGTGACCAGTGTGACATACGTGACTGACATCCTGCTGCCTGTAGCCACACCCTTTCTGCACAACATCCCAGGGGAAATTTTCCACCAAGATAATGCACGACCACATGTTGCTGCACAAACACGTTCCTTTTTGGTGTCACAGGATGTTAGCCTTTAGCCCTAGCCCACCACGCTGCCAGATTTGTGGACAATCGAAATGTGTGGGATATGATGAAACGACAGGTGCAGCGCTGTGACCCAGTGCCAAACCCCAAAGATGATCTTTGGAACAAGGTGACTGTAGCATGAATGACCGTACCACAGGACGCCATTCATGCCTTGTACTCGTCGACACCATCACGCATGGAATAAGTTATCAGCGCCCATGTTGGACCCAGTACGTACCATCAATAGGACACATGCTGAACCGAGGTGACTGAAATGCTAATCATTTCTGCAGAACGTACTAATGTACATATGCTGTGAATATGGACGTTCTATTTCTAGTCGTTCAAGGAGTTGTGTTTGAACTCAATTACAAACATTAGAAATTAACATACAGATTTGTGTGTACTCCTACATTTACTACTCAGTGGGCAGACTCATTTGAATTAGTCACTTATTTTATTTAATGCTGCAATTTCTACAAAGGAGCAGAACCTTGTTGCCTTCATTTATGAGTGGGTAATCACACGGATACTGACTGGTATGCACATAGCTCTACACCAGTGTGTGTTATTCGTAGAATAACTCCTATCCAACTGAATTTCACAAAATTGCACTGTACGATATACATTTGATTGTGTCAAAGAATTGAATACAAGTTAATTTTGCAGTTTAGGTCGAGAATAGGCAACAAAGTGGAAACGTGCTATTCTTTACTAGGCTTCCATCTTTGGGATCAATTATGTACTGCAAAATACGCTGACAATCTAAAACCTATGTTGCACAGATATAATAAAATTTTAACAAACAAATCTAAAAGGTTTCTTTGTTCTGCTTATTCAATATATACTCCTTCACCAAGATAAAGAGTGGTAAAGACGTAATCTTTATCGTAAATTTGTAAAAATTTTAACTTCAATTGTGTTAAAGCAATAAACTTGAGCTACGACCCAAAAGAATGCAAATTCAATGTATAAAACTAATGCAAGATCAGAAAATGTCAGTTACTGTCTATTTAGAAGTTATACGACTATTTTATAACTCATACTCTGTTTTAGTAAAAATTATCAAGGCTACGAATTACAACTAAGAAAGAGACTACAAATCAGAAATTAGATCTCAAGACGATTCGATGGAGGTGCCACAACCAATGGGGCACTTCAAACTGGTTCGACAACCGTCATTGAGCCACATAAAAAATTTGCTACTCAGTGAGCAGACTCTTTTGAATTAGTCACCTATTTTATTTAATGCTACAACTTCTACAAAGGAGCAGAACCTTGTAGCCTTCATTTATGAGTGGATAATCACACAGATAGTGTGTGCTATACATAGCACCCAGAAATCGCACCCTCTCTCAGTAAAATTTACGACATGAAATCTTGGGGTCGAAATATAACAATCTGTGATAATTTTAAGCAAGATTTTTTGTGCGAATGTTCATTCTGGTAAGTATAAGATAAGTTTTGTAAGCTTAATGGTAGAAGTATTAATTACAGGAAACCTCTAAATGGGTAACGATATGCGAAGCGAAATAACATGTGTCATTCGCAAGCAAACTGTAAAACCCTTAAATGACTACGTAAAATGAGATGTTGATGAATCGAAAAAATTTCACCACAACTACAAATAGCGAACGGAAGGGCGCATTAGGCCAGTAATTTTCTGGACACGGCGTTTCTCTGCTAGTGAGCGTTGAAGGATGGTATGAATGAGTGAGTCGCGTTCGGAGATGAGCGTTAAAAGTGCCACGTTGTGGGACGAATTCTGGTCAGCTGTGAGAATCTTCTACATTCGTTGCACCCAGTAAACTTCTGACAGTCACGGGACGAATCATTGGGCGAAGTAGCCATTTTTTTTTTTTTTTGCGCACATGGTGGTGGACATTTATATTACTTTATGAAGTTCCGACTATGACTTTCTTTAGCGGGAATACTGTACTGAATACAACATTTTTGCATTAACAGATAGCCCTCCAGACCACATGTATGACACATAATGTGCTGTTGTGCATTGAGTTTACAATAAATTCAATGAATTTTGATAATCTGTTAACTTTATAAATGATTCCAGGCATTTAATTGTGTTGATACACACCACTGTTCTGAGAGTTGTCCATCTTTCTCCTAGCTTATCCCGTATCTTGACATGTAATCCGAGTGTCGCAACGTTAGTGGTAGAGAGAAGCCGGATTCCTCTCCCCCCTCCCACCCTCACCCCGGCTCCCCCCCCCCCCCCCTTCTTCCGTCTCCTCCCTTCAGTTCACTTTGTACCCTACCAATTTGCGTCCAGTGGTACCCACGGGAAAATGAGAATATTTTCGAAATTTGTGCGAATCGTGTAACTAAATCGTGACGCGGATAGCACCTGAAATTAACCTAGTTGGATGTGGGAAAGCGCCTGAAAACAATTTCCACTGTGATGAACACTCCTGCCCTCGTGAAGCTGCTTACTAACGGCTACGGCACCTCTTACTTTGGTCCCTAGAGATCCCTATACAATCATGAACGGAAGACGATTCAACTCCCCAGAATATTTGTAAATGCAATAGACCATTAATTACATGTATCCAACTAGTTTCACGACTTTGTCGTGGTATACATATTAGTAATTTACGTGGCACCAGCCATTTTCCTCACCGGTAACCACTATAGTGCTTCTAGGTCACCTGCACAGTCTGTAAGAAGATTTATCTAAAACACAATATGTATGGCTAACAGAGAAACTTTCACAGCTTACTGAATGAAAGACTCGCTGTCATTAAATTTCCTTATTTTGTCCCTGAGGGATATTTCACGTGTTTCTTTGCTTCAGGCCACATGCTGGAAAGTTATAAAATACACTTGTGTTAAAGACCAGTGACGTGTAATTACTTCACATCTTCCTGCGATGGTTACAAACTTTAGACAACTACAATCAGGGAAAAAATCTTTTCATTTCCATAACATTGCACGACACAATTTTTGTACTGTTTTTTGAAGTGTTTCTTCGTGTAATTGAGTGTTTATTATTCTTGTTTGTAGACGTGTGCATTTATGCGTACGCTCATGCGTACCCACTTGTGTGTATGTATGTGTGTGTTCGTGTATGTGTATATGTGTGTGTGTAAGAGAGAGAGACTAATTGGACGTTCCTGCATTGGACATAATTGCTTTTCTGTTTGCCCGGAAAATTCAATTACGTTGGTGTGTATATGAATGAAATGATGTGTTTATCAGGTCTGTATGTCGGCTCTTTGCGGACCCTGCATCGTTCAGCGTATACCAATCTTTTGTTTATGGTTTCCATTTTGGTCTTTAATATTGCAACTTAATACATTTATAAACTCAAATTATTTCTGATAAATAAATAATCCTTCCTTCACCCATGCATTCTGACCATCTGCCACGACTGTAACAATTTCATATCAATAAGGATAAAACGAAATTTTATATTGGCCAAGTGTTTGTGTTCAAACTGAAGGTGATTATTTGAGTATTTAAAAAAAACTGCCAAAGTAGTAGCCCGACAGGTAGGTAGGAATGTGTAGACCCCTGCCGTAGCTGCAGCAGACGGTGCAGCCGCAACAGAGTTGGCACACAAACATCGGCAGACTAATAACACGGCGCAGCGCGATTGTAATTTGTGAAGCGAATTCTAATTTAATTGAAAGTTTCAGTGATACAGTTGTTCACAGTTATTATTCGTTTGCATTTCCAACTCATTCTATACCCATGACAGTTGCCAATGGCCTTTGAGGTATCGCTAAGTGTTAACAATGGAATGCTCTGTATGAACTTCATTTTCTTGTGCTTTCATTCTTATGAGCTCGCTAATAGCATCTGTCTTTGTGGAGGTTGAAGAGTTCTACAGTAGTGTGGTATCGAGTTAATATTTTATACTTTGCAAAACTAAAAGGTGAAGAACGTGGTATGCAATGAAAATCATCTACATTTCTTGGAGACATATGTACCTGTTACTTATTACTGGTAGTTAATTTTTGGACAACCATTCGATTGATGTTGACTTTTTGTCAGAAATTGTGGAAATATTAAATGTAAGAGGAACTACTGTAGCTTATCCTTGATAACCTTGATACCGGCAATGTAGTGGGTTTGATGTCCAAGCTGAGACCACACGTATTCCGTCGGAGACAGATGTGGCGACCTCGCTGGCAAAGACACTATCTCAACATCACGTTGACGGTTGATAGACACTCTTTCCGTATAAGGACGAGTATTGTCCTAGTGAAAAATGTCACCGTTGTACTGCCGCATGAAATGTATCACACGAGGCAGCAGCATGTCCGTGACGTACTATTGCGTCATCTATCAGAGTTCCCTCAATCACTGTCTCCATCTGAAGTCATACACGGTTCAGTCTTCATTATGATGGCTCCCACATCTTGACGCAAGAATAAGATCGCCGTTCCTCTACAAATCATTGGAGGAATGAGACTTCTCAAGTCGCTGCCACACTCACCGATGACGGTCATCCGGGATGTACTCCAATTAAAAGTACTGACGTTTCAGCGAGTCGAGTGACAGGGGCCAGCCGCCAACCAATCTTAGTTTTGTAACCAGTGCCACGTGCTCGCTTTGTTGCCGATTTTGTGGGTATGTGCAGCACCTTCTGTAGTATGGGTGGCTGCTCACTAACAACTCTGTTCCACCGCCACATCAAGTTCTCAATAACAAACTACTGCAGCACCGCGAACCATTGATGAACACAGTTCATCGCAATTCATCAGCTGCCCACGCTTCCGATCACGGCACCATTCCAAACTTGTGTTGTAGTGTAGACGTCAGCCCACGCTGGATAATTCCCTGGTACTGGTACTGCTAGTGTCCAACTAACGGTGCAGAGTGTCGCAAAAAGTAGCAAGGAGTCTGTTACTTATTTTCTGGTGGTAGGCGTAGGTATGAACAGGTTACGATGTTCAGTAAAATTTTTCTGGGTTTGTGACCGTATTGTCAATATGTTACACCCTGAAGAAGATCACTTGCAACAGTGACCAAAACGTCTGTAGTTTTACACATTTACAATGTGGTCAAAAACCAAGAAAAATTTTACTGACTGTGACAATAGCCACGAAAGCCTACGTTTGTCGGTTACGTTGTTGGCGGTGCAGAATGCGGCGACCCGCCCATTTGGTGGTCAGAAGTGGTCTACGAGAACCTTGGTGATGAGTATACCTGCTCTCAAACCGCATGCTATCAAAGACTGAATTACTGTCACATCATAATGCCTCAGAAATCTGGATGTTTCACGAGTCGACCAGCAGGGCAAATTAAGACCCGCTATGAGGCCCTATAATACTCTGTCAGATACTGATAACGCTTTTTCTCACGAGTACGTGGAATCTTTATGTTATTCACACAGATCGCTCGGTATCCGACGCTGTCCACGTCCTTTATGTATCCTATCAAGCGCGGTAACAGTACTAAATACGAACAGCACTGAAGTATTCCGCTAGCTGTTTTAAATGTCACAGAAAAATGGGACTATTCACTTAGGAAAACGAAGTTTCATTGACATCCGACTATATTTTTACAGGTTACTGAACAGGCCCGGAGTGATTTTGGATTTATTGCAGTACAAGAGAGATTGCACTCCTGCCACCGTTTTTAATGCAGCATTTTCTGCCATTTCATCTGAGCACCACGACTATGTAGCTGTTTTTAAGGATGGGTCGAAATAAGGGGATTCTGTTGGTTGCTCAGTTGTTTTTCCATATCGTGTCCTCAAGGTCCGTCTGCCTCAGACTTTTACTGTCTTTGATGCAGAATTGTTTGCGATCTTGCGGGCACTGGAGCACATGAGACATTCTTCCTCTCCTAAATTTCTTGTCTGTTCCGATTCACTCAGTGCCCTTTACTCATTGCAACGTTTGTATGCGGCAGACAAAATTGTCCAGACCATTCAGGATGCCCTCCTCCGACTACAGCGACTGGGGAAAGTTGTAGCTTTCTGCTGGGTTCCGGGGCATGTTGGCATTGCTGGGAATGAAAGGGCAGATCTCGCAGCCAAGGAGGCGTGTCTCGCCCCACAAGTATCTCAGTGTGCTATCCCCTTGCACGCACTCACCTCGCTGTTGAGCTCACGGGTCATGCGTCGGTGGGAGAATGAGTGGCTGGAAGTGACTGACAATAAGCTCCGTATAGTCAAGCCCACAACGGGTGTGTGGTGTACTTCCTTTCAGCCCCATCGACGGGACGAGGTTCTCCTCACTCGGCTTCGAATAGGCCACAGCCCTATGACGCATGGCTTCCTTCTCCGGCGAGAGGACCCTCCAATGTGTGATGCTTGCGGCGTCCAGGTCACTGTGCGCCACGTTTTATTGGATTGCGTTTTATTTTCTGACCAGCGGGTCGCGGCTGACTTGCCAGCAGACCTGCCATCTCTTTTAGGCAACACTCGGACGAATGTGGCTAAAGTTTTAAAGTTCTGTGCCCTGTCAAATGTTTTTACAAAGATTTTAGGGAGAGGATTTTAATTTGCTCACTGTGTGACAAGCTCGCCCATATTTTATGTAAGTGGCCAGCCAATAACAATTTCCTGTGACATTCTTGTTGCTATGTTTCCCCTTTCCTTAGGTTTTACTTTCTTAGGTAGCATTTTCATTCTTTTCCTGCTTTGTTTGAGTGTGTGCTTTAGTTCTCTTAGGTCTGTCCACATTCGTTCCTTTTAAAGTGTGTCAGGGCGCTGATGACCTCGATGTTGAGCGCCCAAAAGCCCCAACACACCACCACCACTATATTTTTTGTGTGTTTCACTTGTTTCCTCAGGCAGTGTGTTTAGTGTAGAGTCACATCAAAGCCAAAATCAGCAACACCAAAGCCTGACATTTCTAGCCCTCTCTTCCATGCTCTGTATGTAATTGAAATATTCCGTCTCTTCAATTAAATGCGTGCCTAGAGAGTTGACTGACTAGTGGGGAGCGAATTCCGATGTCCAAGAGTATGAGTTATTTTGAAAGTGATTACACGTCCCTGATGTAAGAAGCATCAGGCCATACAAAGCACGCCACTGTCAGAAAAAGTGAAATGCTAGGAATTGTGATAGGCCGTTCAAAACTCACCTCAGCAACCAGACTCAACCATCTTGCTGGCGTTGCTCCTCTAGATGTAAGAACTGTTACTGGAAGGAATGCATGATGGAAAAGCAGTTATCCTACCTTCATGCACAACCACTCTGATGAATGATCTTGTTCTAGAGATCACATAACTGAATGACAGGCGTATTCTACGTTTGGAGGAATCACCCAAAAATCAGGTACAAAGCAATAGCGTTCAGTAATCTGAAAACTGGGTCTCTAGATGTAGGGGTGACATGGTCAAGTAGGAGGTAGAAACGCGACTGTAGGCAAATGCGGACGCCAGGACATCTACTCCAGATCCCGGTGAAGCTGTGAATCAGCAGGTCTTGATTTCCTGAAATAACAATGCTGAGAAAGCTGCGGAGTGTTGGGAAACTATGATTTACTGCACTCTGGATGGGGGAATGTTAGTGACTGTATGAAAATTTACCATCTTGTATATTACCCAATACACCTAAAACATCCCCCATTGCCACGCTGCGCTCTCTGAGCGTGAGAAGGAGGAAGAGGGGAACGCAGCTAAAGCGCTGCATTTAAGTGGCTGTACAGTCGTACTATGTATGAGTTTGGATTTTTATTTCACATTTCTCAACAACACAGACTACAAACAAAACTAGTTTTCACTATTAGTTAATTAGTTTTGACGTGCTGAAGACATTATATAACTTTTAGCTGGTCACACTGTCAGCAGGCGGATAGTTGCAGACTATTTCACTGAGTTTCGCACTCAAGCTGGCGTGTAAGAGTGACTTGTCTAGTTTCATAGCCGAAAAACGTCCTTCCATACAAATATGTCGCTCGAAAATTTGTAGTGCTTTTGCAACCTCGTTATGGACACTTGGAAAATCTACCTGAGAAGAGCAATGTAAACGTCCTAGACAGTTTTAACGTAAAAATATTTCTAATTAAAATAGGAATGACCTTGCAGGTTAATCAATGGCATCTACACATACACAGATGCGTTTGCAACTGAAACTGCAATCGGCGTCGAGAACGGTTCGAAAACGGATGTAATATTGACAGTATCCTCAAAATCTCTATAAAAGCAACGTTGTAATTCTTGCAAGGCCACAATGAGTTCTTGAAACTTCGTGCTTTTCTTAAGGGGAGACGGAAGGCACTTTTTATCCCTATTCTGCCAATGCTATTTCACCCTTTGAATAGGTACACTTTTCAAAAGAACTATAAGTGATGAAACAATGAAATTTTTACTGCCTATATATAACATATATGCCTCAATTTACGAAGAAAATGAACATAATACCTCGTTTGGTTTTGAAGGGAAAACTATTTATTTTTCCACTAGTAAAATTTTACTTTTTTGTGCGTTATTATGAAACAGTTTCTGATTGTTTGGTGGCTCTCAATTTACTTGTAATAACATATTACCATCTGTAGTACAAATTGACCACGTTTCATGTTTTTAACCCTATTAGTTTATAAAATAATGGTACATGAAAGTAAAAAAATGTAGTTTTGAGAAAAATACATTTAAAGTTTAATATTGCAATTCTTGTATAGTTATTGATACGAATTACTTAACAGTAATATTTTCCTGCACCATACTGAGCATCATCTGAATCGTACTGGTCTTTCCTTCTCTTGGTCCCTCTTCTTTTCTGCCTGGCTTCTTTGGTGCTTTTTAAATTAGCAATATCTGCTTTGCGGATTCTCTCTTTATCTATTTGCGCCAAAGTTTTTTGCTGTATTTCCACTAGATTTTATGCTCAATAATTCCAAAATATCCAGTTTTCTAATTAAACCATAATTGAAGCATAAAATAGCATCATAAACACAAAATTTGATGGTTGTAAGCAGAACAAATAAAGTTTTCAGTAACCGGCTCCAAATGATGGGTGGGTTTAATTTCATTCATTATTGATGCATGTAAAGAATATTTGTGGTGATATGTGGCACTTCTCCTGTATTTGCGCCCAGTGTCAGGATCATTCGGGCAAGGACGGTGCGCCAGGAAAACCATCATATCTCACGAATAAATTGTCGTATTTATATATAACAAAAACTGTTTCACGCAAGAAAGACCAGGCATTTCAAGTATGCTAACATCTAAAAAACGAATTTTTTAAGCCTACTTGGCTTCCGTCTCCCCTTAACGCCAGTGAGGTTAGGAAATTGGATTTCATTTTTGAGAATGTGTCCCTCCCACAACGTGATTTTCTTTCTAAATGCATCCCATCAAATCAGAAAGATGTTACCTTACACTATCTTGTTTTTAACAGTGTGCAGTTGTGCAGTCAAGTGCACGTAATGTGCGAAGTCTGCAATCCATTCCAGATATTCTAATTTTCGTTCCTGCACTCATTTTTTCCTTATATGTTCCACAATAGCGAGATTTAAATCAAAAAGCCGATGCACGTGCGGCCCTTTAGTTAACCGACGCACTTTGCAGTAACATATGAAGTCTCCACACTCTTCCTTCATTTCCGTTGAAAACTGTTGCAACTGAAGGTGAAATAATGTGTGTGACATCAGCAATTTTATTGTTCGTACCACCAATTTCTTCAAGTGCTCCATGCCTGCAAATTCAGCAAAAAGTGCTTCTTGACTTCTTGATGTACGGAACAATGTATCCCGTCTGTCGATTGCTGTAATTGTTTGCTCTTTCATTATCATCTGAAAGTTTAAATTCTCTCTGCATGGTACTATAATGTTGTTTCGCAGCAAATAAGCCGTACCCATCGGTATGCGTATTGAGAATTCTCATCCCTGTCATTTCCATTTATTTCAAAGGATTGTGACGAAGGATCGCTAGAATCCCTCTTTTTGTGCAAACAGTCACCAGACCTGTGAGCGTCCTTTATACCACGAACAAATAGCGAAAGGTAAATAGCGCTGATATCACGATTCTGTGAACTCAGTGAGTTGTGCCAACCGCAAAATGCGGCACCGCATTGTTAAATGAAATATCGCGGTGTTACGGGTGCTTCCGAGAAGGACTGAGCTAACCCGAGCGAAAGGCTGGACCATGGCATGTTTGCGACCAGCAGACGCTGCTGGTGTGAAGTTTGACATGGCGTGGCCGACCCTCACCTCGCGTAAAATCAGACAATACCCTCGCATTTCAGCTTACCTTCTGTCGTTTGTAGTTATTACCTTTCTGTGGAAAACTAACGCCGGTCAGCGAGTAGCTCGTTTTAAGCTCTGGGTGCTTTCTGCAGTTTTTCGGCAGTACCGGTGAAATAGGATGCGAGGATGGTTCAAATGGTACAGATGACTAAGTACTATGGGACTTAACATCTTAGGTCATCAGTGCCCTGGACTTAGAACTAATTAAACCTAACTAACCTAAGGACATCCCACACACCCATGCTCGAGGCAGGATTCGAACCTGCGACCGTAGCAGCAGCTCAGTTCCAGACTGTTGCGCCTAGAACCGCTCGGCCACAGCGGCCAGTGGCCAGTTTTTTACTAAGAGGAGCCCAAGATCACCTTATGGAATGAAAGCCCTACTCGCTTCACTTAGCAAAGTGGCGCCGTAGCTACGAATTCTTGTTTTAACTTCCTATCAGAATGAAATCGCAATCTGGATATTCTTCTTTCCAATTCCTGTCTGGCCTTCCAAATACACGTTTTCGCCAGTCAATTCAGCCCGTACTCTCTCTGCAATGATGACGTTGTTGATGGGTCATTTAGCAGTAATCTTCTATTCATCTTGCATAGCCCTTATTGTGACCCATGATTGTATATTCAAATTTCACCAGTCTTTCAGCGCGGTATCTACAGGGATTCTCAGTTTCACAAATGCATGTGATGAACTCGGACATCTAGCGAGGAGCTGGGAGCCGTAAGGTTCTGAGAACGTAGATACAGTAACCATTGGTATAACAGTTGTAAATTGTCGTAGCTATGTTGGGAAAGTACCGTAACTCCTAACGCTAATAGAAAGCACTGATGCTCAAATCGTTATAGGCACTCAAAAACTGGCTAAAGCCCGATATAAGCTCGGCCGAGATTTTTGCGAAGAACCTAACAGTGTTCTGAAACGATAGGCTAAACACGATTGGCGGTGGCGTGTTTGTTGCTGTTAGAAGTAGGTTAACTTGTCGCGAAATTGAAGTAGATACTTGCTGTGAGCTAGTATGGGCGGAGGTCATTATTGGTAAACGGAGTAAAATAATAATTGCATCCTTTTACCGACCTCCCAATTCAGATAATACGGTTGCTGAAGGGTTCAAAGAAAATTTGAGTTTCATTTAAAACACGTACCCGACTCATACGATAATAGTTGGTGGTGACTTTAATTTACCCTCGATATGTTGGCGAAAATACATGTTTAATTTCGGAGCTACGCATAAAATATCATCCGAAATTGTGCTAAACGCATTCTCTCAAAATTATTTTGAGCAGTTAGTTCATGAGCCCATGCGAATAGTAAACGGTTTTGAAAACACACTTGACCTCTTAACAACAAATAATTCAGTGTTAATAACGAGCATCAAACCCGATTCAGGGTTTAGTGAACACAGGGTTGTCGCAGCGAGATTGAATACTGTATGTAATCCCCAAACCTCGAAAAACGTACCTATTGAAGAAATATGATAAAAATTCACTTGACGCCTTATTGAGAGACAATCTCCACTCATTCCAAATTAATAATATAAGTGTAGATTAGATGTGGCTTAAATGCAAAGAAATATTATCAGCAGCAATTGAGAGATTTACATAAAATAATTTATCAAACGAAGTATCTGTTACTCCTTGGTACACAAAACGGGTTAGAACACTGTTACAGAAGGCAAAATCCCCAGGATTGGCCATCTTTTACAGAAGCTCGACATTTATCGCGGACTTCAATGCGAGAACCTTATAACAGTTTCCACAACGAAATTTTGTCTCGAATCCTGTTAAAAAATCTAAAGAGATTATGGCCGTATGTGAAGTATGTTAGCGGCAAGAAGTAATCAATGCCTTCTCTGTCCGATATCAATGGAGATACTATCGAAGACAGTGCTGCCAAAGTAGAGTTACTTTCCGAAATGCCTTCAAAAAAGAAGACGAAGTAAATATTCAAGAATTAGAATCCAGAACAGCTGTTAACATGACGTAGAAGTAAATACCATCGGAGTAGTGAAGCAACTTAAATCGCTTAATAAAAGCCAGTCTACTGTTCCAGACTGTAAACTAATTAGGTTCCTTTCGGAGTATGCTGATGCATTAGCTCCATACTTAACAATCATATGCAACCGTTCGCTCGACGAAAGATTGGAAAGTTGCACAGACCACACCAATATTCAAGAAAGGTAGAAAGAATAATTCACTAAATTACAGGCCAATATCGTTAACGTTGACATGCAGCAGCGCTCTGGATCATATATTGTGTTCGAACATTATGATATACCTCTATTGACACATAGTCAACATGGGTTTAGAAAACATCGTTACTGTGAAACACAACTAACTCTTCATTCACATAAAGTGTTGAGTGCAATTGACAAGGGTTTCAGATCGATTCTGTGTGTCGGGATTTCCGGAAAGCTTTTGACACTGTACCACACAAGCGGCTCGTAGTGACATTGCGTGCTTATGGAATATCGTCTCAGTTATGTGACTGGATTTGTGATTTCCTGTCAGAGAGGTCACAGTTCGTAGTAATTGACGGAAAGTCATCGATTAAAACAGAAGGGATTTCTGGTATTCCCCAAGGTAGTGTTATAGGCCCTTTCCTGTTCCTTATCTATATAAACGATTTGGGAGACAATCTGAGCAGCCGTCTTCGGTTGTTTGCAGATGACGCTGTCGTTTATCGACTAATAAAGTCATCAGAAGATCAAAGCAAATTGCAGAACGATTTAGAAAAGATATCTGAATGGTGCGAAAAGTGGCAGTTGACGCTCAATAACGAAAAGTGTGAGGTCATCTACATCAGTGCTAAAAGGAACTCAAACTTCGGTTACACGATAAATCAGTCTAATTTAAAAGCCGTAAATTCAACTAAATACCTAGGTATTACAATTACGAACAACTTAAATTGGAAGGAACACATAGAAAATGTTGTGGATAAGGGTAACCAAAGACTGCGTTTTATTGGCACGACACTTAGAAAATGAAACAGACCTACTAAGGAGACTGCCTACACTACGCTTGTCCTTCCTCGTTTAGAATACTGCTGTGCGGTGTGGGATCCTTACCAGATAGGACTGACTGAGTACATCGAAAAAGTTCAAAGAAAGGCAGCACGTTTTGTATTATCGCGAAATGTGGGAGAGAGTATCACTGAAATGATACAGGATCTGGGATGGACATCATTGAAAGAAAGGCGTTTTTCGTTGCGACGGAATCTTCTCAGGAAATTCCAATCACCAACTATCTCCTGCGACTGCAAAATATTTTGTTGGCACCGACCTACATACGGAGGAACGATCACCACGATAAAATAAGGAAATCAGAGTGCGTACGGAATGATATTGGTGTTCATTCTTTCCGCGCGCTATACGAGAATGGAATAATATAGAATTGAAAAGGTGGTTCGAGGAACCCTCTGCCAGGCACTTAAATGTGATTTGCAGAGTACCCATGTAGATTTACATGTATATGAGAAATAAAACTTGACATTCGAACCAGAAAAGGCATTTATTTGAAAACATCACTTAAAATTAATTACCATAAAAATTCAGATATTCCACATTACTTTTTATTAGAAAACTCTTCTTTATGGCAGCAAAATGAAGAATTCTTAAATTTCGAAGAATTAGTAAAAACTTAAATACCGGGGGCGCTAGTTAGTTGGTAATTTTAATTCACCAAGACGACTTCTCTATTACAACAGGAACTATGCAAATAAGCAACCGAGTCAAATAAAGATGCCCCGGTGCAATCTATGTCAGGCACAGAATACGAAAACAGAGAAAAATATTTACGTTAAACATACTGATGAGAGGCAGCATTCAAGAAGATTTAAGAATCGGTCCGGGTCAACCGCGAGCTTTCATAACTAAGGAGTAATACAACTTGTAAGTGCGATTAAGAAATGGGGACCCAGCGATCTCACGAACAAGTCTGCTCAAAATACAGATCTCCAAACAAAGCTCGAAAATATCTTTTCAATAATCATAAACGTCAAGCAAAATTCCAATTTACACCCAATTTTTTTAAAAAAATGGACATTGTGGAGCCAGTAGAATTCACACTCAAAAAATGGATTTTCGGTTTAAACATTATTGAAAAATATTAACAGATTTAAAAATGGCACCAATGAAGTAGAGCCCAAAAGACAAAACTGACTTATGCTTTAAAAAAAACCTTCATCTCGACGTCGCCCCGCACAACAAAGTCCAGGTTCGCTACCTAAAAAAAAAAAAAAAAAAAAAAAAAAAAAAAAAAAAAAAAAGTGAATATCACTGGTCACTAGGAGACTTCAGCTTTACAAGCCGAAATGCCGGTGTTGTAGTTACACCTAGGCAAAAGAATGCAATATAATTCCGTTACCGGTATGCTCCCTTGGAAGTGGATACCTTTGACCGCTCAGCACAATCACGCCAAGGGACCAAGCATGATGCTCACCAAACAAATCTACGTGCGTCAGCTGCTCCCCTCCGTCCGTGCACCCACGGACTAAACAGCAAAGACGAACCAAGTCCGTTTTGGAACTCGAGCGACGTGTTTCTCAGCCACGAAACAACCGCCTGTGGCCGTTCAGGAACTTCCTTCTACAGCTAGCGGCAGGACGGAACGGACCAAGAACCAGAGCAGCTCGGTGTTTTGAAGCACCGCGACCGGACGCGCGCGCGTTCTCTAGTGAGAAGACAAGAGGGAGTTGCTTAGCGCCAGCCAGCCGTATGACCTCGCGCTACGGACGAAGAATTGATAGTACGCGTGGCTGACATGGGACGAGCTATATTTCAAAGCATTCGTCGTGGGACGCGGGTATATCAATGATCTGTGATAGCGAACACTATTTCCTACAAAAGTTGTCAAGAGTTTCAAGAAAATAGATCAGTTCTCTTTATTTATAAGCGAAATGAAAGTGAATTACTTTCCTGCAATCTTCACCAGTGAGTCCAAGTGCAGAGGTGGATTACACGCGTACGGGTTTCATTTTATACAGATAGGTGTCCATATAAAACAGCATGACAAGCAAATGTCTTAAATGTGTTCATTAGAAAAATCGTAATGTTGAAGCCATTTGTTTTACTCTGGAAAACATGGATCAGATATTACTTTAAACGCCCCATCACTAAATTATTAATTAAAAGAAACACACACACACACAAGGACTTTTGGTCGATTTGTCTATTATTATGCGGTCTGTTACTTTTTCAACACTTCTAATTGGGTGCGTGTGTGTGTGAGTGTGTTTTATTTCATGTGGTGACTAGCTGGTTGATGCGAATATTTCGACTAATAGCCGGAAATTCCTGTTTAATCTCATTAATTGTGGATGCATTAAAAGGTCCCCACTAAAAATATCGGAACATTAACAAGTACAGCATAACTAGCAGCTGAAACCGCAGAAACACCCTACAAATTCCGGATCATACATCAGCGTTGGACGTACATTGTTAGTGATGAGATGACGGCTGTGCGGAACGTAATGAAGGTAGAGTACCTTGGACGTGCTTTGTTACTGGTGGGATTACATCTACAGGGAGGGTAATGAAGGCAGAGTGCGCTGCATCAGTTACTCGCTGAGGTTAATTACTCGGAAAGTGTTACAACATCTATCAACGGCGTTAATCAAAACGTATTGTGTTTCCATCTCGAGTGTGTCTCAGGAATAATACTGCGGGATATGAAAATTTTCTTTGTACAAGAGTAATACCAAATGCGAATACTTTCCAGTAATTGTAAATTAGTGTTATCTCTGCCCTGTGACTCTTGGGCTGTTACCTGATGGATCCATGAATGTAGTTGCATGCATACATCTCATTTGTTTTGGGCAGCTGTGTGGTGATCAACCTCCGCTATTCAGTCCATTCTTTGAGGTACGTACCTGAAAAAAGGTCAGAATAGTGGATTAAACAGAAATATCCCGCTATTTGTCCATATACTCGTATCAATCTTCTTGCCGTCACATGAAGTAAAACGAACAAACAAATTAGAAGTACCTCTGCAAATGGCTCTGAGAACTATGGGACTTAACAGCTATGGACATCAGTCCCCTAGAACTTAGAACTACTTAAACCTAACTAACCTAAGGACATCACACAACACCCAGTCATCACGAGGCAGAGAAACTCCCTCACCCCGCCGGGAATCAAACCCGGGAACCCGGGCGCGGGAAGCGAGAACGCTACCGCACGACCACGAGCTGCGGACGAAGTACCTCTGCAAAGACAAATGTTAAGTGCAGTGATAAAATACAAATATACAGAAAGTATATTCATGATATTTTCATAGTATAGGCATCAATAATATGCGTAAGGACATAGTTTTTATAGTTGAGCATGGGCAAAATGGTATCTTAAAATATCAGGACTTCAGGATTGCAATAGGAATAACAAGCTTGAGATGGGAAATTTTAGGAATCTCTCCTTCACAGGGGGGTTATTGATAAGTCCTCAAGCCGTCCACATAAACATAAATTAGCATTTTTCAAAAATGCGGTGCACAGGGCTAACACCATACGTACGAGTCTGGAAAACAAAAGTGAGGAAATGAAAACCCTTAGACAAATAGCGGCAGAAAATGGTTATGACGCGAGTTTGATAGCTCAGTTCAATGTAGTAGCTAAGCATGGTAGCCAGTAAAATGACAAAAATCCAAGCAAATATAGAATCACGCAGTATTTGAGAACCATGTTACATATATTAGCGAGGTTGTTTAACAAAAAAGGGGTTAGAATTGCTTTCAAGACGCTCAACAAATAGATCGACACAGACGACGAGGAAATCTGGATTACATGATGTAAAATGTCAGTATTGTGAAGCGAGATTTGTGGGGCAGACGGGACACTATTTTAAAGGTAGATTTAAGCAGCTTAATAATAGAGAGAACAGCTCGTCAGCTGGAGCAGAGCGTCTCAGGAATGAGCAGCACTCGTGGAAGGGTATAAGTGAGTGAGTGTCTTGCGTGTTGAAGAAAAAGGTTGATTGCTATCAGATTTTGAGGGAGTTTTATTATGCCTTGAAAGAGCGGTGCGACTGCGCCTTAAGTGAGAGGACGGAAGTGTCTAAAGGGTATTTCTGGGCACACTTTAGCGACATCCTCCTTGAGATGCAGCCACCAACGTAATTTACCTAGTGACAGATTACAGCGTAGAGGTAGTTTTGAGTTAAAATGGGCTAGGACCAGACAGGAATTTCTCAACGATTTTATGACAGACAGTAGTATCGCTGATGCTGAGTATTAAGCTTCAAGTAAATGTCAACGTTGGTAGGGGATGACAGTTGCTTTCAGTTTGCAACTATACCTCAGAAACGTTGGATGCACTGGATTGTCATGTTTCATGTTTTATGGTCTACGCTGATAATGCAGGTTCTCAGTTTGTTTTTAGGTTCTGACGATGCCTAATGGAATAAAGAGAATTTTATGTAGGTTATAACTCAGGATGTCTGTAATCCTCACATGTCTCTCTGCATAGTGCAACCGCGCGACCGCTACGGTCACAGGTTCGAATCCTGCCTCTGGCATGGATGTGTGTGATGTCCTTAGGTTAGATAGGTTTAAGTAGTTCTAAGTTCTAGGGGACTGATGACGTTAGAAGTTAAGTCCCATAGTGCTCAGAGACATTTGAACCATTTTTTTCAGCATAGTGTGGATTGTTTGGGCTAGTTTCCTTCTTTATATCGCTTGAAAATGGGATAATGTTATACGGAAACATGTTGTGGCAAAACTCGCACGATCGAAAACTGAATATCGTCAATACTGCTTGAGGTTTAGTAATGAATAAGAAAATAGGAAACAGCATAGATGAAATCCCTGAGCTAGCAGGACTGAGCGAATGAAGTTATATTTCCGGAAAGGGGCCAAAATAAGTTACTGTCAGTTGCACTCAACATATAAACTTTATTTCTTAAAACAATCACACAAGCAAGAATCAAAAACTCACAAGGTTGTAACGAAATACCTTCTTTGAATTAATTTAGATCGGCTGAAGGCCACATCGAAAACCCAAAGCTCAAGGCCTAGAAAATATTTCTTACGGCTTTAAAGCATAGACAAAATTTTTCAACTTTTTATCTGGAAAGACTGAAAAATCGACTGAAGGCCACATACCAACATCAAACCAATTTACGGCTTAAGGCCTAATCACAGGGAATTTTCAATTTTAATTTTGAAAGGCTGAAACTCGGCTGAAGGCTGCTTACCAAACAAGAAACTATTTCTTTTTTACGGTTTAAGGCCTAGGAAGAAAAGCCTTGTAATTTTAATAAGCTAAACCTCGGCGGAAGGCCATACAAAGTACTCACGACTAAAAAGGAAATCACTATATAAATCACAAGGAGCGGCGCTAAGAGAGTTTCAGGGATCGGCCTGGGAAGGTAACACTAACGCACGTTTAGTGTGAGAGACTGCTAGACGGACAGCCTCTTAATCAGAAGGCAACCCAACCGGTAGTCTGCCGACGAACCAACCAACAAGATCGGTTCTGCACCACCCAACCAGAGAAACGACAAAAAGGTTTTGGATATTTGTGCCCAATTCAGCCAAGTCCGAATAAACGCCCAAAACTACCAACAACACCTCAGCTGTCGAACTCCACGCCGTGCTGGACAGCATCAACAGGACGAGGAAAATACATGGCCGAAAACTACGTCAACGACCAGGGAAAGTAACCGGAACGTCAGCGGCCACAAGGCAGAAGACAGCACTGGTACACTTCATTAATGAAGGAATGAATTAAGTTAAACACCGCACAGGAAGACGGCTGCAATTCTAGCCGACTTCAATGCACACACGTTGCTGCTCGAGGGAATCTCACAGGATCAAACGAAGAGATGTGATAGCAGCTGAGGGCTTGATAGCAGGTTAAGGGAGCACTCAACTTTAGTGTCCAGGATCGGTGGGCGACGAACTTCCTCACGCTCGTAAGGAGCGCCTCATTACACCAACCACGCGTGCACGCCGTCAGCGGCTCCTGCCTGACTAAGTGCCACGGAGACTTCGTCGCTGCTCTGCCCCAACCAACCGAATGCCCAAGCCCGGAAACGCTCAAAGGACCAAATACACGTCGTCCTATGAGACGACCAGCCGAACGACCAACCAACGGTGGTCTCGCTCCAATCTCCTTCCGTCGGAAAGTTGATACGTTCCTCACCGGCGCTCCGTCCCCGATTTCACTGCTGCTGCGTCCCGACTGAGCTCCCGACTCAACTCCTGACACAGGACGACCTGGAAATACTATCGGTCGCTCCAGAGATGGTACGAGAGTGCACTTATCGATAAGCGCTGCTGCTGTCACTCACGGGCAGCTAAGGCAGGAAGTTAGTGACGCCAGTAAATGGAATAAGAAAACGAGGCGGCAGTACGGTAAGAGAAGGTGAAAAACAATAAACTGCATGAACTCGAGCCATTCACGACTCATTAGGCTTCCATGAATTGCATTGTTAATGCAATATTGGAGCCTTCACAGACCCATGGCCAACACTCACCACAGTAGTACAAGTTCATACGCTAACCACCTCCACAGATGATGAAGAGGTTGAAGAAATCTATGACGAGATGAGAGAAACAATTCAGTTAGTTGAAGGAGACGAAAACGTAATACTGACGGAGGACGGGATTTCGATAGTACGAGAAAGAAGAGACGGAAAAATAGTAGGTGTATATGGAATGGGTAAATTAGAGCACAAATTAAACTCTTGGTATAAGAATAGTGAAGAAGCTTGTATACATGGAAGGACTGGAGACACTGGAAGGTTTCAAACTTATTATACAATGTTAGGACAGAGATTTCAGAACCAGATTTTTGACAGACGTTTCCAGGGGCAGATATGAACTCTGGTCAAAATTTATTGAGTATGAACTGAATATTAAAACTGAAGAAATTGCACACAGGTAGTAAATTAAGGAGATGGGACCTGTATTGTTTGTAACAATCAGAAATTGTTGAGTGTTTTAGGTGGAGCGTTAGACAAGAATTGACAAAAAAATGGTTCAAATGGCTCTGAGCACTATGCGACTTAACTGCTGAGGTCATCAATCCCCTAGAACGTAGAACTACTTAAACCTAACTAACCTAAGGACATCACACACATCCATGCCCGAGGCAGGATTCGAACCTGCGACCGTAGCGGTCGCGCGGCCCCAGACTGTAGCGCCTAGAACCGCTCAGCCTCTCCGGCCGGTGAACAACTGACAAAAACGGAAGAATTGAATACAGTAGAAGACGAATGGATAGCTTTGAGAGCTGAAATAGAGGAGCTGCAGAGGGTCAAACAGGCAAAAAACAAGGCCTAGTAGAAATCCTGGGACACATAGGAGATATTGAATTGATGACAGGTGGAAATATAAAAATGCTGTAAATTAAGCAGGAGAAAGGGAATACATACGTCTAAAAACGAGATTGACTGGAAGTGCTAAATAGCTAATCAGGAATGGCTAGAGGACGAATCTAAAAATTCAGAAGCACATGTCACTAGGGAAAAGATAGATGCCGACTACAGGAAAGTTATAGAGACCTTACGGAGCTGGTGCGTTTCTGGCGCCAGGTTCCATCGATTGTCATTTTGATTTTGAGCGACTTTTATTTGTCTTCTTCACATCTTTTGTGGCGGGATACAACGGCAGCGCGTGGGCTCTGCCAGAGGCGGGTGCGGGTATACGCGGTGTGAAGTGGAGTGACGTCAGACTGTATGTGCGTAGCACGCCGAGAGGCCGAGTCAGCATCACGAAGGAGCGTGACCAGCCGCAACGACGTGTTGAATCGTGTAAGGCAGATCCATTGGCCATGGTGATGGGGTTTTCCTAGAGGTTGGAAGGACAAATTCATCGAGTCTGTTACAAGCTACACGGCCAGAATGAATTGGAGCCGTCGAGTTGCTTCAGTGGGTTGTGTGCACCTTAACTGAATATTCCAATGTACTAAAACCATTTGGGACTGTTCTAGTTTTTTATCACTAAATTCGGTGACGTGACTTGATACCTAAACGGCAGTTAAGGAAGTGTAGCTACGTCCAACAAACAGACACGAAGTATGGCTAAATACGTAGCTAGAAATGCAACAAGTAGTGCGTAAGTCGGTGTCTGGAGTTCCAAGCCACGCCGGGATATTTCTCCCATTCCACCTTGTAGTTCATTATTGTAGTCTAGCTTTTAAATGAGCGCCGAGATAATTCTGTGTCTTTTATCTTCTAGGCCATTATTTTATTGGTGGTTTTAATCAATTGATTCATTAAATTTTAAAGGCCGTCACTGGCCAAGAAACTCACGGAGGTTAATTGTGCTTGCATTTAGTTGTGACGTATACCATTGAAAGTTATTGATAACCTGTTCTCTACATAGGATTGTGTGTCTCATGCCTCAGAATATTGTCTATCGCTGATGTGTTTTATGTTGCAGATCATTGGCAGTGGTCGACGCGAGCAAACCAGGAGCCGAGTACCGCCCATGGCAGAGTGATATTTAAGGCTCTGCCCCCCACCCCCTTGCTTATAGGGTTATTTTGTTACTGTTTTCTGATTCCATCCTTCCGGTGAAGAGTTATGGTGTCGGAAGTTTAAATTGCAGTGTTAAGTTGAGTACATTTATATGTCATTTTCTGTCCCTTGGATCTCTTGTATTGGTTAAATTCCTTTGGTGTGCTCGCGTCTATCTGATTCATACGCATTTTAGGGGTATTTGTCATATTGTTATGTTCTAGTAGCTATGGTTTTATGAATATTTTTCATTAATTGATGTTAAACTTAAAAAATTGTTTGGTGAAATTAATCCACCTCCTTAGTCGTGGAAGTGGTTCTTGCTTTTACTAATTTTGCTTTTATAAATTTTGTTTGTCCAAGCTGGTCATAGGCTGTATTCCAAAAATGAAAAGCATAGAGACAGAAGTGATGACACTTTCTGCTGGACCTGACCATCATTTTGCAGCAGGGTAATGGTCAAGCACGTACAGTGCAAACTGTTATTGATTTTTTTGACTGATGGAGCTGCTAAGTGCTATGCCACCTACTGCACTCCCCTGACTTAAGAGCTCGTGGGTTCTACTCGATTTCTAAACTGAAGGAAACACTTCACGGCATTCGCTTCGGAACTGCTACAAATTAGTCGGGCAATAGACCGCGCCGCTAGAACTGTCAACACACCTGGCACTGCTAAGAGTATCTTACAACTTCCACATCGCTGCCAACGGGATATGCACAATGCTGGTAACTACTTTGAAGCTCAGTAAAACTTTGAAACACGTATCTATTTTGTACGAGTTGCAAATAAATAAATAAATTCCTACCCTCGTACAACGCTTCGCCCTCGGGTCCGTCAGTCGAGACCCACCTTGCAACGAGGAAAGATTTTCGTCATGAGCTTCGTCAGGATGATGGAGCTCGTTCCAGTCGCGTTATAAGTGCATATCATGAAACTGGAATCGTGTTGCCACTAAGAACTGAGTGTAAAGACCGCAGCATTTGCGCTGTTTGCATTGGACAATGTCGTTGCTCCACCGGGCCGTCAGCACTACTTGTGGATCACAAGGAAGAAATAAATACAATGCTGCCAACATAGAGAGTTATAGAACTTTGAATGTGCTCTTGAAAGAATAAGAGGAAAATTCTAACGTTACACTTGTACGAGGGCTATTAGGAAAGTAAGAAACGATAGATCGCGAAAGCAAACCACAGTTAAAATCAAAACTGTTTTATTTGCAACAGATAGCTGCAACGTCCAGCTACTTATCTCCATTGTCGCCGTTCCGACTTAGACGTTTGTCGCAGCGTTGTACCAACTTGCCAATACCTTCGTTATAGAAGGCAGCCGCCAGTGCTTTCCGCCAATTCTCTACGCTGGCCTACAGCTCGTTGTCTGTGCTAAAATGTTGTCTTCATAGTCAGCGGTCCAGGCCAGCAGAGATGAAACTAAGAGAGAGACAATTACGGGCTGTATTGTGGGTAATCAAACATTTGCAACTGAAAACAATGCAGGAGCATTTTAAATGCCCCTGCAGAATGCGGCTTTACAAAGCAATGCGATCGACGGGCATACTAGAGACACTGACCCACACACCTGTGTAAAAGTCCATCGGACTTTCACTGTGGTTTCCATTTCGCGAACGATCGTTCCTTACTTTCCGAGTAACCCTCGTATTATCATAAGAATAATTTATTCTTAATCCTTTGGTTTCATCCTCTATTGAGAACACTGCTTCACATATTTGTGAGTTTTCCGACGGGATAAAGTGAAGATATGCTGAAGATATTTGTACTCGAAGACGACAAGCGAAAAGCTTTTGATACTACTGACACCACACGTAATAGATCCTTTTACTTGCAATATACAGCGTATTAAACTAAGTATTTTGACATGAAACTTAATTTATTGTTGTTTTTCCTAAGAAAGAAATTGTAATTGTGAATCTGATACTAAGATTCACATATGAAAAACTTATAAGGAGTTGCTGTCGCACAATAAGATAATTAAAAACCACATAACGAAATATCCTGTGTCATAGGGCGGAAACGAATATATTGCACGATCATAAGGTTATGAAGGGGGACAATAGTTTCTGCAATATGTAAAATACCAAATCAGCCAAGTAATCATGCTGCAACCTGACATGAGAGATTGCCTCCATTGAAAGAGACTGAGAACTTGAGAATTCCATCCCAAAATTAGGACCGAACAGAGAAATAAAAAATGTACCTTTAGTATGTACTGTTATTGCAAGGAAAATATTTCGTCAGCCACACAAAAAATTATAATTATCAGATAATGGAGAAACCATATTTGAAGTCTTGTTCATGTTCCTATCACCCTCTCAGATTGTCAGACATAATTTTATTCGTTCCAGTTACACGGGTAGAAAAAAATGCAACACCCTCTAGGACTATGGTCAGTGGTACCAGGTTATTATATGTGTACTGAGTGACACTAGTATTATTGTTTCATTTCTCACAGTCATCGGTGATCGCATGTCGCTCTGTAGGGCTACCTGTGCATGCTCTGTTTTGACTATGCAGGCAGTAACAGTGTTACGCTAAGAGGTCAACAGTATATCCAACATTCGTCCTGGAATACAACCATGCCTCAATGATCAGTATGTACTCCCTGAGCTGTGACTGGCTCGTGTTATGCTTTGCATTAATCCTTGGTTGTTATTCTGTGATTAGTCTCACGTGGTTATCGCGTTTATGCTGTTTCTCTGTGCGAGTCGCAGCAGCAGAATGTATCGATATTCGCACCCTTGTACTATCTTTGGCCTCTCGCTTATAGTTTCCAGCTATGCCGTGTGCGGGGAGTTGATCGGTTGGCGTGGAGCAGCGAGGAAGTCTCCGTGGCGCGTGTCTGGCCGGGCCGTTGGCGGAGTCCACGCGCGGTCGGAGTGAAAGGGGCTGTTCCCATTGCTACGAGGTCCGTGGCACACCGATCCCGGACACAAAAGTTGAGTCTTTACTTAATCTACCAGCCAGCCCCAACTGTTCACATTCTGTCGTTTGAATTTAGTTGTGGGCTTTTGGGACATTCCCATGAGCAACAATGTGTGTTTTCTAGTTGGCGAAATTCTAGTTGCCCTCCTGTGGAGTTTAACTTAACTTGATTATTTTTGAATTGAAGTGCACCAGCGGAATCTTCTGCCTTGTGGCCGTTAACGTTCCGGTTACTTGCCCTGGACATTGACATAAATTCAGGCAGTGTATTTTCCTCGTCGTGTTGTGGCTGTTCAGCACAGCATGTAGTTTGACAGCTGAATGTGTAATTCGTTGTGGGCGCCGACACCTTCTGCGTTGTTCCATTGAACTCCCAACCGTGTGCTTGGTCCGTTGACTGTCTGTCTGTTGGGTAGCCGTCGGATTGGGAATTGTTGGGCCGACAGCCTGTCTCACCTAAGTGAGCGTTATTGTTGTAATTCCAGGCCAAGCCTTGGAAACTTCTGAGCGCCCTTTGATGTGCTGCCTTTTATTATTTGTCCTTGTTGTTTGTTTATGTATGACTTTTAGCCGATTTTAAATTAAAGTTGGTTTGCCCTTGAGGCGTGAGACTGAATGGCGCAATTAGCCGGGAATTAGGTTCTAAAATTAATGTTTGGCTTGCTCTGTTTTTAATGTTTTCTTTAGGCTTGTAATGTTTCTCAAATGAATAATGTGTGTTCGAGTGCAACTGACAGCCACTCATTTTGGCCCCTTTCCACAAATTAAACTATGTGTCCTGTCCTGCAGGTATAGCAGGGGATCTCACTCCCGTCGCACAGCTTCCGCCATTTGAATGGGGTAGCAATGTGTGTCTGCAGGAAACTATGCCGATAGACTGTTGCACATGTTGGACATAATTCGTCAGTGGCTCGTCGCCACTGTCAACAGTGATCTGTGGAACATTCCCTCACCTGTAGACCAGATTCTGGACGTTCCCGTAGTATAGACGCACATCAAGATCGACGGATCGTGCGAGCATGTTGGCGGACCGAACACAATCGTGGGAGACAGTCTTGGTACATGTTACACCTGATCTGTCATCAGGGACCTTGCGGAACTGTCAACATGTAGCAGGATTTAGATTACGTGTACCTCAGGTCTGGCTATCCCTGAAACATGAGAGATGCTAAACCACTTTGAGTTGTCCTCTCTCATTATATTCTTTGTTTGCCCTCTCGGGCGATTGATGATAGGAAAGTGATCTGATATGAGAGGTATTATTCACTCTTTGCTTGAATTAAATCAGGTGATGAGTGTTACTCCATTTGCTACGTTTTCCAAGATCTGTTGGTGGGCATTCTGTGTGGGAGACGCATGTGGGACGAAGGCGCTGTGTATGGCGGCATCCATCGGGTTCCAGGAAGGTCGGGCCCAGGTGACAACAGCGATGGTCAGAGGCACTCAAGTTCAAAGGCGCCCTCAGCTTCCTCTAGACCGGAGAGAAAAAAATGGCTCTGAGCACTATGGGACTTAACATCTTAGGTCATCAGTCCCCTAGAACTTAGAACTGCTTAAACCTAACTAACCTAAGGACATCACACAACACCCAGCCATCACGAGGCAGAGAAAATCCCTGAATCCGCCGGGAATCGAACCCGGGAACCGGGGCGTGGGAAGCGAGAACGCTACCGCACGACCACGAGATGCGGGCAGACCGGAGAGACTCTGTCAGTGCGACTCGTCTCGTGTGGGCCAGGGCAGTCGGGCTTTGTGTTACTGCGTTCTTAGAATGGTGGTTCTGTGAGAGCAAGATGTCTGCCAAGCCGGCATAGTTGGTGAACAGTTGGTGACGCTGGCGTAACGACATGCTCCTGGCTTTTGGTGGCAGAATCTCAATTGAAATAGGATTATTCTTAATGTTTTGGAGGGGGTGCTTGCAGTGATGTGTACACTTGTGACTGACATTCTGTGTAAGATCCGCGACGGGGCAGTATTGGCAGGCATGCGGCTTGCTGGGGTCAGCTCCTCTTAATTTTTCGGAGTTTTGGTTAACTATATTCTGGACAGCTGGAGAGATAAGACATGGAGACCAGAAATCGGTCGGGTTAGAGCATTCGATGTCTCGGTAGCCCAGACAGTCTATCGTATGCGTGGATCCGGCTCTCTGGTCTGCATAACTTTGAATTTTCGACTTATCGTCCACGGCTGCGGCCTGCCAGGGTGGTCAGTTGTACTTACTGCAGCCTCCAGTGCAGTCTGTCGCTGATAGCTGACTCCACGCTAACCGAACACGGCGTTTGGTAAAGTACACTCCTGGAAATTGAAATAAGAACACCGTGAATTCATTGTCCCAGGAAGGGGAAACTTTATTGACACATTCCTGGGGTCAGATACATCACATGATCACACTGACAGAACCACAGGCACATAGACACAGGCAACAGAGCATGCACAATGTCGGCACTAGTACAGTGTATATCCACCTTTCGCAGCAATGCAGGCTGCTATTCTCCCATGGAGACGATCGTAGAGATGCTGGACGTAGTCCTGTGGAACGGCTTGCCATGCCATTTCCACCTGGCGCCTCAGTTGGACCAGCGTTCGTGCTGGACGTGCAGACCGCGTGAGACGACGCTTCATCCAGTCCCAAACATGCTCAATGGGGGACAGATCCAGAGATCTTGCTGGCCAGGGTAGTTGACTTACACCTTCTAGAGCACGTTGGGTGGCACGGGATACATGCGGACGTGCATTGTCCTGTTGGAACAGCAAGCTCCCTTGCCGGTCTAGGAATGGTAGAACGATGGGTTCGATGACGGTTTGGATGTACCGTGCACTATTCAGTGTCCCCTCGACGATCACCAGTGGTGTACGACCAGTGTAGGAGATCGCTCCCCACACCATGATGCCGGGTGTTGGCCCTGTGTGCCTCGGTCGTATGCAGTCCTGATTGTGGCGCTCACCTGTACGGCGCCAAACATGCATACGACCATCATTGGCACCAAGGCAGAAGCGACTCTCATCGCTGAAGACGACACGTCTCCATTCGTCCCTCCATTCACGCCTGTCGCGACACCACTGGAGGCGGGCTGCACGATGTTGGGGCGTGAGCGGAAGACGGCCTAACGGTGTGCGGGACCGTAGCCCAGCTTCATGGAGACGGTTGCGAATGGTCCTCGCCGATACCCCAGGAGCAACAGTGTCCCTAATTTGCTGGGAAGTGGCGGTGCGGTCCCCTACGGCACTGCGTAGGATCCTACGGTCTTGGCGTGCATCCGTGCGTCGCTGCGGTCCGGTCCCAGGTCGACGGGCACGTGCACCTTCCGCCGACCACTGGCAACAACATCGATGTACTGTGGAGACCTCATGCCCCACGTGTTGAGCAATTCGGCGGTACGTCCACCCGGCCCCCCGCATGCCCACTATACGCCCTCGCTCAAAGTCCGTCTACTGTACATACGGTTCACGTCCACGCTGTCGTGACATGCTACCAGTGTTAAAGACTGCGATGGAGCTCCGTATGCCACGGCAAACTGGCTGACACTGACGGCGGCGGTGCACAAATGCTGCGCAGCTAGCGCCATTCGACGGCCAACACCGCGGTTCCTGGTGTGTCCGCTGTGCCGTGCGTGTGATCATTGCTTGTACAGCCCTCTCGCAGTGTCCGGAGCAAGTGTGGTGGGTCTGACACACCGGTGTCAATGTGTTCTTTTTTCCATTTCCAGGAGTGTACAATCCCATCATCAGTTCAGTAATTATTACACAACCACATTAGAACACCCTGCACATATCTGGGGGTAAATATTCCGTACACACTGACGGGAAACAATAGCATTGCCAACGAGGAGTTGCGCGACACAAACGAAAGTTGATAGGCGTGTTTGTACACGTGAAAGGTTATGTCTATTCAGATTTCGTACCAGTCACATAGGAGTAACGTTAGTAGCACCACTATGAGGGTGCAAATTAGGTTTGTCCTAAATACACGCTCTAATTGTCGTTACAATTAGTTACCTCTGAGACTGGACGTTGTGAGCTGCCTGTTGGCCAACAATGCCTTTAACGCGACGAAGACGTGATTATCAATGCGTCACTGAATCCGAAAAAGCTCGTGTAATGGGGCTACGAAAAGCTGACTGATCATTCTGCGATACTGGAGAAAGACTTTGCAGGCATATAGCACCTGTACCTGATTGCTGGAAGCGGTGGTCACAAGAATGGTTGGTGCCAAGATGACCGGGCTCCGGACGACCACACAGCACCACCGAGACGAAAACCATCGTGTTTTGCGATTGGAGCTTGCGGTTAGTATTGTATCTACATCAGCAATTTGAGCAGCAGTGGGCACCACAATGACACAATGAACTGTTACAAATCGGTTACTTCAAGGCCACCTCCTATAGTGCATTCCACCGACCCAAAAGAACCGTCATTGGCGACTTAGGTGGTGTCAAGCGTGAGGTCATCGGAGGGAAGGGAGGAGGTCTGTTTCGATTTCTCATGAAAGCTAGTTCTTCCTCGGTTCCCATGAAGGCCTTGTGTAGGATAGAAGGACGGTCTGCAGCCACCCTGTGTGCGTGCGGGACTCACTCGAATGACACCTGCAGTTACAATCTGTGTTGCGATTTCGTATGTCTGGAGGAGCTCTCTCATGGTTATGCCACGCGCCCCGGCTGCAAATTTTTACGTCATTCTGGTGTTTCGATTTTTTGTGCTACCATTCATTAACAACATTCCAGGGGGTACTTTACAACTGGATAACGTTCGTCCACTGACATTGAAGTAAAGATTTGTAACAGTTCATTCTGTCACTGTAGTGCCAACCGCTGCTCTGATTGCTACTGCAGATGCAGTACTAACAGGCATTGTGGCCCAACATTCCCTACAGAGTGTCTACGTTCCACCTTGGAATGCTCGATCAGAAGGTATGTCACCGATCGAGGACATACAGTACATCATCGGACGAAAAATGCAGTGTCACCCACGAACAGCACCAACCGTTCAAATGGTTCAAATGGCTCTGAGCACTATGGGACTCAACTGCTGAGGTCATTAGTCCCCTAGAACTTAGAACTAGTTAAACCTAACTAACCTAAGGACAACACAAACATCCATGCCCGAGGCAGGATTCGAACCTGCGACCGTAGCGGTCTTGCGGTTCCAGACTGCAGCGCCTTTAACCGCACGGCCACTTCGGCTGGCTGCACCAACCGTCCTTGCGTTGTCCGGCCAAGTCCAACAAGCGTGGAACTCCATCCGGCACCTGTAGGACACAATTCATGCACGTTTGCCTGGTTACATTCAACGGTTGTATGATAGTTACGGTTGTATTAATGTACCTGCATTTCAAGCAATGGTTTATCTCCCGCTTTCATTAACTTGTGAACTTGGAATTGTAATCACTTAAATATGGTACACAGACAAATGTAGTCCACAGCTCGTGGTTCGCTGTCGCGTTCTCGCTTCCCGAACACGGGGTCCCGGGTTCGATTCCCTGCTGGGTCAGGGATTTTCACCTCCCTCGTGATGACTGGGTGCTTGTGTTGTCCTCATCATCATTTATGAATGTGGTGAGATTGGACTGAGCAACGGTTGAGATATTGTACGGGCGCTGAGAACTGCGCAGTTGAGTGCCCCATAAACCCAACATCATCATCATGATCATCAACATAGACAAATGTGTTAAGAAAATTTTATTACCCCACATTAATAATTTTTTAGTACTGCGAAGTTTTTTCCTTCAGGGTATTACAAACTATGTAAAGGGTTCCATCCATGAATTTTCAGTAAGAGAGGCCTAGATAGATTCTTTTGCATTCAGACAACCTTGCGCAGGATAAAGAGAGTGACAGTTCCTGGGGCTGGCGTGTAAACATTGAGATATAAGTTTTACTCAAATCAGGGGACTGGTTTCATCTCACCAGCAGGCACCCTTTCACCCACGACAGCATCAGGCACGCACACTCTGGTGTCATGCAAGAGACGACTGTATAGTGGAATCGCACTTTGTTCAGTGATGAGGGTGATTCTGTTTCTATACAGGTGATGAAGGTACATGCGTATGGCTTAGATTTGGTCAGCTGCCTATTCCGTTGCCTGTTTCACTGGCCCACGTCACGCAGGTCCCATTCCAGGATTCATTGTGCGGGTGACCATCACAACTCGCGGTCGCATTTGGTGTTTCTGCAGGGTAAAATAATCAGTGCCCGCTACATTTCACCGGCTGTTATTCAGATGCTAGTGCCATTTCATCAAAGGGAAGGTTACGTGCATTTTCAGCACAACAGTGCACATCCACGTACGGCGGCTGCGACGTACCGTGTTCTTCGTGGTGTACAGCAGCTGCTCTGACCAGGAAGATCACCTCATATATCACCTGCTGAACATGTATCAGACATGATGAAGACGGAACTTACTCGTTCTCCGAGGCCGGAAAGAGCCGTTGGCGAAATTCAAAGAAAGGCGCATATTCGGCATGTGAGAATACACCTACATTGTCCTCACAAGGGAACCTCCCCATCGCACCCCCCTCAGATTTAGTTATAAGTTGGCACAGTGGATAGGCCTTGAAAAACTGAACACAGATCAATCGAGAAAACAGGAAGAAGTTGTGTGGAACTATGAAAAGAACAAGCAACATAGACAAACTGAGTAGTCCATGTGCAAGATAGGTAACATCAAGGATAGTGTGAGCTCAGGAGCACCGTGGTCCCATGGTTAGCGTGAGCAGCTTTGGAACGAGAGGTCCTTGGTTCAAGTCTTCCATCGAGTAAAAAGTTTAATTTTTTTTATTTTCAGACAATTATTATCTGTCCGTCCGTCCGTCCGATGCGACTGTGAAACTATTGCATTCATTTGTTGCAGTTTATGTGACAAACTCTTATGTTTTCATCACTTTTTTGGGAGTGATTACCACATCCACAAGAAAACGTAAATCGGGCAAGGTAGAAGAATTTTTTACCCATTCGCGCCAAGTGTACAAGTTAGGTGGGTCGACAACATATTCCTGTCATGCGATGCACATGCCGTCACCAGTGTCGTATAGAATATATCAGACGTGTTTTCCTGTGGAGGAATCGGTTGACCTATGACCTTTGCGATCAAATGTTTTAGGTTCCCATTGGAGAGACACGTCCTTTCGTCTACTAATCGCACGGTTTTGCGGTGCGGTCGCAAAACACAGACACTAAACATATTACAGAGAACAGAGACGCCAATGAACGAACGAACAGATCATAACTTTGCGAAAACAAAGAAAGTAAACTTTTCACTCGAGGGAAGACTTGAACCAAGGACCTCTCGTTCGGAAGCTGCTCACACTAACCTCGGGACCGCGGCGCTCCTGAGCTCACATTATCCTTAATGTTGCCTATGTTGCGCATGGACTACTCAGTTTGTATATTTTGCTTATTTTTTTCATAGTTCCACACAACTTCCTGTTTTCTCGATTGATCTGTGTTCAGTTTTTCAAGACCTATCCACTGTGCCAACTTATAACTAAATCTGAGGGGGGTGTGATGGGGATTTTTTTTTTAATAGAGATGGGGCCCCTCCACGCCCGCACCAACGTGGTGACCAAACCAAAAGTTCTACTGTCACCTCCGTAAACATGTTAGTTACGTAGTAAGTGGATCACAGGATGCTGGGCTGTGATGTTGTCCTTGCGTCTGGGTAAGGCTACGCATGGGGAGGTACCCTTGTCAGATGCAGGGCGGGGAGCGGGTACACTGTATACTGACGGCAAAATTTTGATATCCGCTACTGTGACATGTCTTTGTCATTTGATCTGAATTAATTACCATATACTCCTAGAATGATGAGATACATGTCACGTCATCTTGTCCTTCAGTGTGTTGCATTCTTTTCCAACAGTGTATTAATTAAATGATACTCTGATGTGTTTCAACAATGTTCTGCGCTTAAAGAAATACATGGTGTCCAGAAACTGCCGCTATCATTTCAAAAAACCATAACGTGGGACCTATTAGAGACAGACACATCGACGTGTGTTGTAAAGCGTTTAGTAGATATCCCGATGTGTACTCCTGTTATGCCAGGATTCAATACGTGACCCAGTCATCATTCGTAGCCACGAAAAATGTATTCGAGTTCTGCCCACATACGTCAGCATTACAGGATCAACAATTCTGATCTCTTCTCCTTTTCATCCGTGAAGGTTAACGATGTCAGTGACCGGTGTAGTATACACGCGATCCTTCGGGGTTGCGGACTGAGACAACGCAAGTGCCATACGATGGGACCATCATGACCTATCCGCCTCGCGGGAAATACGTCCCTGAGCTATACTTGTACGTATAAAGTCCACTGTGGTGGTGCATCACCATGCTGGAAGACTTTTGGCGGCCTCAGGTCTTCGAACTGTCTCATCATGTCCAGATAAAAGTTTCTCGTTATAATTTTCTCTGCTAACAAAAAAAGACCTATTACCCTATCTGCATTAGGCCACACTAACCCCCAATCTTCGGGCTATCACGGATGTGTGCACGTGAGTTGTGTGAATTTTAAGAATCCAAAAGCCTAATATGGCGATTCACACGTTAGGAAATGCGGAACATTCAATCATCTGAAAACAGAAACTTTTCCGGGTAGTGACTGTCACTTTACTGTTGTGTTCCGTCTGTTGTGTGGTATCTCGGATCCCCACATCCTAATGGCGAATCACATGTCCAGAAATGAATGTTGCTTCATCTGAGAACAAGCACATTTTCAGGCAGTCATTGACAGCACCTATGGAGACCACCATGGAACACGCCAAAGCATACTGCAGGGAACCATAGTTTGGCCGCAATGCTTAGACTATATACACACTGCAAGATAGAAGCCGTAACTGCTCATGTAACATTTTGTGGATTGTTAATCTGACTTCCTGCAGCTCGTGTGATACTATGACGAAATGGCTTTTGGAGGCAGCGTTGAAATACATATTGCATTCTGTCAACATGTGCTTGAGACTGAACCGTAGATTTAAACTTTCAAAATCTTTTCTTAAAGAATTTACTAGCGATTCATCAAGAATAATAACAAACTATGTGAGCATGGAAGTAGTTGCAAAGGAGTAACTGAAGGACGCAAATTAAATTTCAACCAACGGAGATTTTATTCATAAAAGCCTTTTCAAAAACAGATTTAAAATTTATAAGCAGAAGAGCACCCTCGAAATATCAAGTTACAATTATTTAGAGGCAGTATTTATTTATTTTTTTTTTTTTTTCAGTAGGAGCCTGTGGGCTCAGAAGCTTCCGCTCCCTTTCAACGCGGCCGTAGTCACGATCGCTCACAACGACCTCTGAAAACCACACTGGTGCAAATCTGCAACACACCAGATACTTTAAACTAAAATTTTTAACAACTCACACAAGCACGTTAACTATGCACCCCGTAAGAGGGATGGAAATGGTACATACACTCACACTAATAAATTATTTGCCACCAAAGTACAAATTGTGAATTTGAAAATTTTCCCGGGGAACTAAATATTCAAAAAGATTTCGGGCTTGCAGCCGGTCCCCGTTAGCTTCCATACACGATATTTCGACTGGCAACTGCCAGCCATCTTCGATGGCTCACCTGAGGATGGCTGGCAGTTGTCCAGTCGAAATATCGTGGATGGAAGTTAACGACGACCGGCTGCAAGCCCGAAATCTTTTTGAATAAAAGTGCAAATTGTTTTTACGGTGGAAGGGTGGCAACTTTATAAAAATGACTATTTCAACAAAACCCGTGAAATGCAAACTTACATAAAATGTACAACATGCTCTACGTTACACATATACCACCTCACAAGATGATATTTCAAGAATTCGGCCTTTACATTTCAATCAATAAATTCGTTAATACCGAATCCGACAAACATGACAGAGGCAGCTATTAACGTACGGCAGACCGACTGACAGACAGACAGACACTAACTGCCTAACAAATGCGGACGAGAGACAGACGAGCAATCTGGGGACGAGAGACTGACCAAGAACACAAGTAGAATTTAACAAGTAAATAAAACAACACATTACGAGTCACTTAATAGACTGCGATGTCTGACGAAGACCTGGTGCAGTACACCCAAAACGCTCTCCCGAACCGTCCGCTGCCAACCGCTTAAACGGACGCAGGAAGGCGCGCCGATCTTCCGTCTCGCGGCGTCGCAGCTCGCCCCGGCCAGACCAATGTCGTGGGTTGACTCGTGTTGCTCTCGTGTTGGCTGCGTAGCCACTACCCCTCGCTATACGGCGCGGCCCACTGGTCTCACGTGGAGACCTCACATTCGCCGACGCTCCAGGCAGACAAGTCATGTTGAGTCCCAGTGCGCGACCGACCAAGCGATCGATCGATCCTACCGCCAGTGCCCATTGCCTGCGCAAACTGGATCAGACTGGCGGCCTAACACATTCTAGCACTCCGGACGACAGACAGACACTAACCGCCTCACCAATGGGGACGAGAGGCAGACCCAGACTAACTTGACTGACCAACTGACCAGACTCGGCGACTCAGACTCACCAACTGCCGAGCTCATAGCGCGCCTTAAATACACGTGGACAGGCAACCTTTCCCCTTTTCCACGAGAGAGAGACACCAAAGCAGCGATTGCCCCAGCGGCGCCACCGCCAGAAACGGAGGGCGACTACTTTACATCACGCGCTGCGGCGCGCTCTTCAAAACAGCAAATTTTACTACGGCTCAAAGACACAAGGGGGGTGCAGAGACTGAGGAATATCTTTGACACTTAAAAAATTCGTGAACAACTTCATTATGCTTGTTTTGACGGTGCTGTCCTCCCATACTGACGTGGATAATTCCGTAGAATTGTTTCACAAGTTTGGACTGGGCATGCCACATGACCCACTGAGACTTCAGCTATATCACAATTTCGATGCATCACAAGTCAAATCTGTGACAGAGGACAAAGCAAAAGAACTTACACAGATGCTAAACGTTTCACAACATACTAAGATTCTCTATCTCTAACAGTTTCCAAGTTATGAGCTTTTGAAATGACCGTACGACTTCATGGACATAATGTGTGATGACAAACCAGTCAGTAAAGTGACAGGCACCTTTGGACGCAATAGGAAGAACATTATATTGACCAGATGGTTCCTTGCTGGCCTGTGTGGGCGAGCGGTTCTAGGCGCTTCAGTCGGGAACCGCGCTGTTGTTACGGTCGCAGGTTCTAATCCTGCTTCGGGAATGGATGTTTGTGATGTCCTTAGGTTAGTTAGGTTTAAGTAGTTCTAGGTCTAGCGAACTGATGACCTCAGATGTTAAGTCCCATAGTGCATAGAGCCATTTGAACCATTTTTGTTCCTTCTTTGCCCCACTCAATAAAGTAAATAATGTATAGGAAACAAAACGAACAAGACTACTGATATCTTCATCTTACTCCCTGTTTCGCCAAGCTGTGTTTGAGAGCTGAGAAAATAGTGAGCCGTGGGAGAACGTGGCTCGTTTCTTTCCCGTGTCGTCACTCTGTCCGCCGCAGTTGCAGTGCGGGACGTGACGCCATTACGACGGAGATGAGGTGTCGCCCCTGGGAGAACTGCTTTCCGCAGAGACCAGCGACCTTTCCGCGCCCGGATAAATTAATTAAGGCTCAGATGGAGCGACAAATCGCATTTCGTCACTTCCGCAACACTTTCGCAACAGTGCGTCTCCCGCCGTCTGACCTTAGCACGAGTAATGTTGCACAGAGTACCCAGTAATTTTACAACTACGCGTGTTAAGCTGAACAGTGATTGAAGGAATATTCAGAACACCACTGTAACACTTATGTATGTGGTGTACCGATCTGCTATGATCCTGTCTTCTTTTCGGTCTGTTTTCTTTCCACGTCTACTGTGAGTCATTGTAGACCGAGATTCAAAAGTGCGGAACAGTATTTTCTAAGTGGTCGCACTATTTACTTATTTACAATTTCCCTGACACATGTAATTTACGGCAACAGAATACTCTGAAAATTTTAAATCTTCAGTCTGAACTACTGCTTTCACGAGTTCAATGCATGTATTATTGTTTCATGGTGTTTTCATAACACTGATATAGGATACGTCATTATGCAGGACATTTGCTCTACCTGTGAATCGGCAAAATCTGCCTCTTTTATGTGTTGGTTATGTCTCCATTCAATACGCTAAGTAGTAACACTGTTGAAGATGTTCTACCTTTCTTCAAAATAATCCCATGATAACATTCTTTGTACCCCTGAGATGCAGACTGCGCCGCGTGATTATTTACTGTGTAATACAGTCTCAAACGCCTTTCAGTGTTCAAGGGAGACAAAATTTTGTCAGTTAACCTGTGTCTACTGCACGCGAGACCAAAACCGTGAAATAAATGAACTGTATGAGTATGGAAGCTTCCACGATAAGCCTCAATTAGAATAAAAACTTTTTTCTTCTAGGACGCGTCAGGATCAAACATCGGTTTGATGGTAGTTTTAGGGATTGGAAAAGATTCAGCCTAACACCCAAAGGATTTTATTTTAAAAAATCGAATTATATTGTACAATACTGGCATTAGCTGAACCCACTGTCATTACACATCTGTGAATGTCATTATGTTATAAATGTAGTAACTTCCAACAGAGACATTTAAGCCGTAGAGTCTTGTACCGTAGGTTGCGAGGGAGAGGAAGTTATTATGAGTGGCCGGTATTCTTATTTTACAAAACAAATGCACACGTAGATAAGCAAGTTCTTTATTTACATGAACTATAAGTTTTTACTTATCTTGAATGGAATCCATGCAGCATTTCCAACAGTTGGTCAGCTCCCCACCAGTTTCAAGTGCAAAAACCACCAGAAAACCACTAACAAAATTGACCCTACTCCCATAATCGCTAAAATTTCTACTAACATTTTTAATTATTATGAAAGAAAACAATAAGTACAATAGTAATTAGTTTCCTTCATTACTAAATAACAAACATTCACAGTCATTAAATAAACATTCAATAAAGAAATCAGCAAGTCAAGTTCAGGAACATATATAAAGTTCTATAACGACAGTTAATTATTTAAATGAATTCATCTTCATTTTTATCTTCATCGTTACAGTCGTCGGTTTCGGTTTGAAACGATTCTTTGGTAATGATTTGTTTTACAAATTTCAAATTTCATATTTGTTGCAGCATTTTCCTTCCAACCTCAAACCACAGTGTATTCTTAGTATAACAGTTAAAAGATTAAGTTCATTCCATTCCTCTGTCTATCTTACATTCATACTGCTAAATAGTGTCTCAACGTCGGCATTGCAGTGAGGCAGTATTAGGAGAGTAATCGCAAAAGTCGCTAATACATCAAATCTGGATTCCCCCTGAGTAACTTTGAAATGCAATTCTTCATTTCCAAAATTTTTTGTATCTTTGGTCTCGTTCCAGCTCAACAAATGAACTTGTCGCTACTGATCATCCACTCTTGCTATAAATTCTACACTTTTATTGAACTGAGCCATTATATGAATTAGATTTTCTTCGTTCTTATTAAGTTCTTGTTCAATGCTTGTTCTGGTAATTTTTTTCATCAACGTCAAATATTCTTGTAACCTGTTTTTTATTTCTTCAATCAGACTTAATATAAGTGTCATGCACCGATTACGCAACATTTCTTCGTCTTCACTTGGTAATCCTTTCTCTCTCATTTCAAACAACTGCTTTTCAAAGGAGAATCCCAGATAACATCTTCGATAGAAGAAGTCACGATTTTTTTTTGTAAAAATATTTGCGTGTACGGTAACTTTGCTGACAAGCATATCTATCAGGATGGTGAACGCATTAAAGAGTTTGTGTGATCTTTATCTTTCGGCTCAAACGTTTTATTTCAGTTAATATTGGATATAAAAATGAAATATATGCGTAATTAATCTCGTTGGCATACATAGCGTGAATTAATTCTGCCATGTGACACCTTTCACACAGTTTAACTACGGAAAAATGTGATTTTAGATCTGACCGTTGCGTGTATATCCTTGATACAGCGTATTCTATTGATAACCACCGTGGCTGGCACGCTTGAGCTATTTTTAACCGTTTCTGTCCATCGTTGATGTTTTTGTATAGCTCCTTACAAAGAGCTTGTCTGGAAGAGGAGCGACTAAACCAGTGAAATGTCTCTTCAATTAAAAATTCCAAGTTTCTCGGTAAAAATTATTTTGCAGCAGCTGAAACAGCCGGTTGCAAGGAATGGCACAAGCAACGTACTAAAATCAGGTGTGGTACCTCTTCTTTCAGATTGGTAAATCCATTATTTACTCCATCCATGACACAGGCATCATCTGTACCAATGCCCATTAAATTTTAAAGTGGCAAATGGAATCGTTGAAGTGTCTTCTTTATAGCAAAGACAATAGCTTCAGCATTACATTCGTGCAGTTCAGCAAGGTCAAGGTTTGTAGATGCTATTTTTGGTGTAATTTACTGTAGTAAAATATAATTAATCCCAAGTATTTATGTACAGCAATACCAGTAGATTCATCAGTTAGTAAGGTAAATGGTTGATTTTTGCAATCTCGTTTCCGAAAGTCAGTGAAATGCTGTATAAGTGAGGTGCACTAAGTTCGGTGCAGCTGAAATTTTTCGATATCGTTTTCATGAATATGGTTAATTACCTCTCCCAAATGGTCGACGTCACGTATACTAGTATGCATGGCTGTGAATAATGCAAGTCTTGCTTCTTCCTTTATTTTATTCCCAATGGTCTCTGACTTAAAAGCTGCATAGTTACAACCTGCAACAGTTTACTTAGTCAATGAGTGGTCAAAGGTGTAAAACCGATCAATGAATGACTAATCAGTTTAAAGAAAATAGTTGCTTACCTTTATATTTTGCAGATGCGTCTTTGATTTCCGATCAGACTTCAAGTCTCCATAGTGACTCCCTAAAACTGTACCACAAAATTTGCAATTCGCTACGTGACTCATAGTAATTCCAATAACGTGAGACCAATCTTTTAAATGTGGATCTTGAAGACAAGAATCCCAAAACTTTCGCTTATATTGCGCTTTCGGCATAGTTTTACACGTATGAAATCGTGAAATAATACCACACACTGAGAATCACAATTGTATACTGCACACCACGAACGACGACAGTCGAGTTACTTTTTCTGCGCATCGACATGACGTTCCCTGCCTGAGTCAACAAGCGCTCACTGGTTTATCGAGGCGACAATGAAATAAGTGAGCACCCACTGTTTGAACCCGGTTGCTGCACTCCCTGCATCTGTGCAAGCGGCCTTCGCTCGTGAAATGAACTATAACTAGGTGCTCTTAAATACTGTTCATTCTACAGAGAATCCCCGCATTTAGCCTATCGAGTGTGATGGTTCATTTGATGTCACATTGTAATGCATCATTGTTGTCTTCGCAGTAAAAGTTAAATACTGCTGAAATCAAATAAAGTAGAAATAACGTATTTCAAAACAAATAAATATATTAATGGTTGACGGATCGCATTTTCAGTAACTGAATCTGATTTCCACTAAACCACTACAAAATCCACCAGCTACTAGAAGCAATATTTCGCCACTAAAAGGAGATTAGAAACTACCAGTTTTAGTGTAAAAACAACTGAGTTGGCAACACTTAATTCATTTGTTGTGGTGGAAGTTCATCCACAATAGTCCTCTTGCAGACATTATCGGCAATACAGCTATTACACTAAACTGGTCCCGCTATGTACTGTAGTAGCCTAAGCTGGCTCTGTGAATGAAAGACAGACACCAAGCTAGAGTGCATCAGTGAGCAAGTGACAGTGATTTAGTCTGTCAGTGACTGAGTTAATGAGGCCATCCGGTCAGCGGTGGTGGCCTAAATACTTGTTGTCGAGGGTCAAGAGTGTCTCTGGTCTCTCTCTCTCTCTCTCTCTCTCTCTGTTTTGATCGGACGCCCACTATCGATCTTCACGATGCCGACTGGTGTGCTGGTGACAGCTTACGCCAGCACGTAAGGGATATTGCTTTCTGCTTTTGTGCAGCTGCAGATAAATTAAATTTGTTATAATACACTCCTGGAAATTGAAATAAGAACACCGTGAATTCATTGTCCCAGGAAGGGGAATCTTTATTGACACATTCCTGGGGTCAGATACATCACTTGATCACACTGACAGAACCACAGGCACATAGTCACAGGCAACAGAGCATGCACAATGTCGGCACTAGTACAGTGTATATCCACCTTTCGCAGCAATGCAGGCTGCTATTCTCCCATGGAGACGATCGTAGAGATGCTGGATGTAGTCCTGAGGAACGGCTTGCCATGCCATTTCCACCTGGCGCCTCAGTTGGACCAGCGTTCGTGCTGGACGTGCAGACCGCGTGAGACGACGCTTCATCCAGTCCCAAACATGCTCAATGGGGGACAGATCCGGAGATCTTGCTGGCCAGGGTAGTTGACTTACACCTTCTAGAGCACGTAGGGTGGCACGGGATACATGCGGACGTGCATTGTCCTGTTGGAACAGCAAGTTCCCTTGCCGGTCTAGGAATGGTAGAACGATGGGTTTGACGACGGTTTGGATGTACCGTGCACTATTCAGTGTCCCCTCGACGATCACCAGTGGTGTACGGCCAGTGTAGGAGATCGCTCCCCACACCATGATGCCGGGTGTTGGCCCTGTGTGCCTCGGTCGTATGCAGTCCTGATTGTGGCGCTCACCTGCACGGCGCCAAACACGCATACGACCATCATTGGCACCAAGGCAGAAGCGACTCTCATCGCTGAAGACGACACGTCTCCATTCGTCCCTCCATTCACGCCTGTCGCGACACCACTGGAGGCGGGCTGCACGATGTTGGGGCGTGAGCGGAAGACGGCCTAACGGTGTGCGGGACCGTAGCCCAGCTTCATGGAGACGGTTGCGAGTGGTCCTCGCCGATACCCCAGGAGCAACAGTGTCCCTAATTTGCTGGGAAGTGGCGGTGCGGTCCCCTACGGCACTGCGTAGGATCCTACGGTCTTGGCGTGCATCCGTGCGTCGCTGCGGTCCGGTCCCAGGTCGACGGGCACGTGCACCTTCCGCCGACCACTGGCGACAATATCGATGTACTGTGGAGACCTCACGCCCCACGTGTTGAGCAATTCGGCGGTACGTCCACCCGTCCTCCCGCATGCCCACTATACGCCCTCGCTCAAAGTCCGTCAACTGCACATACGGTTCACGTCCACGCTGTCGCGGCATGCTACCAGTGTTAAAGACTGCGATGGAGCTCCGTATGCCACGGCAAACTGGCTGACACTGACGGCGGCGGTGCACAAATGCTGCGCAGCTGGCGCCATTCGACGGCCAACACCGCGGTTCCTGGAGTGTCCACTGTGCCGTGCGTGTGATCATTGCTTGTACAGCCCTCTCGCAGTGTCCGGAGCAAGTATGGTGGGTCTGACACACCGGTGTCAATGTGTTCTTTTTTCCATTTCCAGGAGTGTATATCGTTTTTCCTCAAGTACTACACTTTGTATTTTTACTCATTGTCTCAAGACTTCTTACATAAACGGCTATCGGTCTCAGAAAGTTTGCCGGAACATCAGGTACTGCGTGTCTGATTCATGGGAGAACCGGTACGTACCTGTTTACGGTCATTTCATAATTTCAATTAGCATATTGATGTTAATAAATATCCTGTCTGTTTATTGCCACTTCAGTTTGCTTAATTATGTCCTTGTTCATTTTCTGGAGGAAAAGCAGTAATGGCTGAAGACACAGGAACATTGAAACCCTATGGTGAGAAGCGCTAGGCTATGGGAGCGTCACATTACACAGTGCCACATAAAGAATTAGTTCAAAATGGTTCAAATGGCTCCGAGCGCTATGGGTCTTAAAATCTGAGGTTATTAGTCCTCTAGAGCTTAGAACTAGTTAAACCTAACTAACCTAAAGACATTACACACATCCATGCCCGAGGAGGATCCGAACCTGCGTCCATAGCGGTCGCGCGGTTATAGACTGACGCGCGTAGAACCGCTCCGCCACACAGGCCGGCTAAAGAACTGGTACACCCTTTTACATGTTCTCAGTTCACTCGAGATTTATTGTGGCAAAAGTGCATGTAGAGTTCTTGAAGTAATTACATTTACTGATCAGTAGCACAAGTGGTCATAAGGTACTAGGCATCGACCCGTACTAGTGCATGATGTAACCTCCACGGGCGGCACTGCTTGGGGTGACTCTGACATCTATTCGATCGTATAGATGGGGAATACTGTCCTGGTTTACGTTATGCCCACCTGCTCGACCTGTTGACATACTACGCTAAGTATTGCTAGTTGACCAGCTGCACGAGTCATATCCCACATCTGCTGAATTAGAGACAAGTCCAGAGAACGTGCTGGCCAGGTAAGTTGATACACGTCTTGCAGAGCACGTTCAGTTTTACGGGCTGTGTGTAAGTTAGCATTATCCTGTTGGAACAACATATCACCTTCCTATTGCAAGAACGGCAAATGTACATTATGCACATACCGAGCAGTGGTTAGCTTCCCCACCAGAAACCCCAAAGGGGAGCGAGAGGTGTAAGCTTATGGCATTCCAGATCGTAAGGCCTCCGGGTGGCCAGTGTGTCTTGGACGAGTACACTCTGCGAGACAGTACCCACCAGGCTATGTCGCACATGCAATCGACGGACATCTGCGTGCACGCAGAATCTGCTTTCATCGCTGAAGACCACGCAGAGCTATTCCAAGTGATCCTCAGTCGGTATCAATCGAGCCATGCTCATCGATGCTGTGGAAGACGGACTACAAGTGCTTGTGCCCGTAGTCACACTGCTAATAACCGGTTCGCAATAGTTCGTGTTGACTCGTTTGGGCTCACAACCTCTATTATCTTTGCTGTCGTATCTGTGGGATCCGCTACTGCTGCCACTACAGCACGACGATCCTGGTGGGCATCTGTTGTGCGTGGACGTGTGTGAGAATGTTCACGTGACCACTGATACCAGCATCGTTGCACACATGCTGCAGCTCGTCCAACTTGTGTGGCAATTTTCCGAAAGGAACATCCTAGCACTCGGAGGCCCACAATTTGATGCCTTTCAAATAAGCTCAGTTGGCAGTAGAAGCCCGAGTGCGTCACTGTGGCATTGGTGCCCCCATGACTCACACGGTTGCACTGCACTGAACCTTCTGGGTGATAGCATTCCCTGTTAAAAGGTGGCGCTCTGGTAGCTATGTTATTACACACTCTGGTGGTGGCCGACGTTGAAACCATTATCTCAGAGGTGACATATGTTGATCAGAATCGACATATGCCTGTGTGTTCTCATTTTTTTAATTATTTTTTTGCGTTGTAGCATTACGTCTTAGTCACAAACTCAAATATGTGACAAAATTATTCTTTCTGCGTACGCAGTATTTAAAGTAAAAGAAATAAGTAAAACTTTAATGGTTCGATGTCTGAATACCAAAACTAGTACAAGCCTGAGAGGCTAGTCACACGCTATATTACCTTGCTTAATCAACTAGTGTTTTATCTTCACTTGTCACTTGCATACTTACTTATATTTCTGCCTTGTCGTTGTGGAAGCAACATGTAAGTGCTGTGTACCGCCTGCTTACGGAATAATAAGTTAACATTAATTACCGAACTGTGCTTAATTTCATAGCACCAGATTAAATATCGCATTTCAATAACATTCATGGATCACATCTACTCTACATCTACATGGATACTCTGCAAATCACATTTAAGTGACTGCCAGAGGGTTCATCGAACCGTTTTTACAGTTCCCTATTATCCCAATCTCGTATGGCTCTCAGAAAGAACGAACACCTACATATTTCCTTGCGAGCTCTGATGTCCCTTATTTTGTAATGATGATCGTTTTTCGCTATGTATGTCGGCGTCAACAAAATATTTTTGGATTCGGAGGAGAAATTTGGTGATTGGAATTTCGTGAGAAGTTTCTACCGGAACGAAAATCGCCTTTGTTTTAATGATGTCCATCCCAAATCCTGTATCATTTCAGTGACACTCCCTCCACCATTTCGCGATAATACTGAACGTGCTGTCTGATACCTGGTAATTCAGGAAGGCAGGATTGGGTTATGATTGCGGACAGGGCTCGAATCAATTACTATTGGTTTGCCTTCCGTTTTCACTCATTTATTTTACTAAACAATTTTTGAAAACAAGCCAGTGAGGTCGCAATCAGACTTTTAAGGCATGTAACCACAACCACGGCTGAAGGCCCTTAATGCCAAAACGGCAATTATAAAAAATTTAACAAATATATTGTCAAACAGCTAATGGCATAGCAAAAGTTAATTAAAAAAAAACAACAGATCACCAAACAGGTGAGACAAATGATGGTAACTTAATAATACAATAATAAAATAAAACACAAGGGCCAGTGACAGACGGTGCTCCAGGAATCGACCTCTGAGTAGGTCACACCTAAACAGTTTCGGGAACGAAGAAAAGGCAGCCAAAAGTTGCTTTCAGATCAGAAGATGGTAACTCGGGCCAGTGGCAGACTAACGAGCGACTAATGATAATCTTAGTGAGGCCACCTGACATCCATCAAAACAAATGCAAGATGTAAATTTACGCCAAACCCGGAACCGGCAGTCAGGGCTCCGCCCACAGAATACTGTGCTTAGAGCGCCTGTAACCAGAAGGAGTGAGTACCACTAAGGCAGAAGAACGCCACGCAACCTACAATCAAGAATCAAGAAGCTGTCAAACGTACATCCCTCACAAGACAGCGGCGGCGAGGAAATGTTAACTGCCGTTACACACACTAACCCCCAGGGCAGGTAACTGGGACGTTAGCTCCTACGTTCACAACTGAACTCCTCACTCACACCATACGGAAGAAGGACGAGGCCGCCCCAAGGATAGTGCAGCAGAACTACATGTCGATAAGTGCCGCTGCTGCCACTAGTGGACAGGCAAAACTTCGAAACCGAGTGGCCCCAGTGAGCACGAGAAGAAGACAAACAACGTAACCATGCCAACTAACCGATACGGTCTGGCAGAAACCTACACACGGCACCAACGTGAGCCCCAGCACGGCTCACTGTCCTTCTTTGAACTTTCTTGATGTACTCTATCAATCCTATCTGGTAAGGAACCCCCATCACGCAGCAGTATTCAAAATGGTTCAAATGGCACTGAGCACTATGGGACTTAACATCTGAGGTCATCAGTTCCCTAGAACTCAGAACCACTTAAACCTAACTAAGCTATGGACATCACACACTTCCATGCCCGAGGCAGGATTCCAACCTGCATCCGTAATGGTCGCGCGATTCTAGACTGAAGCGCCTAGAACCGCTTGGCCACACCGACCGGCGCAGCAGTATTCTAGAGGAGAACGGACAAGAGTAGTGTAGTCATTCTGTTTAGTAGGTCACATGTGTTGTTTATGATTTTCTGAGGCCGTTTGCAGAAGGGCTGGAATGTTAATAGAGAAAACCGACAAATATTGTTGGCGTGCTGACCAGTATTTGTTTCCTACTCTGTCTCTTAGACTGCTTAAGGCAATATTAACCTATAGATTGGCTTCAGGTGCCCTTCGTAACTCAGCGCAAAGCAGTTATTGGTGTGCGGCAACGATATGGACATACAGCTCTAACTGAATATGCAATAGAACTCAGAACGAAGAACTGAATTGAAAGCATGCAGACGTGCATGCACTGTGTTGTATAGGCACCGTACTTTGGTTAATTGGAGTTCCACGCCTGTTCCGCTTGATCGGTCAATACGGGGACGGTAATCGCTGGTCGTGGATGGCGCTGAAGCAGTCGTCCGCTGATGTCCCATGTGTGATCGACTGGAGACGGATATGGTGATCGAGCAGGTCAAGACGACGTGTTGACACTCTGTACAGTATATTGGGTTACAACGGCCGTATGCGGGAGAGCGTTGTCTTGTTGGGAAACTGTTCATGAATGGTAGTGCACTAGATCGAATCACCACACTGACGTGCAATTTTGCAGTCATGGTGGGTGGGATAATCACGAGAGTGCTCCTGCTCTGTTACGAAACCGCACCCCAGACCACAGCTCCGGGTGTAGGTCCAGTGTGTGTAGTATGCAGTATCTTGGCCTACAGCGAGTTCTCGCTTAACACCACTGAAGTCGCAAATGACAGTGGTTTGAGGTCAGTGAAATGCACGCTACAGTGTGTTTGGTTCCGAGCTGTCCTTGATGTAACCGATTTGTAGCAGTTCGTTGTGGCGTTGTGGTGCTGAATGCTACTCAAATTGGTGCTGCATAAGTAGTACGAAGCGCCCAATCCATACGCCGGAAACGATGGTCTTCCCCCTCAGTAATGTCACGTGACCGTCCGGTGCCTAGTCATCTTGCGACGGTACATTCTCGTGAACGTCGGTGCCGTAAATCATGTACAGTGGTTAAATTCCTGCCAAGTCTTTCTGCAATACATAGAAACAATATCCAGCTTCTCGTAGCCATGTTACAGGACCTCGTTGAATCTCAGTGAGGTGTCGATAATGGCGTTTTTGCCACCTTAAAGGCATTGTTGACAATCATAAACTCACCACCTCCAGTCTCAAAGGCAGCTAAGGCTCAGGACCGTTACAGCGTGTATTTGAAGCACATCTGGTCTGCATCCTCATAGCGGCGGTAATAGCGTCACTCCTATTCGATTGGCGTTGACTTTGAAGAGGCATGATCTTTCAGGTTCAGAAACACACCCACAAACTTTCCTTTATGTCGCACTATTCCTTCTTCGTATTGCGATTCTTTTTCCGTCAATGTAGAACACGCAGTCACTTGTCGCTTTGGAGCTACGTATTGAGTCTATATAGAAGCAAGACTTTAAATGAAACAACAAGTTTACTGTTACCAGTGATTGTTTATTCATCTCCACGACGCGTTTCAATGGTTTAAACCTCCATCGTCAGGTCGATTTACATTTGTTAATATAACATTTGTGGGTCTGTTGTGTTACGATTTTTTGGACGAACTTGTGACACTGTCTAGTGCCACAAGTTCGTCCAAAAAGTCGTAACACAACACACCCAGAAATGTCATATTTGCAAATGTAAATCCATCTGATGATGGGGGTTTAAGCCTTTGAAACGCGTCGTGGAGATAAATGAACAGTGACCAGTAACAGTAAACTTCTTGTTTAATCTAATGTCAATAACAGTCAAGGTAAAGCCTAACCTAAAATGTTCTCAGTTGTGGAATCATGTTTTGAAATGGCACCCCATAAATACAGAGGTATGCCAGATAAATTTTGTCCTTTCCCAAAAGGTAAGTAGTTCATTGAGAATTTAAAAATTAAGTTGGAGGTACCTCAGCTGGTAGACGTAGATACTGATCTATTCTTAAACATATCACAGCTACCTATTTCCTATCGCTGGCTGGTAGGAACTTCATAATGACTGAACGGCATCGTAGCATGTATAGAGCTTTTAATACGGCGTAACTGGCAACACCGTTCATTCACAGCAGTGTTCCTGGACCTGGACAGAGTCAATACTGCCATGAGCATCATAATGAAAAGCCAGGTCTATACTTCGGAACTGACGCTGGTACGTGTTAATATTATAGGTATATCGCTGCATCAGAAAACGATTCACCTTTACTTAATAGAGATATTACCGGTAATGATTTGTTCTCCTTCTCTTCAAGAAGTTTCCTCTATTCCGCCTTCTTCGAAAAACTTGAACCAATATTAAGGGATTAAAATTAGGACGACAATACGTGGGACGATTTTTAAGAAAATTTAACACTTGTGTTTTAATAACGAAATTCAATTTATCACAGTTTGGAGAAACGTACTACGTGTTATCGGCACTGCTGTATAGAAATTGGTCTTGGATGATTTTAGCCACGTCCGTCATGGTCTGAAAGCGTCTGCATTATGGCTGAACTCAAAACGCTAAGGACACCAAGGACAGACAATGTGAGCAATGAGTACGCATTTAATCCTCCGTATAAAAATCTTGAAATCCTAACCGTAACAAAACTCCGGAAAGCAGCGCCATTTCAGTACAACTTTCGAAATGAGTAACAGTGCTTCATGTAAACTGTCATTGAATGACGTGTAATTTGCATTTGGATTTGGCCGTACAAACACAGAGCATGGCTCGACATCTGTATAGCCACTGATAAGGACTATTGCAAAAGTTCTCAAAAGATACGGCTCTCGAAGATAAAAAACCTAAGAGCACACATTAGTCTCTAAAGTGAAAAACAAAATAGACAGCTGGAAAAAAAGTACATAATCCCTCATTAAAATTAAGGATGGTCCTCCAACAGTGGTAGGTAAGCAATCAGCTATAAAAACAAATGCGAAAATTATCAGATATGAACGGTGAAACGACAGAAGCAAGTAAAGCACTTTGGATACAGTAGTTCGTTACAAACTGCAGTATATTTCTGAATTTTACAGGTTTAGTTCACATAAGAATGCAAAGGTATAGTGGCAGCTGAGTGTTATCGGAATATTCTTTATTATGGAAATGTTTGGCGCGGCTCAGGTCGTTACGAGCAGATATCGGTGTTTCTTTCATGGCCAGAACGCACGCGATGACCTTTCGGTCCGGTGGTTTCTGTTGTGTCGACATGCTTTACGCGGCGAGCGTGTAGGAGAAAGGGCAGCGTCTGGAACAAACAAACCTGAGGAAGTAATGGGGACTGCTGAAACGAGTATGAGCCGGCCGGAGTGGCCGTGCGGTTCTAGGCGCTACAGTCTGGCGCCGAGCGACCGCTACGGTCGCAGGTTCGAATCCTGCCTCGGGCATGGATGTGTGTGATGTCCTTAGGTTAGTTAGGTTTAATTAGTTCTAAGTTCTATGCGACTGATGACGTCAGAAGTTAAGTCGCATATTGCTCAGAGCCATTTGAACCATTTGAAACGAGTATGTCTCACCAGCAACGCTCAATCGTAAAAAATAAGAATCATGAGGTGGAGCATCACACCTGTACTTATGTCAATGTGTATGCTTTGCAGACAGTCTGTTGCAGTTGTAGAAGTAATAAGTACCAAAATTAGTGACTGGAAAAGGAGCTTAGTAATGCAAAGACAAACACGAGCTATCAGACTTCTAACTGCATACGAGATAATTATACTGTAGAGCATCTTGCTGTGTGAACAAAAACACAGTTAAGAAGGTCACTTGCAACACTGACCGAAACGGCGGTAGTCTTACATATTGACAGTGCGGTCACAAACCCAGAAAAATTCTATTGACTGTGACAATGACCGCGACAGCCTACGGTTAACAACTAGTGGAATTTCACACTGCATCTCGGTAGATGAAGAGCATCAAAACATGCGATCGTCTCCTGTAGAGTACCAGGAAGTATGAAAGTAAACACAAATATTTAAATTATGGCTAGCAGAAAGAAAGGCCGACTACTTTTGCTGAGAAAATTTAATCATACTACGTATGGGTTCATTTACGCACAAAGTATGCATAGCTAACGTAAGCTGTAATTACCGATAGAGCCTCCGAAATTATTAAATGAATTCAGTCATCATGACGAAATTATAGATAACTAAGAGAAAATGTCTTGAATAATCCAGGAGTCCAGAAGCTTTCAAATACTTCCAGTCATACGAATGATGCCATTCACAAATCAAAGAGTTATATGTCGAAAGTATTATATATACGATACAGCTGTAAGTACATAGGTCATAATAAAAGAAAAAATATCTTAACTCACAGACATTTCTAAAAGTAATAGTACTCCACGTAATTTACAAAATTCGATGTTTAATAAATCACATACAAAAACAGCACCACACGAGTTATGTACATCATAATTAGCGTCACATGTGAGATTAATGCTCTAGCGGTTCTGGGCGCTTCAGTCTGGAACCGCGCGACCGCTACGGTCGCAGGTTCGAATCCTGCCCCGGGCATGGATGTGTGTAATGTCCTTAGGTTAGTTAGGTTTAAGTAGTTCTAAGTTCTAGGGGACTGATGACCTCAGATGTTAAGTCCCATAGTGCTCAGAGCCTTTGAGATTAATGCTCGTAATTCTTTAACTGATTTTAAAGATGCGGATATTGTTCATAAGATATCCATAATCGTTAAATTTTGTTCGGTCCTCTTCTTTTGTTGATAATTTTGTACCCTCTATATATATATATATATATATATATATATATATATATATATATATATATATATATATAATTTTTTCGACATCAGTCTACTGACTGATTTGATGCTGCCCGCCACGAGTTACTCTTCTGTGCGAACCTCTTCATCTCAGTGTAGCACTTTGTGGGGCGGCGAATGAGTTTGTAATAATAATAAGTCTACTGTTGTATCCTTGTTTGAATGTTGTAACATTCCCGGCCGATGCACCATATGTGGGGCGGCGGATAAGTTTGTAGAAAAATAAACTAAAATCTGATTGCTGGATAAACACTTGCAAGTTGAATCAGTTTCTGGCTTTTAGAATGTTGTTAATGCTGTCTTTCGCCGTTCTCAACACTGGCTCTCTATTTACTTCTTGGCACCCAGAAGGTGATTTAATAAAACATGGAGCCAGTAAATAGAGATCCTAGTGCCCACTTCATTTGAGATACAATTATAGCTGCAACTTATAGCTCTGAGGAATTAGGAGATTGTCCGGGATTTCTAATCAAAAACGGTTTTCCAAAATAGTTGAGTATATTCTGAAATTCACTGATAAAAAACACAAGTATCCCTACAAACTAACTAACAGAGCAGTTCAGAGTCTAATGCGCTGATGCAACTATAAATGTCCGAATTAAATGTTAAGAAGAATGCTCGCCATAATTTGATGAAAATATTTCATCAAACGCCACGCTAAATATTTGGTAGAATGTCTGTCCCGCGACGGCACGTGAAAATACGACAATACGCAAACTGAAGCTAGATAATGAATATCATTCCAGAATTAACACTTCACATAAAATGTTTTCATGGTTCCGCGTATCTCTAGTAACTTAATACGGCACCCGAGGCTGTTTGTAGCAGTGACACTGATGCGACGCGACTCCCGACACAGATGGTGTGTCTTTCAGCGTCTGGAGAGAACTGGGGCCTTCTTTCCTCGCGTAGCGTCCTTATATATAAACCCGCGGTGCGGACGGCGAAGGGAACGCCTGTTCTTTTCGGCTCTCTCGACTAGCCGCTGGGCTAGTAACGCACCACTTCAAGTTACATAATAATTTATAGCTTCTTTTGCTGATGGCCGAAGAAGCTCTTAATTTAAACGTGCATTCAGCACGCAGGTAAGTATTGATAATAAAATTTTGACGTGGCTAAGTTAAATATTTTGGGCGAGAGAATTAATTAAATTACACTGCACGCAGTAGATGAGCTCTGAACTGGCCCTTTTGAGATCCGCTATCGCTATAATTTTATAGGTATTAAGAAGAAACTTTACACATCTTCATAGTCATAGCGGACCTCCAACCTATTTAAATCTAAACATCCTAGCCTTATTTATTAACCTACTTAATCTATCTTGCTTCCTTCAGTTTTGAGACGAAAACCACAAAATCATGAATTTCCACTAAAATCTTAATTTGTGAAATCCAAAGTACTATTTTTATTAAATCATTATGAAAGATGAATCTAAATATAAATTTTGAAGTCTCTAGCTCTTTTCTGTTGCGCCAATGATTTTTTCAGAAAAACGTCCAAATCTCGAAAACGGCTGAAGTTATCGAACTGATATTTAACACACATTAATTTAGTATTATTTCTGACATGCTAGAAAAGTTTTAGGTCCTTTGCTTGATTTTTAAGGTATTGCGCAACATTTATGACGTCAGAGCTAGTTACAGCAGACTGGCTGGCACACAATGGAAACTGATGTGAATTTACTACAGCGTGAGTAGGCTGCTTCCCTACATCACCCTCTACTTAAATTTTTTGTTTATGAATGTTAATGAATGAAAAAAAAATTTAATTACAAAAAGGGAAGCAAGAGTACAGTTTAACTCCCTATAAAAATCAAAATTGAAATATAAACCTGTAGAAACATTAAAGAAAACTGATTACCTACATTAATTATTTAAATTGTAGGCATGTTCACTGCCTTTGAAACAATGTCATTACTCAAAATTTTAAGCAAAGTCAATGAAATATTTTGGCATACATTTTGCGTTAGACAAACAAACACATACAAACTGAAAAATTATGAAAATCTTAGATCCATTAAATACATTAAATACATACACAAATTAAAAGAAAATAACATGATACATAAACAGATGATTATCTCTTAGCAGTCTTTTCTAAACCTGAAAGAAAAGTTCACCAATAATTTTTACACACGTGGTTGTAGCCGCTTTGGCTGGCGTCCTACACTTCCATTCACAAGGGTAGAGGAGGGGAAGTTGCTATGGTGTGCGTCCTTCACGTTCTCTCTAAATTACATGGGGGAAAGGGGAGGGGTCACTGTGAGTTGTGTCCAAGTCACTCCACGCTTTCATGCAACTACCAGGCTGCCATTCTCTGGTTTGTCCTGTAGAACAAACAAAAAGAGTGCCTCAGACTCTGTTCACTTAATATCTATGGGTGGTTCACAATGAAATGGGGATATATACATTTTATCCTTCAATATTTGCTGGAACAAAGTTAACAGAACCTTTCTCAATTTTACTCTTACGGTTACTTAACTGTCATAAAATCGGTAAACAAATGGCTCAAAACGCCGTTAGTCACGTACTAGAGAAAATCTATGCTCAAGGCATACAATCATGAATCCTATTTAACATCAATTTATCATTTCTGGGCCGGAACACTGAACCAAGGCTAGGTATATTCCTGATACATTTGCATTTTAAGCACTTAACTGACTCATCTTTGATTACCTTATTCTTAGAGATAGTATGAGTATGATTAGTGGTTGTTTTCTCAGCTTCTTTGTACATATGAGTAACTTTTGGTAACAGTGCAGTTGAGAGTGTTCAAAACACACTACGTTTAGTTGACTACTAAATCCACTTATTGGTCCTCTGCTGTTGTCAGTTCCACATCTGCAATTAGGTACTTACTTACTTTGAAGTGTATTTATGCTGAGCTAAAATAATGCTTCACGTCTGTCAGTATGTTATTTATTTATTTTGCTAGTGTATGTACTTATTTAACACTCACTCTATTAATATTTAAAGCATAGGATAGCACATTTATTTCATATTCATAGTGTATTCCAGCTGATTAGTTTGCTCACGTGGCAATCCATTTCCACTCGATCGGACGCTGAAACCACAGGTAGTCTCTCTCGGACCTACCACTAAACTACATCAAATAATTATGGACGAACGTAATGCTGAATTCCTTAAACCTATAGGACACCATGAGCTGCTCTATCTCATCTAACATAAGGGTACCTATGGTCGCATTCACGCCTCCAACTCATAACCTCAATACGTGTAGGTGTATCCTGTCACACACTACACTAAAATAATGGTCAGCTCCAACTTTATAAATACTTCAGGGACGTGTCCTTCACGTCTCAACCACAAACACTTGCTCAATTCTATTACACTGCTATTCCTGGCTACACAAGGTGAGTTTATCCTTACAACTTATCTGCATATTTTTCCTAACACTAAGCAATCTTTTTTACTATTAATTAGTTAGCTCTAATGCATACACTAGGTTTCACTACCACTTCAGATCCTGCTTGTACATGAATTCATATATCTTTTTAAATTACTGTTGGTGGACCATTTCCAATAAAACAACACTTGTAGTTACTATATTACCAGGGTACTATACATAATTGTTACTCAAATACATTTGTATCTTAATTATGTCATACTTCTCTATTGTTTGTCACTATTAGGTTTGTCACATTAGGTATTTTTCTTCACTAATCGGTAGATAGAATGGCTACATAACTCATGGCTTGATAGCCATGACAGAAAATTTTCATATCTGGAAAGAAGAGGTCGAAATTTTGAGGACAGGAAAGAGGAAGAATGAGTGAGATCTGAAATGGGAAAGAAGATCTCACACAGCTGGGACTGCACAGCTGCCACACTGTGTAGAGGTTACAGAACAACCTCCTCCCTACAGCATTCATTGGTTTAATGCTGTAAAGAAGAGTTAGAAATTTTTCAGGACAGGAAAGAGAAAGAATGAGTGAGACCTGAAATGGAAAGATCTGACACAGCTGCGACTGCACAGCTGCCACACTGTGTAGAGGTTACAGAACAACCTCCTCCCTACAGCAGTCATTGGTTTAATGCTGTAAAGAAGAGTTAGAACGGAAAATTTTATGTGTTGGAAGAAGATGTCGAAATTTTTGTAGATAGGAAAGATGAAGAGTGAGTGAGATCTGAAATGGGAAAGAAGATCTCACACAGCTGGGACTGCACAGCTGCCACACTGTGTAGAGGTTACAGAACAACCTCCTCCCTACAGCATTCATTAGCTTAATGCTGTAAAGAAGAGTTATAACGGAAAATTTTATGTGTTGTAAGAAGATGTCGAAATTTTTGTAGATAGGAAAGATGACGAATGAGTGAGACCTGAAAGGGAAAGAAGATCTCACACAGCTGGGACTGCACAGCTGCCACACTGTGTAGAGGTTACAGAACAACCTCCTCCCTACAGCATTCATTGGTTTAATGCTGTAAAGAAGAGTTAGAAATTTTAGATGGATAGAAAAGATGAAGAGTGAGTGAGACCTGAAAAGGAAAGAAGATCTCACACAGCTGGGACTGCACAGCTGCCACACTGTGTAGAGGTTACAGAACAACCTCCTCCCTACAGCATTCATTGGTAACCTTTGACCACGCCACGTCGATCTGAAAATACTTTATGATGCCTTTTTAGAACCTGTCTCAGTTCTTCCTTTTGATTGTCTGAAATCTTATCGATTTCCTGCAATTTACCTTCTATTTTGTCTAAAATAATTGCTTCTTCTTCTTCTGTGTTCAGCTTATTTGTACTAAGATTAACACCTTCGTCCCAATACCTCCTATCTTTCAGAACTCGTATAGGCAGCTCCCAAGTTCCATCATCAGTTACTACATGTTTATCACTAAACGGTACTATAATTACTCCAGTTATTGGCAAGATCATTTTTAACTGGCTTCTTTCAAAGTCAACAACACTCTGATATTTTGACAAGAAATCTATGCCAATTAAAACCTCAATACTGAGATTATTTACAATTAAACATGGATGATCAATTAAATTACCACTTATGTTAAAGGGCAGCAAAGCTTCTTGCTTTACTGTTTTTGACACCTTGCCAGTAGCACCAATTATTCTTAGTCCTGATACCCTCATTACAGTAAGCTTGTCTTTACCAGGTAATGCATCAAAGAAGGACTGCGATATTGCACTCACCTCACTTCCACTGTCTAAGAGACAACGTACATTGATACCCAACATATTCACTATTATTATAGGGTGGCTTATTCTAGGTTGTACAGGTGGTTTCTCAAATTCATCTAGTAGTTCCTTTTGGATTTGTCTCCAACTAAAGTGATCGACATCTGTCTTCATTACATTTAGGTCACAGTGTGTAGGGGTTTCCTGAATTACATTTTCAGCTGCCTTTTCCAGTCGGTCTATTAATTTTAAATCGAAACACCGCACGACTTCATTACATTTAGTTTGCTGAACATGACCCAAATTACTGTAGTCTGAGCGATTCTGCGCCTCCAGACCGGGCATAACATTAGTTACAGCTAAACCACTTTCACCATTATCGTCGGTTTCCCTCTCAAGTGACAACTGGTCACAGCTACTGGGTTCATCGACCCCAAACAGCCTACCCTCTACATTCCCACTTATCTCCTGTCCTAAATCTATTAGTACATTATCAACATCCTGCACAGGCACTTTAGATAAGAGCACATCATCCTCATCGTAAATATAAGCATGAATTTCTTCTGCTTCTTCACCTGACAATTCAATATTTTGTTGCTCCTCCCTATCGTTACACTGCTGAGCCTTCTCTTTCTCTTCCCACTTAGAAAGCGTCTCTAACACGGTATCTATCAAATACTGTGAGTGATCTAATATTTCTGTTGTATTCTTAGGTGCTACCGACTGTTCATCTACCTGTTCAGTTTGAGTATTCTGATCTGTCTTACCAATTCCCTTAACTACTGGCTTAGGAAAAGTAACCGCCTGGTGAGCGCCAGTGTCCTCATAGACGGGAACTAGTTTTCCTGCCTCGGCCTACTGCTGTTTCCTTTAGTTTCATTATAGTTGACTGGCACAGCATTACTTTCCGTACTGTTCTTTACATGCATATTTCTGTTTGGAACAACATTATTATCCCTGGGACGCCATTGTTGGTTCTGATAATTATTTCCCCAATTCCTACCTCTCTTAGGATTACGAACACCTACTGTTCTGATGTTTACATTGCCATGTTGCTCGTTCCTAAAATTACTACTGTTGTTATTAGCATTTCTGTTATTACGTGCTTGCTCCTCATTGGCAGCAACACGTTCTACACGTTCCAAATACTCAATGAAACGATCCAGATTGTCTCTAGGGGCAGATATAATTCTCGTTTGCCAATACCATGGCAGTTTGGCTTCAAGACCTAGTATAATCATTTCTGGTTTTAGCTTTTCCTCCAAATGTGACAAACGTGAAATCCATGACCTAGCAAACTCTTTAATTGATTCCTTGCCTGCATTGAAGCGTTTTCCACTCCAAAATTCTCTCAACACTTCATTTTGCTTATTGCTAGACCAATACTCATTAATAAAAGCTGTTTTAAATTCCGCTAATGTTTTACACTTTAACATAACATCAGCTGACCAACGCATGGCGTCACCTGCTAAATGGCTTCTAATAAATGAGATTTTCTCTCGTTCAGACCAAGTTGGTGGAATCACATCTTCAAAATCGTTCCAGAAATCTAGCGGGTGGATATTTTTATCTGGATCAAACCGCAAGAACTGCCGACACCCGATAAAAGCGGCATTTGCAGCTACAACTTGCTGTATACTACCATTACCAGAAGTTACTGAAGCTACCTTACTTTCAATGTTAGCAATGTTAGTACTGATATTTTCTACTTTCATTTCAATATTATCTACTCTTTGCACAATATGAGTAGTGTCAATTTTGATTGCTTCTACTTCTGCTTGACATATGTTTACTTTAATATTAACATCTTTAAATCTATCTGAGCACAGTTCAGATTCCGCTTCGATCTTTTCTGTTAACTTGTGCTCCAGCTTCGCATCTTCCATTTGGAAGTCTTTGCGAACCTCAGCAACTTCGGATTTAACTGTTTTATACATTTCAGAAAACTGTTGAGCAACCTTTTTCTTAATATCCTCATGATTGCAATCAATTTTACAATTCAAACTATCTAGATCCTCTTTCAACTTATTGCAACCAGCCTTGAAGGTATCGTCCATTACCTCCAATCGTTTATTAAAATTAATATGACTGGCCACAATCCTATTATTTACCTCAATTATATCAGATTTTAATTCAGCATTACTGCTTTTGACCTGTTCACTTATTTCAGACTTTAATTCAGCTGTCATTTGTGCATTACTGGCAGCTATTGCTTGTAATATAACATTTAGATCAACAGCCCCAGCATCTTTGGGTTGCTCACTGGCTGGCTTTTTATTACACTCAGGTGACAAAAAACTAGCTCCAGTACCAGAATCATCAAAATTAAATGAAACTTCTGATCGATTACTCATATCTAACTTCTCCTTCTTAAACTCTACCATCTCTGATGACTGTTTCATTTTTAATTCATCAGAGCAACTATCATCCAATAAATTTACAATTTCTACTTTCTGCTTTACTACAGGGGTCTCTATTATTGAATCATTGCCCCTTCGCACACTACTGTCAGGAGACAATACTTCATATTTCACTTTAACATTACTACTTTCATGCATATTTACACTTGAACCGTTGTCTGGATTTACAGTTCCTTCAACAGACATAGGTTCTGATTTAAGTTTAACCCCAGTTTCTTTTGGCGGTTCCATCGCCGACAGTCTTTTAGTGCAGGTTAGTAAAATTTTTAACAGCTTTTCACTTAACTTAGTTCCTTCTGCACGACGTATGGCGTTGCCGGCTCGGCGTACCAGGATTCCTGATGCGACGTGGCACGTTGAACTGCAGACGGCTCTCCGACGGTTGTTGTGTGTTTGCGTGGCCCGCAATTTCAGGCGCTGCGCCGGCTGCTCCAGCGGACGACTGCGGTGCGGCGAGACTGGCTTCTCGCGATGCCGGCAGCACCGCTAGACTCAGTGCCAGCTCCGTCAATCCAGATGCGCTGTTAATCCAATGGCGTCGTCCACATGCACACGTAACATATTCACTGTTCTATACTCAGTTGCGTGTCGCATTTCACTCGCGAATCCGAATAGTTAAAAATCACTTTCACTTAGTTGGTTTCCCGGCCGATGCACCATATGTGGGGCGGCGGATAAGTTTGTAATAATAATAAGTCTACTGTTGTATCCTTGTTTGAATGTTGTAACATTCCCGGCCGATGCACCATATGTGGGGCGGCGGATAAGTTTGTAGAAAAATAAACTAAAATCTGATTGCTGGATAAACACTTGCAAGTTGAATCAGTTTCTGGCTTTTAGAATGTTGTTAATGCTGTCTTTCGCCGTTCTCAACACTGGCTCTCTATTTACTTCTTGGCACCCAGAAGGTGATTTAATAAAACATGGAGCCAGTAAATAGAGATCCTAGTGCCCACTTCATTTGAGATACAATTATAGCTGCAACTTATAGCTCTGAGGAATTAGGAGATTGTCCGGGATTTCTAATCAAAAACGGTTTTCCAAAATAGTTGAGTATATTCTGAAATTCACTGATAAAAAACACAAGTATCCCTACAAACTAACTAACAGAGCAGTTCAGAGTCTAATGCGCTGATGCAACTATAAATGTCCGAATTAAATGTTAAGAAGAATGCTCGCCATAATTTGATGAAAATATTTCATCAAACGCCACGCTAAATATTTGGTAGAATGTCTGTCCCGCGACGGCACGTGAAAATACGACAATACGCAAACTGAAGCTAGATAATGAATATCATTCCAGAATTAACACTTCACATAAAATGTTTTCATGGTTCCGCGTATCTCTAGTAACTTAATACGGCACCCGAGGCTGTTTGTAGCAGTGACACTGATGCGACGCGACTCCCGACACAGATGGCGTGTCATTCAGCGTCTGGAGAGAACTGGGGCCTTCCTTCCTCGCGCAGCGTCCTTATATATAAACCCGCGGTGCGGACGGCGAAGGGAACGCCTAATCTTTTCGGCTCTCTCGACTAGCCGCTGGGCTAGTAACGCACCACTTCAAGTTACATAATAATTTATAGCTTCTTTTGCTGATGGCCGAAGAAGCTCTTAATTTAAACGTGCATTCAGCACGCAGGTAAGTATTGATAATAAAATTTTGACGTGGCTAAGTTAAATATTTTGGGCGAGAGAATTAATTAAATTACACTGCACGCAGTAGATGAGCTCTGAACTGGCCCTTTTGAGATCCGCTATCGCTATAATTTTATAGGTATTAAAAAGAAACTTTACACATCTTCATAGTCATAGCGGACCTCCAACCTATTTAAATCTAAACATCCTAGCCTTATTTATTAACCTACTTAATCTATCTTGCTTCCTTCAGTTTTGAGATGAAAACCACAAAATCATGAATTTCCACTAAAATCTTAATTTGTGAAATCCAAAGTACTATTTTTATTAAATCATTATGAAAGATGAATCTAAATATAAATTTTGAAGTCTCTAGCTCTTTTCTGTTGCGCCAATGATTTTTTCAGAAAAACGTCCAAATCTCGAAAACGGCTGAAGTTATCGAACTGATATTTAACACACATTAATTTAGTATTATTTCTGACATGCTAGAAAAGTTTTAGGTCCTTTGCTTGATTTTTAAGGTATTGCGCAACATTTATGACGTCAGAGCTAGTTACAGCAGACTGGCTGGCGCACAATGGAAACTGATGTGAATTTACTACAGCGTGAGTAGGCTGCTTCCCTGCAACTTTCAACCTACGTCCTCAATTATTTGCTGGATTTATTTCAGTGTCTGTCATCCTCCTAAGGTTTTGCCAACTACAGTTCCCTCTTGTACCATGGAAGTCATTCCCTTACGTCTTAACCTATGTCCTATCATCCTGTCCCTTCTCTTTAACAGTGTTTTCCACATATTCCTTTCCTCTCCGATTCTGCGTAGAATCTCCTCATTCCTTACCTTATCAGTCCACCTAATTTTCAACATTCGTCTGTAGCACCATCTGTTCCGGTTTTCCCAGAGTCCACGTTTCACTACCATACAATTCTGTACTCCAGACGTACATTGTCAGAAATTTCTTCCTCAACTTAAGGCCGATATTTGATATTAGTAGACTTCTCTTGGCCAGGAATGCCTTTTTTTGCCATAGCTAGTCTGCTTCTGATGCCCTCCTGTGTCACTGTTCTCATTTCTACTGCTTCTCATTACCTTCGTCTTTCTTCGATTTAGTCTCAATCCATAATGTGTAGCCTCGTGATGACTGGGTGTTGTGTGATGTCCTTAGGTTAGTTTGGTTTAAGTAGTTGTAAGTTCTAAGGGACTGATGACCATAGATGTTAAGTCACATAGTGCTCAGAGCCATTTGAACCGTTTGAACCATAATGTTTACTCACTAGACTGTTCATATTCAGGAATCAGCGAATCGTATCATTGATATCCTTTCACCTTGAATTTCAATTTCACTCCTGAACCTTTCTTTTAGTTCCATCATTGCTTCCTCGATGTACGGATTGAGCGGTAGGAGCGAAAAGCTACATCCTTGTGTTACACCCTTTCTAATACGAGCACTTCGTTCATGATCGTCCACTCTTATTACTCCCTCTTGTCTATTGTACATATTGTATGTGACCCGTCTCTCCCTATAGCTTACCCTACTTTTTTCAGACTTTCAAACATCTACCACTTTATATTGTGGAACGCTTTTTCCATGTCGACAAATCCTATGAAAGTGTCTTGATTTTTCTTTTGTCTTGCTTTCATTATTAACCGCAACTTCAGAACTGCCTCTGCCATGCCTTTACTTTTCCTAAGGCCAAACTGATCGTCATCTAGCGCATCCTCAATTTTGTTTTCCATTCTTCTGTTTATTATTCTTGTAAGCAACTTGGATGTATGAGCTGTTCAGCTGATTGTGCGATAATTCCCGCACCTGACAGCTGTTGCCGTATTCGGAATTGTGTGAATGATGCTTTTCCGAAAGTCAGATGGTATGTCGCCAGACTCATATATTCAACACACCAACATGAATAGTGCTTTTGTGTCAACTTCCCCCAATGATTTTAGAAATTCTGATTGAATGTTATCTACCCTTCTGCCTTATTTGACCTTCAAAGTTCTTTAAAATTCTGATTCTAATACCGAGTCCCCTATCTCTTCTAAATCGACTGCTGTTTCTTACTCTATCACATCAAACAAATCTTCTCCCTCATAGAGGCTTTCAGTGTATTCTTTCCACGTATCCGACCTCTCCTCTACATTTAACAGCTGAATTCCCGTTGCACTATTAATGTCACCATCCTTGCTTTTAATGTCACCGAAGTCTGTTTTCACTTTCCTGTATGCTGAGGCTGTGCTTCCGACAATCATTTCTTTTTCGATTCCTTCACATTTTTCCTGCAGCCATTCGTCTTAGCTTTCCTGCACTTCTTATTTATTTCATTCCTCGCCCGAATCTCGTGGTCGTGCGATAGCGTTCTCGCTTCCCACGCCCGGGTTCCCGGGTTCGATTCCCGGCGGGGTCAGGGATTTTCTCTGCCTCGTGATGGTTGGGTGTTGCGTGCTGTCCTTAGGTTAGTTAGGTTTAAGTAGTTCTAAGTTCTAGGGGACTGATGACCACAGCAGTTGCGTCCCATAGTGCTCAGAGCCATTTGAACCATTTTTTTTCATTCCTCAGCGACTTGTATTTGTGTATTCCTGAGTTTCCCGGAACGGTTTTGTACTTCCTCCTTTCATCAATCCACTGAAGTATTTCTTCTGTTACCCATGGTTTCTTCGCAGTTACCTTCTTTGTACCTACGTTTTTCATCCCAACTTCCGCGTCCGTGATGGCCCTTTTTAGAGATGTGCATTCCTCTTCAACTATACTACCTACTGAGCTATTCCTTATTGCTGTATCTATAGCCTTAGAGAATTTCAAGCGTACCTCATTCCTTAGCATTTCCGTATCTCACATCTTTGCGTACTAATGCCTGAAGCTTCAGCCTACTTTTCATTACTACTATATTGTGATCTGAGTCTATATCTGCTCCTGGGTACGCCTTACAATTCAGTATCTGATATCGAAATCTCTGTCTAATCATGATGAAATGTAACTGAAATCTTTCCGTGTCTCCTGGCCTTTTCCAAGTGTACCTCCTTCTCTTGTGATTCCTGAACAGGGTATTCGCTATTACTAGCTTCAACTTGTTACGGGATTCAATTGGACTTTCTCCTCTTTCATTCCTTGTCCCAAGCGCATAGTCTCCTGTAACCTTTTCTTCTGCTCCTTCTCCTACAACTGCATTCCAGTACCCCTTGACTATGAAATTTTCATCCCCCTTTACATACTGTATTACCCTTTCAATATCCTCCAACACTATCTCTATCTGTTCAGCTTCAGCTTGCGACGCCGGCATGTATAACTGAACTATCGTTGTCGGTGTTGGTTTGCTGTCGATTGTAATAAGAACAACTCTGTCACTGAACTATTCACAGTAACACTCTCTCTGCCCTACCTCCCTTGTCTTCTTTCCACTTCGCTTCATTGACCCCTACTATACCTAGTTTGGGCCTTTGCATTTCCCTTTTCAGATATTCTACTTTCCCTACCACGTTCAAGCTTCTGACATTCCATGCCCCGACTCGTAGAACGTTATCCTTCCGTTGATTATTCAATCTTTTTTTATGATATTCTCGCTCTTGGCAATCCCCGAGATCGGAGTGGAGGAGAGATCATCTTGACACTTCTTCAGTTACATTCCACATGTCCTGTGGATGCACGTCTTTAAAGCTGTCGTTTCCATTGCCTTTATCATCCTCAAGCCGTTGATCATTGCTGATTCTTCCGCCTTTAGGGGCAGTTTCCCACCCCTAGGACAAGAGAGTGTCCTGAACCTCTGTCCGCTCCTGCGCCCCTTTGATAAGGCCGTTGATAGAGTGAGGGTTATTTCTTATATTGGGAGCCTTCGGCTGCCAATGTTGATTATTTATCAAAATGTAAGCACTGGCGGGATTGGAACAAGGGATCGAAGATGTTTTGATTATGACTCAAAGACGCTACCCCTATTATTCTTGTTATAAAAGGTTTGACGAAAAACGGTATCGAGTAGGTTCCATAAAAGTGTAAATGCAGAGAAACGTGAGTGATACTGTGAGAAAGTGAGTGCCCTTTTAAATAACATCACATTCTATTTCCTCTGAATGTTTCACAATCCATATTGGTGATCTACAGGTAGGAGAATCTCTGAAGCTGAGAGACAAAAGCCTGTAAACATTTTGACTTATTATACAATTCACAGTTGTCACTTTCAAAAGAGCTACGAAAGTTTCTGTATTTATAACCATACTTTATTCCGAAAAATTTGAAAACTGGAATGGAATCCATTCCATTTGAAGTGTAATTTACCTTGTTTAGTCGTCCTTGAGTTACATAAAACAAATTTCATTTGGTGTTGTCTGAGTACACACGAGTGGCCCAGACAACCTGATACCTAGAACATATTTTCATATGGTGTCAGTTCTGACACAAGGTGGCACCAAATCACTAATATTTCATGAAATCATTTTTAATATCGGTGTATTTATAACGTTAATTTATTTTTGCATCACAACATTTACCCTGCATATAGTAGTGTGGTCTGCTACATAAATGATCACTTACACATTTTAATTTGCTGTCCCTATGAACATGGTGTCACTACAGTTATCAGTTACACTGCGCCAAATCTAAATCAAATTTATGATGTGTATTCTTCGTTTTTTCATATTTTAAATGTCTGTAAATTCCGCTTTCTGAAACAGAAAAGAGAACACATCCGACATTTGCCTTAAAGAGTGCCACAAATCGCCTATGAACACCACATGAGGCTGGCCATACACTGCGCAGCAGAACTGAAGAATAGTTTTCTCGAAACCTCGTATTTACGATCCAGTGCGACACATAAGTTTGTAGTTTTGCTGAAAATTGCGTATATCCTTCCTCTCGAACGGTGCCAAAGTGTAGCGCCTTGCGCCTTGGCCCATGGGTTCGATGTCGCTTCAGACACACGCCAAAGAAAGGTCAAAGCTCAGGAGTTCATGTGAAGTGTAAGGTGGATTACTGACGTCACATTCCACATTCAAAAATAAGCCAGGCGCCACCGTGGTCGTGTCACACGATGGGAAGGTCATCAAAGCCTCTCGTGCCCACATTTCACCCCTGCTTTTGACGCCTCCGCGATGGAGGCTAGAACCGCGGCGCCTAATATCGAAATCAAGCGGTTTTCTTGTGAATGACCAAGGAAAATATTTCACACTCATTCCACTCACACTACGGCTTAGAAACAACACGAAAAGGCTTTATAGGGCGGCATAAAAGGCATCAATGAAGCCACCCCGTAACTGGCAACGTTAAACATGTACCTGTCTGAAACGTCGACACAAATTCGATCTTGCGGCTATTCTAGCAGCTGCAGGCAGGAAAACACCGCCTGAGGACTGTCTAAGCGGTTACCAAATCCTCAGACGCTAGTGCAGTCACGATGCTTAATTTGTGTCGAAGTTTCAGACAGGTACATTTGTAATGTGCTCATATACGGTGTGAAACCCAGGGTGTTGCCAAACTGGGGGAGTGGGGGGACAGCCCTTTGAGAGACCCTTATTTACTCACACCTTTGCACCAAGTAGATGATCATGCCATAGGAGGGCGTGACAATGGAGGGATGGAAATGCATAAATACTCTTTCCTGCCACAAATGACGTCCAAATTTCGTCGAATGATCCGGAGTGGTCCCTAGTGGTTTCAGCAACAATACAAGAGCTGCCCTTCGAAGAGGTCAAACCTCGGTTGATAGGAATACAGCCGGTCACTGTCCCTAGAGAAGGGCTGAAAACGCGAGAGGGTGTCAGTGGCGCTAAACGTTTTCATGATCGTCTTCTTGTTGCTCATTGTGCCGCGAACTGTCGTTTTCGACTGCGAAATGTGTGGGAATCAACGCCCAAGGAAATGAAAAGGGGTTTCATTGCTGTACCTTATGACACCTCAAAAGGCTTTTTCGTGCCCATTCTGACCGGCAATGTGTGTGAAATGTTTTCACTGCACACTCACAAGGAAACCGCGTGCTTTCAACAATGGGCGTCGAGGCTCTAAACTCCATCGCAGAGATGTCAAAACTAGAGGTGAAATGTGGGTAATAGAGCCATTGATGACATTATCGTCATGTGACGCGTCCACGGTGCGCCGAATAAAATTGTGTTGAAGTTTGGTATCAATGGGACATCATTAACCAACCTTACACGTCACATGAACTTTTGAGCGTCCACTTTTGCCGCACGTATCGATACCTTGCTGTCTAAAGTGACGCCGAGTGCGAGAGTGATATTGTAGTGCACCACGCTTTTGCATCATTAGGGAGGAAGAATGTGCGTACCCTTGAGCCAAATTTCAATCGTGTACGTCGAAATGGGAGACACATAGGTGGTGCCGAAAATGTGATCTTTTAATTTTGTTGCTCAGTGTAATTGGGCTAATTCAATACAACTGTGATTCATCTGCTGTCTTTGAAACCAGCACGTTGCACGTTAAATAACAGAAATTTATGTCATAAATGAACCAGTGTACGTGTAGATTTTATGTATTTTTAATTGAATAATAGAGAAAATATACAGTAGTCTGATACCATTCACCAAACAGAAATCTGTTATCAGCATATTAGATTTGTCGTGTTACTAAATTAATTGTGTGATGCTATGTGTGTTTCATTACTTTTCGTCTACAATCCTGGACAATATTTATTTCATGATACGCAGAAAACCTATAAACGAACTGTCACCTATGAGACAGTCGACTTTTGTTCGAAAGTAGAGCTTTCAATTAACTTTGTTTTAAGAACTGAAAGTGGTTGTGAATTAAAATCACGGAAACGACAAATGAATCGAATCAGTCGGCATGAGATTACTCGTATCCAATGATAACAGCGAAAGTTGTCCAGGGAAATGGTTCTTGCAATGGAATGAATATGTCAGAACAAATGAAATATTGAGTAAGTGAATATACCAACAAACACATATTTAAGATAATTCTCATACATTGTTCGTCGCTGATGAATACTTCTCTAATTCTATTACATGTTTTGATCGTTATGGATCAGTTTCAGAACACTGATATGTTCTTCCTAGCAGACAAGACGGGTTACTGATCCAAAGCGATGGAAAAATGTAAGCCGAATTTAAAAAAAAATGGAACTGAGACGCTACATTAAAAGAGTATTATCTTAAACATCTACTCATATACAGTTGCTGAATTCTCTCAAGAAGGTTATATCAACTATAGTGACATCTGCAAATCACGTAATCTTTAATAATATTGAACTACTGCTATTACTGAGGGAGAAACGGTGTTCAAAATGAAACTGGTTATTAAGACTCATTTGTTACACTTGCATTAACTTTGGATTGTAGTTGAACTTACACTTCCGAAGTATTTCTTCTATCCTTGTACCATTAAATTACACGTTGTTTGGCGATTTATATTCAGAATGTATGACCTGGTGTACAAAGTTGTTGCAGTAAAAATACCGGGCAGTGAATTACTTAGCTACTGCCTAAGGTGTCGAGCTGATGCGCGGTAATTGCATTGTGGCTGGCATGTAGCGTCGGCTGACGGGACGTTAATTACCTGCAGAGGGGCAGCTTAGGTCAGCTGGCAGGCAGGACACGTAGTGCTCTGTGACGCGGACCTCACACTCCTGAGTGAACTGTGACAACAAGGGCACTGGTCGCCGTGCTTAAGATATTGCAGTGTGTGAATCAAAGTAGGAGAATTATCTGTTTTATAACATGTGTGAAGAATGGCCAAAGGACAACTTTCCCGAGAACGTATACAATATTGAAAAGTAAATAAATAAATAAATAAATCCAAGCTGAATTTTTGAAAGCAGAAAATTCCTCGTTGTTTTATATGCTTAAAAACTTAAACGTGAGCTATTTTTCCATTTGTGGCTTTCTAACCCCATCAGGCGTAAATATTTATGGCTAGTCTGTCAGGCGACGTGTTTTCACAGCCAAGTATAAGCGCCAAGAACAGGTAACGCTGTCTACAAATATTGCCTCCTAAATGGAATGAGCCACTAGTCTATCAGTTTCGGAGCTAAGTACCCTTCGTACTTAGATGACAGAGAAAACACTTCAAAGTTATATTTTATTACCTACGCGCTAATAAGACTAATTATGGTTTTACTATCCAAGCAGATAAGTTTATTCTTTATAAATCAAATCTATTCAGCAAGAAATATGAAAATCGAAATCAAATTTATGATACTCTTATCGCTACTCTCCCTTGGAGATCTACCTCCATTCCTTGAGTTCCTGCCAAAATGAATTGCCATACAATCAATTATAGAAAACTGCACAACAACCATTGTAGCAATCATGGTAGTATTAACTAGATCTGACCATTTTCTCATTGTACTTAGCAGGAGTTTTATCTGTTCTTGGGGCAGTATCTTTCATTACAACGGCAGTTACTATACGATCAGAAATAATAACCTTAGATAAGTAATTATTAATGAACAAATGAACAAAATCAATAAAATTAAACTAACAGAAAAATAATCAACACAAAAATAATATATAATGTCATTCAAATCACCATTTGAATATTTAGGTGTAAGAAAAGTAATACATACCATCCTTCAATATAACCAATCAAATGCCATGTGGCGGTTCTCGTATTTAACGGTTTGAAAGACTTGGTTTTCCTGATGTATGTCCCAACTCCAGTTCCTGAGCCCTTACGTCGAGATAAATATCAGACGTACTAGCCACATTCGGCTGTACTTTCCGTAAAAAAAGGTCTAACACAAACATCCCAGATTATGCGCGACTGATAAGAGCTTTAACAAACGGGTGATCAAAAAGTCAGTATAAATTTGAAAACTGAATAAAATACGGAATAATGCAGATAGAGGGGTACAAATTGACACACATACTTGGAATGACATGGGGTTTTATTAGAACCAAAAAACTACAAACGTTCATAAAATTTCCGACAGATGGCGCTTCCTCTGATCAGAATAGCAATAATTACCATAACAAAGTAAGACAAAGCAAAGATGATGTTCTTTACAGGAAATGCTCAATATGTCCACCATCATTCCTCAACAATAGCTGTAGTCGAGGAAGAATGTGAACAGCACCGTAAAGCATGTCCGGAGTTACGGTGAGGCACTGGCGTCGGATGTTGTCTTTCAGCATCCCTAGAGATGTCGGTCGATCACGATACACTTGCGACTTCAGGTAACCCCAAAGCCAATAATCGCACGGACTGATGTCTGGGGACCTGTGAGGCCAAGCATGACGAAAGTGGTGGCTGAGTACACGATCATCACCAAACGACGCGCGCAAGAGATCTTTCACGCGTCTAGTAATACTTTTTTATTTGTTCTAATAAAACCCCTATGTCATTGCAAGCATGTGTGTCACTTTTTACCTCTCTACCTACATTATGGTTTATCAAGTTTTCAAATTTATACTGCCTTTTTGATCACCCGGTATTATGGGGGCCCTAAATTTGCACAAGATAACCGAAACAGACGTAATACAGTTCTTATTAAGGCTGGCGTTCCGATGCTTCAGCATAATAACAATTATGAAGATTAATAACCACAAACAAAGAATAATTATCTCTCCCGTTAAATATTAATACTAATTAAATAAAAATAAAAATTACGCTGTACGGTAATAAACGCAGAATTAAATAATCACTCAGTCCTCGCATCCCGTAAGAAAAAAAGTAAATCTTGCGTACATTCTGAAGTCACCCTTATAAAAACAGCTTCTAGTAATATCTAACTTTTATACAAACCAAACAATGATAAGTACAGTATCAATTATTCTGGCCTGACACATCTTGAGGTATTACGTTAGTCACTTAAGATCACACAGCTAAGACTCTTGTTAACAAACTATTAGAGATTCCTTGTTTTGCTCGGTGATAGCTTCTGCGAGTTGTGTTTCCTTGGGTTTGTACGGTGTTGCTATGAGCGTGCACGTCTATTCAGCCCAAGTATTCCATTCCGTGACCGGTTGAAACACTGCTTGGCGACTGATTACTCCGTGTGCAACAGATTTCCAAAACAATTAATAAATGATAAACCCCCAATAGCAGCCCAAATTCGATCATTCAGGAAACACTTTTGTAGAGTAGACTAATAGATTTGCATTTACCTTGTACATAGCAATAGTAATAGCCACTAACTAAAGTATAAAGCTGCATTGTTGTTGTATTAATTACAAGGCCTACTAATCTACATCTACATCTATACTCCGCGAGCCACCTTACGGTGTGTGGCGGAGGGTACTTATTGTACCACTATCTGATCCCCCCTTCCCTGTTCCATTCACGAATTGTGCGTGGGAAGAACGACTGCTTGTAAGTCTCCGTATTTGCTCTAATTTCTCGGATCTTTTCGTTGTGATCATTACGCGAGATATATGTGGGCGGTAGTAATATGTTGCCCATCTCTTCCCGGAATGTGCTCTCTCGTTATTTCGATAATAAACCTCTCCGTATTGCGTAACGCCTTTCTTGAAGTGTCCGCCATTGGAGCTTGTTCAGCATCTCCGTAACGCTCTCGCGCTGACTAAATGTCCCCATGACGAATCGCGCTGCTTTTCGCTGGATCATGTCTATCTCTTCTATTAATCCAACCCGGTAAGGGTCCCATACTGATGAGCAATACTCAAGAATCGGACGAACAAGCGTTTTGTAAGCTACTTCTTTCGTCGATGAGTCACATTTTCTTAGAATTCTTCCTATGAATCTCAACCTGGCGCCTGCTTTTCCCACTATTTGTTTTATGTGATCATTCCACTTCAGATCGCTCCGGATAGTAACTCCTAAGTATTTTACGGTCGTTACCGCTTCCAATGATTTACCATCTATGGCATAATCGTACCGGAATGGATTTCTGCCCCTATGTATGCGCATTATATTACATTTATCTACGTTTAGGGAAAGCTGCCAGCTGTCGCACCATGCATTAATCCTCTGCAGGTCCTCCTGGAGTACGTACGAGTCTTCTGATGTTGCTACTTTCTTGTAGACAACCGTGTCATCTGCAAATAGCCTCACGGAGCTACCGATGTTGTCAACTAAGTCATTTATGTATATTGTAAACAATAAAGGTCCTATCACGCTTCCCTGCGGTACTCCCGAAATTACCTCTACATCTGCAGATTTTGAACCGTTAAGAATGACATGTTGTGTTCTTTCTTCTAGGAAATCCTGAATCCAATCACAAACCTGGTCCGATATTCCGTAAGCTCGTATTTTTTTCACTAAACGTAAGTGCGGAACCGTATCAAATGCCTTCCTGAAGTCCAGGAATACGGCATCAATCTGCTCGCCAGTGTCTACGGCACTGTGAATTTCTTGGGCAAATAGGGCGAGCTGAGTTTCACATGATCTCTGTTTGCGGAATCCATGTTGGTTATGATGAAGGAGATTTGTATTATCTAAGAACGTCATAATACGAGAACACAAAACATGTTTCATTATTTTACAACAGATTGACGTAAGCGAAATAGGCCTATAATTATTCGCATCTGATTTATGACCCTTCTTGAAAATGGGAACGACCTGCGCTTTCTTCCAGTCGCTAGGTACTTTACGTTCTTCCAGCGATCTACGATAAATTGCTGATAGAAAGGGGGCAAGTTCTTTAGCATAATCACTGTAGAATCTTAAGGGTATCTCGTCTGGTCCGGATGCTTTTCCGCTACTAAGTGATAGCAGTTGTTTTTCAATTCCGATATCGTTTATTTCAATATTTTCCATTTTGGCGTCCGTGCGACGGCTGAAGTCAGGGACCGTGTTACGATTTTCCGCAGTGAAACAGTTTCGGAACACTGAATTCAGTATTTCTGCCTTTCTTCGGTCGTCCTCTGTTTCGGTGCCATCGTGGTCAACGAGTAACTGAATAGGGGATTTAGATCCGCTTACCGATTTTACATATGACCAAAACTTTTTAGGGTTCTTGTTTAGATTGTTTGCCAATGTTTTATGTTCGAATTCGTTGAATGCTTCTCTCATTGCTCTCTTTACGCTCTTTTTCGCTTCGTTCAGCTTTTCCTTATCAGCTATGATTCGACTACTCTTAAACCTATGATGAAGCTTTCTTTGTTTCCGTAGTACCTTTCGTAAATGATTGTTATACCACGGTGGATCTCTCCCCTCGCTTTGGACCTTAGTCGGTACGAACTTATCTAAGGCGTACTGGACGATGTTTCTGAATTTTTTCCATTTTTGTTCCACATCCTCTTCCTCAGAAATGAACGTTTGATGGTGGTCACTCAGATATTCTGCGATTTGTGCCCTATCACTCTTGTTAAGCAAATATATTTTCCTTCCTTTCTTGGCATTTCTTATTACACTTGTAGTCATTGATCAACCACTGACTTATGATCACTGATACCCTCTTCTACATTCACGGAGTCGAAAAGTTCCGGTCTATTTGTTGCTATGAGGTCTAAAACGTTAGCTTCACGAGTTGGTTCTCTAACTATCTGCTCGAAGTAATTCTCGGACAAGGCAGTCAGGATAATGTCACAAGAGTCTCTGTCCCTGGCTCCAGTTCTGATTGTGTGACTATCCCATTCTATACCTGGTAGATTGAAGTCTCCCCCTATTACAATAGTATGATCACGAAACTTCTTCACGACGTTCTGCAGGTTCTCTCTGAGGCGCTCAACTACTACGGTTGCTGATGCAGGTGGTCTATAGAAGCATCCGACTATCATATCTGACCCACCTTTGATACTTAACCCAGATTATTTCACATTCGCATTCGCTAATAACTTCACTGGATATTATTGAATTCTTTACTGCTATAAATACTCCTCCACCATTGGCGTTTATCCTATCCTTCCGGTATATATTCCATTCTGTGTCTAGGATTTCGTTACTGTTCACTTCCGGTTTTAACCAACTTTCCGTTCCTAATACTATACGCGCGCTATTTCCTTCAATAAGAGATACTAATTCAGGAACCTTGCCCTGGATACTCCTGCAGTTTACCAATATTACGTTAACTTTTCCTGTTTTTGGTCTCTGAGGACGGACGTTCTTTATCAACGATGATAATGTCCTCTCTGGTAAGCCGTCAGGTATTTTATCGTTTCGCCCAAGGGGGGTCCCTCTAACCTAAAAAACCCCCGTGTGCACGCCACACGTACTCTGCTACCCTAGCAGCTGCTTCCGGTGTGTAGTGCACGCCTGACCTGTCTAGGGGGGCCCTACAGTTCTCCACCCAATAACGGAGGTCGATGAATTTGCAACCATTATAGTCGCAGAGTCGTCTGAGCCTCTGGTTTAGACCCTCCACACGGCTCCAAACCAGAGGACCGCGATCGACTCTGGGCACTATGCTGCAGATATTAAGCTCAGCTTGCACTCCGCGTGCGATGCTGGTTGTCTTCACCAAATCAGCCAGCCGCCGGAAGGAACCAAGGATGGCCTCAGAACCCAAGCGGCAGGCGTCATTCGTTCCGACATGTGCTACTATCTGCAGCCGGTCACACCCAGTGCTTTCAATAGCTGCCGGAAGGGCCTCCTCCACATTACGGACGAGACCCCCCGGCAAGCACACCGAGTGCACACTGGCATTCTTCCCCGACCTACCCGCTATTTTCCTGAGGGGCTCCATAACCCGCCTAACGTTGGAGCTCCCTATAACTAACAGGCCCGCCCTCTGTGACTGTCGGGACCTTGCCGGAGAATCGGCCACTGGCCCAACAGGCGAGGCATCCTGTGGTGGGTCGGAAACGATGTCATCACCACTAGGAAGCACCCCGTACCTGTTGGAAAGGGGTAAGGCAGCTGCCACGCGGCCAGATCCCACCTTCGCCTTTCGGCCAGGCACGCGCGAGCCCACCACTGTCCGCCATTCACCCTGGAGTGATGGCTGACCGGTAAGATGCTCACTGCCGGAAGACGCAGCGACATCAGGGGTTCCATGTGATTCCAAGGCCACCGACGTAGGCATAGGTCTCACCACAGTTGCCCCAACGCCACTACGAGCCGACGCCTGCGCCTCGAGCTCGATGAGCCTAACAGACAAAGCCTCCACCTGCCCCCGAAGAGTGGCCAATTCTCCTTGCGTCCGCTCACAACAACCACAGTCCCTACACATGACTATGTTTACCCTACTCTATACGGTGACAAATTCCCAAGATAATCTTCTGATGAGCTACTCTGATAATCAAGAAACACTCACTGAAATACGAGACGCGAAAACTACGCTAGGTTTTCCCAGAAAAACTATTTAAAAGCTAAGGGCAGCAAATAAGTACAAAAACGCTTTATACAAACAGTACTCGCTGCTGCTGGTGCTCTCGCTCTGGCTGTCACAAGACAACTGCTGATTCAAGTGACTAGTGGCTAACGGCCGCGAAACAAACAAAAGACGGTTTTAGGGCGCTTTCTGTTCTAAACGATCAAGAAAACACTAAGAAATCTAACACGAAAACTACGTAAAGTTTTATCAAGAACTGTTAGTTACTATGCAGAGTAGATAAACACAAATAGAATCCCTTCCTTAGTGGAAGGTCGTAAACAAAATGCAAAATAAACGCTTTATACAAACAGTACTCGCTGCTGCTGGTGCTCTCGCTCTGGCTGTCACAAGACAACTGCTGATTCAAGTGATTAGTGGCTAACGGCCGCGAAACAAACAAAATACGGTTTTAGGGCGCTTTCTGTTCTAAACGATCAAGAAAACACTAAGAAATCTAACACGAAAACTACGTAAAGTTTTATCAAGAACTGTTAGTTACTATGCAGAGCAGATAAAGACAAATAGAATCCCTTCCTTAGTGGAAGGTCGTAAACAAAATGCAAAATAAACGCTTTATACAAACAGTACTCGCTGCTGCTGGTGCTCTCGCTCTGGCTGTCACAAGACAACTGCTGATTCAAGTGACTAGTGGCTAACGGCCGCGAAACAAACAAAAGACGGTTTTAGGGCGCTTTCTGTTCTAAACGATCAAGAAAACACTAAGAAATCTAACACGAAAACTACGTAAAGTTTTATCAAGAACTGTTAGTTACTATGCAGAGCAGGTAAAGACAAATAGAATCCCTTCCTTAGTGGAAGGTCGTAAACAAAATGCAAAATAAACGCTTTATACAAACAGTACTCGCTGCTGCTGGTGCTCTCGCTCTGGCTGTCACAAGACAATTAGTTTAGGTAGTGGGTTATTTTGTTCAAATGGTTCAAATGGCTCTGAACACTATGGGACTTGACATCTGAGGTCATCAGTCCCCTAGAACTTCGAACTACTTAAACCTAACTAACCTAAGGACATCACACGCATCTATGGCCGAGGCTGGATTCGAACCTGCTACCGTAGCGGTTGAGCGGTGCCAGACTGAAGCGCCTAGAACCGCTCGGCCACACTTTTTGTATAATTATTATAGGACTGTATCAATAAAATTTAAAAAAACAACAACTTTACTGTGTAAACTCATCATTTGTGACTTCAAAGGGAGAAAAAGCGCATTTTGAAGTTTTCTTATGTTTTCTACCTTTGTAAATAATAAACCTTTACTGTATTTGGATAAAGAGACATGAGCGCTCTGCACGAGCAGTGGATAAGATCCTGGACTCTGTAATGTCTTAGGTGATGCGCTTGGTCGCCAGTCAGTGGTGCAGCGTTGGGGCATTGGTAATTGAGGCACAGTAGCGAGCATTTGAGTTTTAGAGAAGTTGGTCCGATATTTGTGAATCTGGGAGAAATTATCACGAGAAGAAGCCTTGTTTGTAAAGATATTTTCTTGACTGTGTGGATGGAGAAGATTTTTTCAAGGAGTATTTCAGGATTAAAAACGCACACTTAAGAATGAAATGTTTATTTTCCAGAACAATTACTGAAGGATATCTTTGAACCTTAGATAATTAATATTATTCATGAGTAATGTTAATGAGATTTATTTGTTTTCATTATGTCACAAATAACGCCACTGGTTCCAATGTCTGTTTCTTTTTTTTTTTTTTTTTTAGTGAGTGAATTTCGTAATTGTTAAAGACTTCTTATATTACAGTCTTTTCTCACAATAATCAGAGTTTAATTTCTCAAAGTTTTGAATATTTTATCGTATGTGCATTGTACCTTATGCGACACGGAAACACATATTGTTTCAGAAAAGCAAAAGATAATTTAGAGTATATCAATTTCTTTTGTTGCTGCATTTGCTGATTTCAATTTGGTTTCAGGAACGTCAGTACGATCATGAGTCATGCTACTTTTATTCCATGGAAGATCTCACTTTGCATTCTTGTGAGTAAACAGAACGTTGTCACGGTTACTAGGTTTTGGGCTAGGTAAGTAAATTTACTTACAGTGAACGGTGTAGGCTATCTTAAACAGCTATATAACGTGTTGAGCAATATTTTATTTTGTGGATACTTCAAGTCAGATGCTACACTTCATGTTACGTAACTTTCGTGACGTACTTCGGTATTGAGATTGGTGTAAAGACTTTCCGCTGAGTGCAGAATTAGTTTCTCTTAGGATTTAATTAGATTCATTTTCATTATTTCAAATACAGCACTTCATTAAGATTTAAGTTTTGTTTCATGACACTGTTCACACGCGCAACACATGGCCAAACAACAGCTCGTTTTTCTCAGCAGTTGAAAAAGATGTCTCAAACACACGTTACCCTAGGAGCAAGTTTATGAAAAAGTAATATTCATTATTTCACATATAAATAAGTTACATGGAAAATTTACAGCGTGTATGGCCGATGCAGTTCGTCTGTTGCAACTGGACTGATTGGAAATACTTCCTTTGTATATGGGAAGAATAATCTTAAAGTCTTGATTCTCACCGCGAATAAACGACGTTAAGTAATTTTGATTTTGTTTATTTGCAGCTATGTGTCTGCAGTCATGGAAAACATTGAAATCTTTGCGCCACATTACTGTAGCCCAACACCAGATGACATAAAACAGAAGTGACGAAATTTAGTCCATTCATAACGTTGAGTATCGTTTGGTAACCCATTCTGCAAGGTATTTTTCGCTGAAACAAACCAATGCTGATTAGGTGGAACTGTACTTCAACAATGTATCATCGTGTGACAGAGTTCTTAGGTGGCAAAAACATTTTCAGTGTGGTGAGACAAGCCTAAATGATGAAGAAAAAAGTGACAGTGCATTATTCTCCAAAGAACAGGAAATCGCAAGACAGGTAGAGAGCCAGGTGCTTGAAAGGTAGGGTATCAGTTTCAAGACGACAGGGTTAAAAATGAAAGTCTATCGAACATTACTTTTTAGTGAAACTTCCTGGCAGATTAAAACTGCGTGCACCGACCGAGACTCGAACTCGGGACCTTTGCCTTTCGCGGGCAAGTGCTCTACCAGGAGGTTCACGGGAGAGCTTCTGTAAGGTTTGGAAGGAAGGAGAGGATATACTGGCAGAAGTAACGCTGTGAGGGCCGGGCGTGAGTCATGCTTCGGTAGCTCAGATGGTACAGCACGTCCCCGTGAAAGGCAAAGGTCCTGCGTTCGAGTCTCGGTCGGTGCACGCAGTTTTAATTGTTTGTTATTCAGCGATCGCGACTGATTAACGCGATCGCCAGTGATGGAGCTAGCTGCTGTTTAGAAAGGCCTTGTCTCCTATGAATGATATGCCCTGTTGCCTTGGTGGATGACAGTTTCGTATACAGGTTACCATTCACAGTTTATTTTTATCATGGAACCATGTAAAGCCCCATTGTTTCCTGGTATAGAGAAGATGCTCGGTCCCTCAGCGAGAAAAGCCAAGGGGTGGCCTGGTGATAGGCGCCTCCGATTATAGCTTCGACGTTGTGCAGCGTCATTGCATGACGTTACCGAACGCTGGTTCCTATCCACGATATGTTCCTCAAGACACCCTCTAAAGCCCCTCGCAGTTTGTCATAACATTTCTGGGAGACCATGTATATGAATTCCTTAGCCATCTAATCATCAAAGTACGACTGGCAGTACAGTATCACTGTCATCCTGAGACAGAGTAGCAAGGTAACAATATAATAAGATGTGGATTGGCCACCACCGATAATGGCCAAGATCCGGTCATTAAAGGGCAAGGTGACGTTGGGTTTCTTTTGGGACTGCCACTGTGTGGTGTCAACAGATTATGCCTCTAAGTGGTAAACGGTCACAGGAGCAACGTATCGAAATCTCCTGACAACGTTACAGGGAATTTTGAAGACGAAATGTTGCGGAAATCTGTCCACAGCTATGTCTTTGCTCCACGACAAAGACACAGCTCATCATGCACTAGATGCCATCACACACTCTACTTCTTTGTGATCTGAACTTGGCCTCGTTGTTGTTGTTGTTGTTGTTGTTGTTGTTGTGGTCATCAGTCTAGAGACTGCTTCGATGCAGCTCTCCATGCTACTCTATCCTGTGAAGCTTCTTCATCTCCCAGTACCTACTGCAACCTACATCCTTCTGAATCTGTTTAGTATGTTCGTCTCCCTCTACGATTTTTACGCTCCACGCTGCCCTCCAATACTACATTGGTGATCCCTTGATGCCCCAGAATATGTTCTACCAAGCGATCTCTTCTTCTAGTCAAGTTGTGCCACAAATTTCTCTTGTCCCCAATTCTGTTCAATACTCCCTCATTAGTTATGTGAGAGCTACCCATATAATTTTCAGCATTCTTCTGTAGCACTGTCGCATCCCAAGCGTGGGTATTGAGAGGGACTGAGCGACACGGTTCGAGAATGGGATTTAGCCGGTTGACCTTAGTGAGAGGGAGACTTTTTGATCTGGCTATGATGTAGAAATCCCTGGTGTGAAGGTACAAGGCTAGGAAGCGGGTAGAATTAAAGTCTTGCTAACTTCAACAAATTGCAGTTTATTCTGAATGATTACAGCTCACCCTAACTGCGACGTGACTGCATTCACAGGAAGCCCAAGTCTAACACAGAGACGGTGACTAACTCCACCGTTTCGACTGCCTACTAGAAGCTCTGCAATATTTCCTAGCACCATACGTTAGAGTCCCGCGGCTACGCCCTAACGCTCTCCAGCGACTATCTCCGGCTGCCTGCCTACAGCCCGTCCTTCAGCCCAAGTCGGCCGCTGCTATCACTCTAAAACTACTCGACCAGACAAGACTCCCAGAGCGGCGTGCTCTCGTGTTTTGTTAGCGTTCCCCCTTCAACCCCGCCAGCGCTTGGCATGACATAGCGTCGACGGCAAATTGTCCTTATTTGGTATCGTTAAAGCATTGTGGTTGCTATTGTTCTTCAGAGGCTGAGTGGAGGGATAGAGGCGCCTCTTCCTATATGGTGTGATGTTACAAAATAGAAGTGATGTTGTTATTCAATGGAAAGTTGGAAATTGAGATTTAGCTTACTATTTTATCAATCACAATTGGCGTAAGAATCATGGATTGACCATTGTCATAAAATATTGCGTTATGAGATGTGAATAGTTTCTACTTGCAGTTTCGCGTGGCTTGAGACAGTCTCAACTAGCGTGCTATTGATTAAGAAATTGCGTTATTGTCTTTCTAATTACTTCATGATCGTAGATACGATCATACCCGGTTGTGAAGTTATTGTTATGACAAAACAATTTCCTAAGGCACCAGAAAGTTCTTAAGGGCGCAAAAACAACTGTAACATCACACAAAAGGGAAATTCGATATTAAAGCTGATGCGAGAAGACGATAAAACAGTTTTCTTTTTATCAATGTAACACGCACATTGGACTGCTGATCTTGGTGTCTGCAATATTAGCAAAATGCATAATTAAAATGAAAATAATACTGAGGAGATAATAGGAATGAGCACTGCTAAATGATTCAGTATTCCCAGAACAAATATTTATTATAACTAAAACATATATCGTACCTTAAGCTTAATACAACAATGACGGTAGATTTTTATATCCGTATCATGTCCATTGAGCGCTCTTTTATATGGCCATTGTCTTCTTTGAGTCGCTCGTGCGTCGTCACGGTAAGTTATAACAGTTCTTTACACTTCACTCAAACTTAGACATAACACGTTTTTATACATTTAGTAAAATTTAGATCAGACTGCCACAAATCTGCGTCCGTCTTACTTGAGAAAAACAGTACAAGTCTTCTTAGCGCTCAAGGCTTCATTTGTTCTCCAGCGAACAAAATAGTGAAGGATCGTATATCTATCCGTATTTTTCTGTTTTTATTGCCGCCCAAAGACGACAAATTACATCATTAGAAAATTCCACTGTCGCCATGCGGCGCCTCATTATACATTAATCATTATTTACAAACAAGTATCTGCCTTCTGGCTGAAAGTATTAACTACTCGTATTTGCTGTTTTAATGTAGTCAAAAATAGCGAATATCACATTGCCTCCCATGAGGAGAGAGGGAATGCCGAAGGATTACCTCGATCCTCATGTCCTCATGAGATATTCGTGATTTTTGGTGTGACATTTACATAATGTTACTGGCGTACTATGTACATAAATTGAAATTACATTTATAAACATATATCAGATATTTATCATTTTTCAAAATAAAGTTATTCATTCTTTGTTCATTAGTCACTTCATTCCATAATACCAAGATTAACATTTATGTGCATATTTAAGTTTGGTCCATATTTGCTTATAACAATAAGTGAACGTTCATTTCGCTCTTCAGGGGATAGAATTCAGAAATTACTTTCTCTTGAGCTTATCAACTAATACATGAGTACAGTGAGTGCTTATTTTCACTAAACTAGAGTGGACAATGTTCGAGCATCTGTTGACTCATTGTGGTTCAATTACAGTTTAATAACGTAGCACTACACTTCGTGATGCTTTCACTTTCTGTGTTAGCTGTCTACGGCGTTCATCATGCAGTACATCTGCCGTTTCCACTGTGGTGCCAGGAATTCAAGTGGCTTCCCGGGTTTTTATTTACAATATGAAACAGAAGAAGTGGAAAATTATTAGTATAACTTACAACCTATTGGGTACATTTGTTAAGGATCGGGACTGGTCTGGAGTTTAGGGTCTTCCTATAGTGCACATTCATTTTCTTTGTCCATCAAGAGACAGGATTATAATTCATTTTAGCAGTGTTCAGGAGTGCCGGTATTAATGGCTTTAAGGTCTGAGTAATCTAACAATCTACTTCTTACTCATCTTAACTTCAACTCAAGAAAATTGCTTAATTTACATATGAAAATGTAGTCACACAAGTGTACAAATGTACGATGGAAGTCATGGCGGTTAGCAGTTTAAAGTTTGGATTGTTTCGTCACCCACACGTCAGCCACTCACAGCGGCCGCACAGTGTTGCGTGAGCTCCAATACTCAGTATCCGTTCGCGCTCAGGCTGTAACAGAGCTGCTGGTCGTCGATTGCTCCTTTTTTTTGTGAACTTAGTAACACGCGAGTGCATCGATACACACACCTCGCGCGCGTTTTCCATCGGAGGAGCCGGACACTGAAGCTGCCTCCATACTTCTCTGTCAACTGCCTCCCATGAGGCTCACAGGTAAGTGACGACGAATGTTTTAGCTGTCGCTGCTCTTAGAACAACACTGAACTTTGCGTTGCACCTGTTGTCGTAGCCTTGACTTCTTTTTACACTTGCAGTACAACACTACCACTAATATACAGTGAACAGTTATTTTTATGATGCACGTCGCACTTTAGTGTGCATCTTCACACAGCATTCGTGCTTAGTTCCTTCGCCGATAGAGTTCATTTACAAAACAATCAATTTTGCAGGTTTCCTCCATTGGTACAGAAAGACTTATATTCTACTATTTACAAAAGATCACTTACGAGCTAATATTTACAATTAATGGTCACTCCTTTTGTTAAGTCCAGTGAACAACTGCTTTATGAATGGACTCTTTATATCTCAAGGTTTACTTTCACTAGTGAACCTAAAAATATTCTTTCAAACTTTCTTTTAAGGGCTCATCTCCTCATTATGAAAACTACAGGTTTCGCAACACTCGTTGCATTTATTCTTTAGTGCACCCAAGATCATTTTCTACTGCCACGCAGCATATCTACTACTTAACGAGTATGCATTTGACGCTGAATCTTCTTTTTTTTTGTGCTTGCCAAATTTTTTTTTATATTTGAGGGCAGACTGGATAACAATAGGTCTCCCTCTTCGCTTCATGTACTCAGCAATCGTTCTCTGTTAAAAAAAAAAAGGGTAACGCGTGTCTACTATTTTTCGCATGAATGGAATTACCGACGCAACCGGCCCATAACAAACATTACCAAAGCTAGCGAAGTTCATCACGCTACGTGTCTCATTTCCCATAAGCACTGCTTTGCCTCGAAGCACACGTGCCTTTTACAAGTCGACCCTTGGTCTGGGTTAATGAACCAGGATCAAAAGGAACGGGCACAAGGAAAATGGATTTCATAAGAGGAGTGTCTTAGGAGACATTTTTGCAATAAAATCTGCATGTAAATCAAATTATCATAATAAACATAGGCACATATATAAATTTCAACCTCTTTCATTACAGCATGCTTTGCTACTTCTACGTCTTACTCTGATTATAGTCAGTATTAAGTTGAAATATTACTGAATTGCTTGTTCTTTAGATTAGCCTTCAATTAGGGTATTGAATGGTCGCTAGATTACACTACAAATCTTCTGAAGATCTTTACTTGGACTTATTTATGATACAGGGGGCTTGCTGTGTGGTTATTTAGTACCTTTATTCTACTGAAATCCATTCGTCAGCTAACATTCCTCATATACTCTTTACATTGGGCACAGATCACAGGGAAATAGTTTATTTTCATAGCAATTAATGGCCTCGTGGAGTACTTACGCTACATTATTGATGCTTCATGGTTTGCCTCTATTTGTACTGTATTTCACCTAACTTAGTTTACTACAGCTTATTGTCTCCTTGCGTGAACACATGTGGGTTACCACTTGTTTTTCCATTTAACAGCACGCTTTAACTGAACTTTAAGCTATTTCTTCTACTCCTGTCCACCGTCTGGACTGTTTGACCATGTACCCCTTTTTTTTTTAAGCAGGTAATTTGAGCTTTTACAACAGAACTTCAAGTACTTACATTACTAAATATAAATCTATAAATCTTCTTGTGCCTTGAGAGAAGTGCTTATTTACACATCCTTCTCCATTTCTCACCTTTACATATTTATATAGATCCTGGCAATCACCTCGCAAGCACTTTTTTTTCCTAATACTAACTTAAAATTAAATTGAAATTCTTGGTGCAACCCCAATTTCCTGCTCCAGCTTGTTGAAGAAATATCAGTTCATGTCCATCATTATAAACAATTTTTCCATACATAGCATTTAATACTTAAAGTTTACATGTAGTAGCCGTTACCATGTAGTCAGTGCGCTGTTCAACACAATACTTATCATTAACAGTTCACACAAGGAAATTTCCAGTACGTAAGAAGCAAGAAACCGAAACAGATTCTATCTGCAGTTGAGGCTGCGTCTGTAAACTAACTCTCTGTTTCAATGGACCAATCGCTCCCGATATGGAGCAGCCCTGAATCGGCAATGATAAAACTTTTGAAACAGAAGACACCTGTCTGAAGAGACATGATGACATCACATTGATGTTTGCTCCTGTATCAACAATGGCTGTGGCAGGAATGTTGGCAATAGAAATCTTAATCGAAGCCTGGACCTGTTCATCATAAATGTCATTAATGTCTTGAGCTTCTAGGTCAGGTGCAAGGTCATCTCGTAAGTCGGTCTCACGGTCGTACCGTATCGCATTAACATACTCAGAATCAGAGTATTCGTTAGTACCCCCACTCAAAATCCGCAGCGACCTCTTGGAGGCTGAAAGGCGCTGCCTCTAATTTTCCGCAGGATGTTTAATCTGTTTGTCCATCATGGCCTTAAGTGTTTGTTCCGTTTCATATTGGTGCTGGTTATGTGGTACAAATGCCGGTGTAAAGGGGTAAAATCCACTGGGTGCATTCACTTGTGAATAAAATACTTGAGACGGCTGCTGTCGCCCGATCTTTTGGTTGCCGGCAGAACCATTTCCTTGTGAAGGAAAGTTCGCATTTGGTACCATTTGAAAATTGTTCCGCGGTCCTCTATTCTGTGAAAAGTTGTTCTGATGTGCTGGGTGGCCTCCGCCTTTCCCATGCCACTTGCTATTTTTCGACCTATAACTTTGATTGTACACTGGCCCATTTGAAAAATTACCAATCGTTTGTGGAGAATTTCCATACTGCTCAGGCGCAGAATTAAAGGGTGGGTTTCCGTACTGATGTTGTACCTGGTGGTTGTAAATTGGGAGGTATCTCTGCTGATTACTGTAATTGGTTTTCTGCTTCCATTTAAAGTTATTGCCGTTTGCGTTTTCATAACGGCTGGCAGGTTGGCAACAGCGGTCGCAGTAGCTCGCTCTCTCCTTCGGCGCATTGTTGTCCGCGTGCGATGCATTCTGCTGGCTGCCAGGGAAGAATTTGCCGCTGCCAACCTTGGAGCGCACATCCTCGCTAATTAAATCTAAGGAATCCAGCACAGAAAGGAATACATCCGTGTCTTCTTCGGACACATTTACTAGTTTCTCTCTAATAGACACAGGAAGTTTGCTTTTGAGAATCATAATTACGTCCTTGGAAGAAATCTGAGAATCCCAGAACTTAATTTTTGCTAGATACTTCTCGAAGTATCGCCGGAGACTTCCATGCTTCTCATTGAAAATCTCCGCACCATACACCTCCTTCCTTAATCTCTGCTGTACCCCATTACTCCAAAATTTTGCCAAGAACATTTTCTCAAACTCTTCATAATTCCTACACGTGTCTACCATTTCCGTTCCCCATAATGCTGCATCACCAGAAATAAAGCCAGTGACGAACTGAATACGCTGTCTGTCTGTCCAGCTCCTGGGAAATATGCCGGAAAAATTCTTTAGGAACACGATGGGGTGTATTTCTCGCTTCTGCGGATGAAAAACAGGAAAAGTGCGATGCTTAATCACACTTTCCTCTTGCATTAAACTCACGATTGTGGGCGGATCATTTATTTTCCCTACTCGGGACTCAACAGGACTGTTGTTTTGCATGTAATCAGGCGGTGAACGATAAGGAGTTGACTGACATTCGTCACCGTCTAAAGAGTTGTTCCCTATAGTTTGCGTATGCGTGTGCGGATTTTCTACCCAGTTTCTCAGCCTTCTGACTACGTCCACTACTTGCTGCTTCCACTCGGGAAGATCCCGTGTAAGTGTCCTCCGAATGTGTCCCAATTCAGAACCCACTGTGTCTCCAGACTTACCAGGAGCAGCTAAGATTTCATAAGTTACATCCTTGACAGTCTCCCTAAGCTCCTCCCTGACCTTCTTTTCGATAAAAATATCTTTACCCTTTATCCATTCACCGTAGTGTTCCGACAATGCCTCCGCGTGTGCTTTCACGGTGCTCTTAACCTGTTCTTCAATATTGATTGAGTCTATCTGCCTCGACAGATCCTCCACTACACCTTCAATGTCAGATACTGCATTTCTAACTGAGTTTATTTCTTTGGTAGCTGCCTGAATTTTTGTGTTTAATGTTCCAGATACTTCAGCTATTTCACTTTTCACCTGTTTCTGCATTTTCTGAATTTGATCACTGATCTTAGTTTGCACCTCACCCAAATGGGTATTTAATTCAGTCGTAATTTCTTTATGCAGATCTGTTTTGATTGTGCCTAGCTGTGTTTTTAATGATTCGCTTACAGCATCTAATCGGACGTTAACAGCCTCAATTTGTGTTTTTACTGATTCGCTTACAGCATCTAATCGGGCGTTAACAGTCTCATTTTGTGTTTTTATAGTCTCATTTTGTGTTTTTACTGCATCTAATCGGGCGTTAACAGTCTCATTTTGTGTTTTTATAGTCTCATTTTGTGTTTTTACTGCATCTAATCGGGCGTTAACAGTCTCATTTTGTGTTTTTATAGTCTCATTTACTGCGTCAAACTGTTGTTTCAGCATTTCCATTAACGCACCGAGGTCATTTGTAGCTGCAAAGGGAAGAATTTGGACTTTAGGGTCACTTTCCCCTGTTACAGACATGGTTAGTTCAGTTTCCACACGGGAACCTACCGTTCGCGATCGTAAAGGGTATGGAATACTATTAACGTCTTCACTCCCGTCTCCTGTTGTCACCTGTCTCTGTTTACTATCTGCCATTTTCGTCAGTAAATCACGTGCTACGTAAGGCTTTCGCCGTTTGTCAGTGACGTGGTGAGTCCGCTAAGAGCACCGCTCTCGCGTGAGCAACAAATGAAATTCTATCTGGCGGGAAGACAAGATGGAACCTAAACGTTTCAGACAAATGAATGAAGATGCTCTCCACTGCAAATTGCACACACTATCCACCATGTTGAAAATGTAATACAGCTATACTAACAACGGGGAGAAATAATTTCTATTATCAGACTACGAAGAATTTTACTTTGAAAGATAAAATAAAGCAGATTTTCTATAGCGGGAAGGAGATAGAAAGGATGTGGATCGACTTGGAAAAGCAACGTCGCTACTGAAGCACTACACTGCGTATGCAAAATTCTGACTTACTTTTTGATGGCTTGATTACCGCTATGTTGTCTCAGCAAATTCACGTCTCTTTTCTTTTCTTTTCTTTTCTTTCGGTAATTAAACTGCGATATTGACCAGCGTATTTTCTGTCTTACTCACAGAGAGATGATGTGTACATGAAACGACAGAACATTTATTAACACAAGCACATAGAAAATTTTCCAAGAATTTGAACTAATTTTTGGTCAAGTCCCTGTTCGGGCGCCAAGTGAGATGTTACTAAATAGAAGTGATGTTGTTATTCAATGGAAAGTTGGAAATTGAGATTTAGCTTACTATTTTATCAATCACAATTGGCGTAAGAATCATGGATTGACCATTGTCATAAAATATTGCGTTATGAGATGTGAATAGTTTCTACTTGCAGTTTCGCGTGGCTCGAGGCAGTCTCAACTAGCGTGCTATTGATTAAGAAATTGCGTTATCGTCTTTCTAATTACTTCATGATCGTAGATACGATCATACCCGGTTGTGAAGTTATTGTTATGACAAAACAATTTCCTAAGGGACCAGAAAGTTCTTAAGGGCGCAAAAACAACTGTAACATCACACAAAAGGGAAATTCGATATTAAAGCTGATGCGAGAAGACGATAAAACAGTTTTCTTTTTATCAATGTAACACGCACATTGGACTGCTGATCTTGGCGTCTGCAATATTAGCAAAATGCATAATTAAAATGAAAATAATACTGAGGAGATAATAGGAATGAGCACTGCTAAATGATTCAGTATTCCCAGAACAAATATTTATTATAACTAAAACATATATCGTACCTTAAGCTTAATACAACAATGACGGTAGATTTTTATATCCGTATCATGTTCATTGAGCGCTCTTTTATATGGCCATTGTCTTCTTTGAGTCGCTCGTGCGTCGTCACGGTAAGTTATAACAGTTCTTTACACTTCACTCAAACTTAGACATAACACGTTTTTATACATTTAGTAAAATTTAGATCAGACTGCCACAAATCTGCGTCCGTCTTACTTGAGAAAAACAGTACAAGTCTTCTTAGCGCTCAAGGCTTCATTTGTTCTCCAGCGAACAAAATAGTGAAGGATCGTATATCTATCCGTATTTTTCTGTTTTTATTGCCGCCCAAAGACGACAAATTACATCATTAGAAAATTCCACTGTCGCCATGCGGCGCCTCATTATACATTAATCATTATTTACAAACAAGTATCTGCCTTCTGGCTGAAAGTATTAACTACTCGTATTTGCTGTTTTAATGTAGTCAAAAATAGCGAATATCACATTGGTCACGCACTGCGTCCTGAGCCCTTCATTGGCTCCTCATGACGTAGCGCTGTCTCCACCAAGGGTCCTCTTTCTTTCTCCCTCCTCTCCCGGATCTCTCTCCCTAGCCAGGAATGCTATCTGTTGGTACTCCTTAATTGATTGCCTATCATGAGTCCCTACACAGACCTTCGTTTGTATCTGCTGGCTGTTTGCTTTCTTATCAAGCGCCGCTAACCAACAGTTTGACTTCCGCCTCGGCTGACCCTTCGGCCACACGAGGCGTCCAGCGCTACAACTTTAACTTCTTCCTACGTACTATTCTCAAGGTACTGCCTGAAACGACTGTAATTAGACTTGGCTTGTTCCGGCGGTCACAACAGCACCACACCTCGAAAGCCTCTATTCTCTTTTTGTCTAAACTATTTATCGTCCACGTTTCACTTCCATATATGGCTACACTCCATAGAAATACTTTCAGAAAGGACTTCCTGACACAAATCTATGCTCGATGTTAACAAATTTTTCTTCAGAAACGCTTTCCTTGCCATTGCCAGTCTATATTTTATATCCTCTCCGACCATCATCAGTTTTTCGCTCCCCAAATAGCAGAACTCATTCCTTAATCTAATTACTTCAGCATCACCCCATTTAATTCGACGACATACCATTACCCTCGTTTAGCTTTTGTTTATATTCATCTTATATCCTCCTTTACGAAATTGTCCACTCCGTTCAGCTGCTCTTCTAGGTCCTTTGCTCTCTCTGACAGAATTAGAATGTCATCAGTGAACCTCAAAGTTTTTATTTCTTCTCCATAGATTTTAATTAGTACTCTAAATTTTTCTTTTGTTTCCTTTACTGCTTGCTCAATAGACAGATTGAGTAACATCAGGAACAGGCTACAATCCTGTCTCACACCTTTCCCGACCACTGCTTCCCTTTCATGTCCCTCCACTCTTATAACTTCCATCTCGTCTCTGTACAAATTGTAAATAGTCTTCAGCTCCCTGTATTTTACCCCTGCCACCTTCAGAATTTGAAAGAGAGTATTCCAGTCAACATTGTCAAAAGCTTTCTCTGAGTCTACAAATGCTAGAAACGTAGGTTGACTTTTCCTTAATCTGTTTTCTAAAATAACTTTGCCTCATATTCCATATGTTCTTGACATGGCGTTCAGTGACTTCTTCGTCCTTCTTCGGATGAAGGAAACATTTGGTGGCACGCCTTTCCAAAGTGACGGCTTAGTGTTTTTTGAAGTGGACCGTTCCCTGAACAGTCCAAATGCAGATTTCTACAACCAGAGCCTTCGCCACATCATGCATTGTTGTTAAAAATGCGTCGTATTGAAGGGTGGGTACTGGAGGTAGTTTCTGGTGTTCCATGCGTAGTAGCTATGTAACGATAAATGATACCATTACTACGAGTATAGCAGTGCCAAACACGTCAGTAGTTCGTTAAGAGCATGCCAGATTCATTAGTGTATATCATAAAGGCTCGGCTCAAACATACTTAAATATATGTGGCCTCAGACTGTTTTGCCGCTATATACATATATAAATATTTCTCGGTTTTCAATGCACGTTTTGTCTAAGTTTCATCATCTTTCGATGATTGCCACCACCTTTCTCGTAAGGAGCTGACTCACTGCCGAGACGTATGTGTCATGGAAAATAGTTTGTCTCATTGTTTGTGCAATGACTTCATGTGGGTGGCATGCGATGCTCAAATTCAGGATATTGACAGTGAAATGAATGCGATCCACGTGGTCAACTTTACAACACCGAACCAGATTCATAAGAAAATTCACTTGAAACGAAGTTTGAAAATGTTCTTTTTGAGTACTTCATTTCCAGGACCCGGCTCCTAACTCCAATAAGATTATACAAGTTGCAACCGTGTCTGTTGAATTTTCACATACACACCCAAATTTTTGCCGCTTGCTTTATTACAGATTCACAGGATTGGTGAACATAAATTTCCTTAACGAATTTCCGCTTATGGCGTACATAGCCCATTAGAATGGATTGGTTTCACTTATGAAACGGTTTCTTTTTAGCACATGGGTTAGTCACCCATTAATTTTCAGTTTGGAATATGTGCCACTGAGTATGTTAAAAATAGGTTACCTGACAAGCCTATTGAAGTCCCTGTTTATCAGAACTTTTATCAAAATTTTTCCGCTTTCCTGTCCAACACTTGTCGAAATCTTTAAAACAAAATTTAAATTTAAGTTGACTTTTATGCTCTAAGCTCATCAAACGAGTTTCATATTCTGTTGACTGCCGCACTACAAATCCGGTAAGGTTCACTTGCCTTGTGGAACTGGTTTGAATCTCTCATTTAGTAGTTTGACTTGATTCTGAAGCCAGCATGTAGCACATCTGCATTTTTTCGCAAAAATTCCCAAACATACAGGTAAAACTCTAGTCTTGTTGCTGAGAAAACTTCTATATGAGGACAGTTACAACCTCTTAAGTTCCTTATTGGCGATCAAAGATTTCGTTCATTCCATTCCATATTCGTTTTCGTGTTTCTTCTCATACTCCTTTTCTTTATTTTCCTTTCCTTTCTTTTAATTTATTATCGTTCCATTTTCTTCTTTCTCGTCACTTAGCTCGCTTTTGCTTATACAGGATAAGCACTGTGTGAATGCAGTTATTTTATTTTACACCCTTTTCAATCCTTAGGATATATCGAGGCAAATCTATCGCGCTGTCGCGTAGGTGTCTTAGACTCATGAAACATATTATATATTCGTTTTCACGGCCCTCGGAATACTACACTCCTGGAAATGGAAAAAAGAACACATTGACACCGGTGTGTCAGACCTACCATACTTGCTCCGGACACTGCGAGAGGGCTGTACAAGCAATGATCACACGCACGGCACAGCGGACACACCAGGAACCGCGGTGTTGGCCGTCGAATGGCGCTAGCTGCGCAGCATTTGTGCACCGCCGCCGTCAGTGTCAGCCAGTTTGCCGTGGCATACGGAGCTCCATCGCAGTCTTAAACACTGGTAGCATGCCGCGACAGCGTGGATGTGAACCGTATGTGCAATTGACGGACTTTGAGCGAGGGCGTATAGTGGGCATGCGGGAGGCCGGGTGGACGTACCACCGAATTGCTCAACACGTGGGGCGTGAGGTCTCCACAGTACATCGATGTTGTCGCCAGTGGTCGGCGGAAGGTGCACGTGCCCGTCGACCTGGGACCGGACCACAGCGACGCACGGATGCACGCCAAGACCGTAGGATCCTACACAGTGCCGTAGGGGACCGCACCGCCACTTCCCAGCAAATTAGGGACACTGTTGCTCCTGGGGTATCGGCGAGGACCATTCGCAACCGTCTCCATGAAGCTGGGCTACGGTCCCGCACACCGTTAGGCTGTCTTCCGCTCACGCCCCAACATCGTGCAGCCCGCCTCCACTGGTGTCGCGACAGGCGTGAATGTAGGGACGAATGGAGACGTATCGTCTTCAGCGATGAGAGTCGCTTCTGCCTTGGTGCCAATGATGGTCGTATGCGTGTTTGGCGCCGTGCAGGTGAGCGCCACAATCAGGACTGCATACGACCGAGGCACACAGGGCCAACACCCGCATCATGGTGTGGGGAGCGATCTCCTACACTGGCCGTACACCACTGGTGATCGTCGAGGGGACACTGAATAGTGCACGGTACATCCAAACCGTCATCGAACCCATCGTTCTACCATTCCTAGACCGGCAAGGGAACTTGCTGTTCCAACAGGACAATGCACGTCCGCATGTATCCCGTGCCACCCAACGTGCTCTAGAAGGTGTAAGTCAACTACCCTGGCCAGCAAGATCTCCGGATCTGTCCCCCATTGAGCATGTTTGGGACTGGGTGAAGCGTCGTCTCACGCGGTCTGCACGTCCAGCACGAACGCTGGTCCAACTGAGGCGCCAGGTGGAAATGGCATGGCAAGCCGTTCCACAGGACTACATCCAGCATCTCTACGATCGTCTCCATGGGAGAATAGCAGCCTGCATTGCTGCGAAAGGTGGATATACACTGTACTAGTGCCGACATTGTGCATGCTCTGTTGCCTGTGTCTATGTGCCTGTGGTTCTGTCAGTGTGATCATGTGATGTAACTGACCCCAGGAATGTGTCAATAAAGTTTCCCCTTCCTGGGACAATGAATTCACGGTGTTCTTATTTCAATTTCCAGGAGTGTATATTACCACTCTCCGTTTTGCGATTTTGACATATTCAAGTCATCTATTAATTTCTGACACTGCTTTTGATATCAAAAGTGCAGCGTCTTGCTCATTTCTTGTGCAGGTCAATTCACTGTGTCATAAAGTGTATTACTTCAAGACCAGTCTTCACACCGAAATTATTATATCGAATATATGTGTAATGCCTCAGGGTGCTTCCAAGTAAGGTGCAAATGGAAAGTCTTTTGTTTTGGACCCAGAGTCGTAAGATGGTCGTTCACAATAAGTGAAGAACGCAACAGCCTGATTTAATAAGTTGTGATATCTTTGCACGGACAAGATGGAATCAGCTACAGGAGTAGCCGACAATCCTGTAATATAGCTTACGGTTCACTCACATTCACGTGTACTCGGTGCTACGTAGCGACTAGGTGAGATATGTGGTGACGTGCGCATGGGCCAAGGGTAAATGTGACTGCCAGCACCCTTGATGTGACTCATAAACTGGAAGAAATATGTAGAGATGTAACTACAAATTAGCCTCTACCATGTATCTACAGTGATTCTCAGAGTCCATGTGGACATCCATTGACTCCTATGATACAGGGCACCAACTGGTATTTTACTGCACCCGCTGAGGGTGTATCTACAATCAAGGTGGATTTATTTCCAGAAATTGCTTATCGTGATATAAGGATTACAGTCTTTATTTTAAGAATGTATATACTATTGCACCCGGATAACTTTAAGCAGAAGGCTTGTCTGTTGATGACAGTCTTGTTCTAATGAGATTTACAAGAAAAAATAAGGGTGGACAGACCGATAGATGTGCATCATTATTTGACGGATAATTTCCAACATCTGCAACGATTTATAACTATGTTGCAGTCTCTAGATTAACAACGCGTGGTTAGAATGCATACCGCACCGTGGGGTAGCTACGCCTCGGTAAAGCAAATGTAGCATCAATCTCATGACGTCAACCCGCTCTCCAGAGCAGCGGCGTGGGACGTGACGTCATTACGGCGGAGATGAGGCATCCTCCCCAGGAGGAATGCCTTCCGCAGTGGCCGGCGTCCCCTCCGGGCCGGATAAACAGATTACACCTCAGATGGTGCATCGAATCCCGTCATATCACCCCCGAAGTACTCTGGTGACAGATGTCTACTAGTAGCTACGGCTAGGACAATATATTAGGCTGCTGGATAAATTCTTAGCGCTTCTGCTTTGAATGTTGGTATTACCTTCCTTATGTTTCCTTTTGTTTTGTTTTTCTTTTTGGCGAGTGTTACTTTTCATTTGTAGTTCACTGTTGCAGTTTCAGTTACATATCGTCATTTTTCGTTCGCAGATAGTGAGTGGAGTTGCGTACGCTAGAACATAGAGTGCCAAATGGATAAATCGGACCATTTCCGACGTATTCGTCTGTTTGAGTTAAATGGACGCGTGAAGCAGCGGAAGCAGCCAGAAACGTTTTCGCAGTGTACGATGATAGTTCCATTCGACGAGCACGGCAAGAAAACGGTTTTTTCGTTTTAAGGAAGATCGTTCTGAAGTTAGTGACTTTCCACGATGAAGAAGACAATTGGGATTTGATGGAGATCGTTAAAACGCATTTATCCACAATACGCCACCTCAGTGTACTCGAGAACTATCAACTGTAATGAACTGAGATCGTTCCACCGTTGGGCAACATTTGCATGCCATGGGGAAAGTTCAGAAATCGGGCGTATAAGTACCGCATGCTCAAATCCAAAATCACAAAAATCACCTGGTGATCATATCTGCTAGCGCGTCATCAAGTGGCTCGTGAGCCACCATTCGTATCCTGTATCGTTAGTTGTCACGAGAAATGTGTTCTTATGCTAAAACAAGGAAAAGAAAGGAATGACCGAGCTCAAACAAAACAGCAGCTCCTCGTACATAGACCTGTGCTCATCCACAAAAGAGAGTGTTATGCCTCTGGTTGAACAACGACGGTGTGGTCTACTGCGAATTGTTCCTCCGAGGTGGAACCATCACTGCTGTTATTTATTGTCAACCACTAGACATTTTGCAGACCTGGAAGACTGCGGTGAATTCATGCTACTCGACAATAACACCCTCCATATTCTGCTAGAGTGAGAAAAAATGCGTACTGGATTTTGGGTTGGGAACTCTTTCCGCATACACCATTTCATCTTTTGCCCTCAGCATCCCTGAGCTCTCTATCGAACGATCTTCAAGAAACTTCCCTTCTGGATGAAACTGCGCTCCGAACATGGCTCGACCAGTTCTTCGTCTCAAAACCACGTAATTTCTACAGTCGTGCCATCGATAAGTTACCCCCAGCGTTGGCGAACTATTGTAAATAGTGAGGGAGAATAAGTCATTGAAGTTTAAAGTCTCTGATATGTGTATCTGTTGTTTTTATTAAGCTTATTGAAAAGCTCTACGATCTCAAGTACCAACCCAATATCGAAGAATTACATAGCTGAAAGCTTACAGAACTCTGTCACTTTTTGTTTCCCTTTTAAGAAATATGTCTCTTTCATAACTTTCTTCCTCCTGATTAACCGTTTGATATTCTTCGTTTTTATCCTGTATTCCCTTTTACGTATTATCCATGACAACATGACAACAAGAATTCAACACACGTCATTCTTCGAACAATATGACGCAGGGACAACTCTGCAGATTGTACGACGCATTAAAAAGTTTTCACTTTCCGCAAGCTAATCTTATGATGCAACAGAATATAATTAAGAGAGACCCGCTTGAGTTGTACTTATGTTTATTCTTACCACGACCGGTTTTGCGATTTTAAAATCTCTTCTTCATATGTATGAAGTAAATTGTATTTGGGAACATATAATATGCCTTCTGGCCATTCAGTGCAAGAGCTCAATCACTGCACCGCATGTTGGCAGAGCTGTCCACCGCCGGCGCGGTTGGTGCTTCTACTCTTGCACTGACTGGCCCGAACACGTGTTATGTGTAACAAATACAATTCATTTCGTACACCTGAAGATGGGAATTTAAAACCCTGAAACCGGTCGTGCACTGAATAAATATTAGTACAACTGAAGCGAAACTCTCGAAATTAATCATTATAGCTTTCGGTTGCTTATGTCCTAATTCGAACCATATTTAGTGTGAATAATCTTTAGTAAGTGACGTAAAGCCGACCGCTATGGTCGAGCGGTTCTAGACGCTTCAGTCCGGAACCACGTGGCTGCTACGGTCAGAGATTCGAATCCTGCCTCCGGCATTGATGTGTGAGATGTAGTTAGGTTTGTTTGGTTTAAATAGTTCTAGGTCTAGGGGACCGATGACCTCAGATGTGCTTAGACCCATTTGAACCATTTGAAATGACGTAAAAATGCAGCTGATGAGGGGCGGTGGTACGCTTTTATAATTACGTGCAAATAAACCGGCACCCTGATTATTTATAGTATCGAACTACAATGTTTATGAGGTCATATATCTTGAATTGTGTCGACCTGTGATATAACTTTGCAGGCAGAAGAGGGGGTTTAACCTTGGAACATTTCTCAGACTTTTATCTGTAGCAGGCCTGTAATAGAAGTCTAATACACATGTCAAAAAAAGTTTTGCATCACTTCGGTTCCGAGAGTTCCGGAACCTGTATAGAAAATTGGAATAGAGATCAACATAAACATCATTTCCGCCCTTTTTATTACTCATGAAAACCACACATTGCTTATTGTACCAGCATACAGGGTGACCTTCAGAGGTGGTGGTCCAGACTGCTAAACATACCGGTACCTTTAATACCCAGTAGCACGTCCTCTTGCATTGATGCATGCCTGTATTCGTTGTGGCATACTATCAACAAGTTCATAAAGGCATTGTCGGTCCAGATTGTTCCACGCCTCAACGGCGATTCGGCATTGATCCCTCAGAGTGGTTGGTGGGTCACGTCGTCCATAAATAGCCCTTTTCAAACTATCCCAGTTCAGTTCGATAGGGTTCATGTCTGGAGAACATGCTGGCCACTCTAGTCGACCGATGTGCACGATGTGGGCGCGAATTGTTGTCCATGAAGACGAACGCCTTGCCAATACGCTGTCGATATGGTTGCACTATCGGTCGGAGGATGGCATTCACGTATCGTACAGCCGTTACGGAGCCTTTTATGACCACCAGCAGCGTACGTCGCCCCCACATAATGTCACGACAAAACAGCAGGGATCCTCCACCTTGCAGCAGTCGCTAGACAGTGTGTGTAAGGTATTCAGCCTGACTGGGTTGCCTCCAAACACGTCTCCGACGATTGTCTGGTTGAAGGCATATGCGACACTCATCGGTGAAGAGAACGTGGTGCCACAACTGGGCGGTCCATTCGGCATGTTGTTGGGCTCATCTGTACCGCGCTTCATGGTGTCGTGGTTGCAAAGATGGACCTCGTCATGGACTTAAGAGAGTGAAATTGCGCATCATGCAACCTATTGCGCACAGTTTCAGTAACACGACGTCCTGTGGCTGCACGAAAAGTATTATTCAATATGGCGGCATTGCTGTCACGGTTCCTCTGAGCCATAATCAGAAGTTAGCGGTCATCCACTGCAGTAGTAACCCTTGGGCGCCTGAGCGAGGCATGTCATCAACAGTTCCTGTCTTTCTGTATCTCATCCGTGTCCGAAAACATCGCTTTGGTGCACTGCAAGACGCCTCGACACTTCCCTTGTTGAGAGCCCCTCCTCGCACGAAGTAGCAATGCGGACGCCATCGAACCGCGGTATTGACCGTCTAGACGTGGTTGAACTACAGACAACACGAGCCGTGTACCTCCTTCCTGGTGGAATGACTGGAACTGATCGGCTGTCTGACTCCCTCCGTCTAATTGGCACTGCTCATGTACGGTTGTTTACATCTTTGGGGTTTAGTGACATCTCTAAACAGTCAATGGGACTGTGTCTGTGATAAAATATCCACAGTCAACATCTATCTACAGGAGTTCTGGGAACTGGGGTGATGCAAAGCTTTTTTTTATGTGTGTATATCCTCTTACTGCATCAGGTTGGTTTCCATCTGAACCATTGTGCACAGGGACTGTCATATAATTCAGACAAGAAGAAAGGCAGCAGTCAGTCGTGATTCAGTCTGTACTTTACTAAAGATCGGGATTTCAGCTACAGGGTAGCTATGATCAGTGTGTATGAAGTGAGTCATATAGACTCAATACACTTGCATACGCTTTTGTTTTTACACAATCTTAGCATGTGCAAAGCATTTTTCAAACTCAGAAACCTAGATCTGCAATAAAGAGAGTGAATCACGACTGATTGCTGACTTCCTTCTTATTCTTCTTATTTCATTTTCAGTGATAGCGTTCGCTTTGTGTGTGCTGCAGTCTTTTTCCGAAATTACAGAAATTAGTCCAGAAAGGTAATGTTTTTCCAAACATCAAAAACTGTTCCATAATCATGTAGCTGAAAACGAATATTTAGCTCACATTTAAAATTGTTACAATCGATAAAATCTTTTAAATACTGTAATTAATTACTTTCTTCTACACGCCAATTATTAGTAACTCCAATGAAATCAATGTATTATCAAAAACCAGATAGAAGTTAAATACATATTTGTGGTGTGCGTACTGCAAGACCTTCGGTACACACACCATCAGATTATTTGACTTGTCGCTCTAACGAAGTAGGCGAGTGTCAGCAATATGTCTCGTGGTCTTATCGTGGTGTGTTTATCTTCTGCCGTTGTGTCAGACAATAGAAATGGCACTTGCACGCTTAGAGTAGCAGATTCACGGTGACCAACTTTAAACAGAACTTCATTAATTTTCAAACATATTTATTAAAATAATAACGAGCATAAAAATAACTTAACTTGGTTCTGGATGCTATTTACAATTGACATTCTGAAGTTCCTTTGGTCTTGGTACATTAATCACATTCTCGCATATCTCTGATACTTGACAAAGTGTCTATTCATTTATATTCATGGCTTTGTAGAGGAATATGGTAATCTTATTAGGCGCAGACTGAAACTTGACTATAGACTGGTACATACTAACGCAGACTGGTACAGACAAATGCAGACTTACTAATCGGAGGTCTGTACACTCGTTATAATACCTCGATCGTTCAGATATCACTGCGCGAGTGTGATCCGTGAGGAGGAAAGGTTCTACGTTAGCAGAAATCTCAATGGCTGCGTTACATATTAATACGCGGATCGGCGGAAGCAGAATTTGGTCCCTCTCTAAGACAGCGCCATCTCGTAGTGCGGAGACGGACAAGGGCTGCGCCTTCGCTTTTGTGCTTAGCGGGGCGCGCTCTAGTGGGAAAGTTGTGTATGCGCTGACTACGCGGCACTATGTACACAACAATATTGAAATAGAAGCTTTTGGAAACTAATACAAAGCTCCATTTTCGAGACAGGGAAAGTTATTAATACATTAAAGAAACTTATTCCATTTGGAAATATCACTTGTTGCCTGGTAAAGACACTTTCCATTTCAAGATACAATATGAAGAGCGACTAACGAAAGATTCCTTAACCGTGCATTTATTATGAAAATAGCTCTACAAATACACAAACTTTTTCTCATCATATGACTCCGTGCCTATAGAAACAACATTACCAATTTAGTTTTGATATATTACACATCAGTCAAACCTTTTTCTGATTTAGACGAGTTCTTTGCGTTCACCGCTTTGGCTGCTCTTATGGCTCTATTGCTTGCCAATTCTGGTGCCTGTGCTGAGAAATGTGTCATCCCATTTTTCAAAAAGTATGACTTGAAAGAAATTGATTTCGCACATTATCAAATTAAGTAAAACATCGCATGAAATTTTAAAGAGCTCACAGATGTAAAAGCACATTGCGTAAACTTTGTGTATGGTTGAGTTTAACTGATAAATGTATTGAATTAAATGCCGATAAGATATCGAATTTTATTTAAAACTAAGGGTAGAACAATATCTCTTCTCGTTCACGAGTTATTGGGTTTTACATTACTGGCCATTAAAATTGCTACACCACGAAGATGGCGTACTACAGACGCAAAATTGAACAGACAGAAAAGATGCTGTGATATGTAAATGATTAGCTTTTCAGAGCATTAACACAAGGTTGACGCCGGTGGCGACACATACAACGTGCTGACATGAGGAACGTTTCCAACCGAATTCTCATACACAAACAGCAGTTGACCGGCGTTGATCACGTTTCCGACTTTGATAAAGGTCGGATTGTAGCCTATCGCGATTGCGGTTTATTGTATCGCGACACTGCTGCTTGCGTTGGTCGAGATCCAATGAATATGGAATCGGTGCGTTCAGGAGGGTAATACGGAATGCTGTGCTGGATCCCAACGGCCTCGTATCACTAGCAGTCGAGATGACCGGCATCTTTTCCGCATGGCTGTAACGGATCGTGCAGCCACGTCTCGATCCCTGAGTCAACAGATGGGGACGTTTGCAAGACAACAACCATCTGCACGAACAGTTCGACGACGTTCGGCGTTTGCAGCAGTATGGACTATCAGCTCGGAGACCATTGCTGCGGTTACCCTTGACGCTGCATCACAGACAGGAGCGCCTGCGATGGTGTACTCAACGACGAACCTGCGTGCACGAATGACAAAACGTCATTTTTACGGATGAAGCCAGGTTCTGTTTACAACATCATGATGGTCGCATCCGTGTTTGACGACATCGCGGTGAACGCACATTGGAAGCGTGTATTCGTCATCGCCATACTGGCGTATCACCCGGCGTGACGGTATGGGGTGCCATTGGTAACACGTCTCGGTCGCCTCTTGTTCGCACTGACGGCACTTTGAACAGTGGTCGTTACATTTCAGAAGTGTTACGACCCGTGACTCTACCCTTCATTCGATCCCTGCGAAACCCTACATTTCAGCAGGATAATGCGCGACCGCATGTTGCAGATCCTGTACGGGTCTTTCTGGATACAGAAAATGTTCGACTGCTGCCCTGGCCATCACATCCTCCAGATCTCTCACCAACTGAAAACGTCTGGTCAATGGTGGCCGAGCAACTAGCTCGTTACAATACGCCAGTCACTACTCTTGCTGAACGTGTTGAAGCTGCACGGGCAGCTGTACCTGTACACGCCATCCGAGCTCTGTTCGACTCAATGGCCAGGCGTATCAAGGCCGTTATTACAGCCAGAAGTGGTTGTTCTGGGTACTGATTTCTCAGGATCTATGCACCCAAGTTGCGTGAAAATGTAATCACATGTCAGTTCTAGTATAATACATTTGTCCAATGAATACCTGTTTATTATCTGCATTTCTTCTTGATGTAACAATTTTAATGGGCAGTTGTGTATATCCGATGGACGGTCAGGGGCGACACACTCAGTTCCGTCCATGCTGACTCGCCGGCTGCTATGAAACACTTATCCGTTTTTAAGAAAGCTAGTAGTTTGAAAAATTTGATTTTCACGTATCTTACAGTCTGATAAATTCCCTTGATAAAAAACTGGATTTCTTTTCCTTATATGCTGACTCAAATTAAGTAAAACGTTGTGCTAAATTTTAAAGAATTTGCATAAGTAAAAACGCACTGCTTAAACTTTACATATGACCGGTTTTAGACCACGCATTACACTAACTGAAGTTAGATAAGATTTCGAAATTTTATTTCAAATTGAGAGCAGAATGATATCTAATTTCGTTCTCGTATTATTACGTTTTATATCCGAAGGCGGTCGCTCGCGACTCGCCCATTCAGTCCCTTGCGCATCGCGAATCATGGTCATATAGCAAACGTCATACCTCATAAACGGCGTTTTCTTCAAATGACGGCACACAATGAGGGATATAGGTTGTATGATAAACACTGGAAAAGCCCAGATATGCAAGTAACTCGTCCGCGGTAGTGACAGGTCGGCGGCTCGGGACGCATTTAGATGTCCATAGCTCTGTGGGAAAATCCAAGTGGCGCATGTCCCGAGAGCCGCGACAAAGACAGGCCGAGGCGCGTACATCACGAAGGTAGTCCTGAACTCCCTTGCTCGCTCAGCTCAGCAGACAAAATGCGTTTCCATCCTGTTAACTCTCACCTGGGCATGTAAGTACCAACGAGAATTGCATCTTCCACTGGAATCTGCTATTATGGAGTCTTACTGGTTAACAGTACTGCAGCAAAATTTAATTGAAGATCAATACTCGATATAAATGATATAACGGCTTGTTCTTAGCATTTAGTCTCTTCTGCTTAACAGTACTCATTACATGCTGGACGTTGTGCCTTACGCAACTGATAATCATTGTAGCACGATTTTATTTTATTGTATGCCAGTATAGCCATAGCAAATAATAAGTAGGCCCGTGGACTTTCCATCATTATAGGACTAATAACAGTAAGATTCCATAATAGCGGATTCCAGTACAAGATTCAGTTTTCGTTTGTACGGACACGCCTAGTTAACAGGTGTAGAATCGTAGTTTGTCTGCTGATTTGAGCGAGCGAGCGTAGGTCTACCTTCGTGACGTCCGCGTCGCGGCCTGTTTTTCTCGTAGGCCTAGACACCTCCACAACACCTGGGTAAAGGCGCAGCGGGACGTGTATACACGCCCACAGCAGCGAATGGATTAATATGAAGAACTTGTAACATTTATAGACGATATACAAAACACAAACTGTGAAATTTAAAATTTTTCCCGGCGAATCCAGTGTTCGAAGAGATTTCGGGACTGCAGCCGGTCGTCGTAAACTTCACGATATTTCGACTGGACATTTGTCAAAGCCGGCACGGTAGCTCAGCGTGTTCGGTCAGAGAGGCGCTGCCCCTCTGTAATTAAAAAAAAACTGTGTAAAGGAATCAACGGTCAATTTGACGGGTATCATGAGACGTCTGCCCAGACCGAACGCAACGAATAATACCGAACAAAATGAATTAAAAAAAAAAGAGATAGAGCGTCTGCTACGTAAGCAGTAGGTCCCGGGTTCGAGTCCCGGAGGGGGCACGCATTTTTCAACTGCCCCCGTTCATATTTATCAACGCCTGTAAGCAGCGAAAGGTCAAGATTTCATTATAACTTCATTCTTCGAGAGCTGCACTATTACCAATGATATCTGTACAGATACCACCTTCATATAGAAATCTTAGACAGTGGGCGGATAATCACTTTTACCTGAAAATTACTATGAATTCTTGCTATTTTGAAAGAGAATGCCCTCTTAATTTCCCTGGTAGGGTATCCATTGCCTCTTAACACCGTCTCTAAATGTAGTAGTCTTTAGCCAAACTATTCGCATCCGACACAGTATGGGCTCTGTGTACAAGTTTCCCTTCTTTTTTCTTCGGCAGCATCCATAGGAATGAGCCGTTGCTGTGGATGGTTGATCATGACCCAACAGCACGTGTACAAATGAAGGCTTGTACACTCCAGATTTCTTCCCCCTTACCTCCAGAGACCATCAAGCATTTAAGGCCACATAGTAGCGTAACACAAAGATCTAAAGGGCACAAAGATTGTCTTCCTTTACGGCCTATGGTGAGAAATATTGACGCCCCACACATGACAGACATCTTGTTTCTTGCTGAGACCATCATGTGGCAACTGTCCACAACATATACGGAACTAAACCTATTTTGTCAACGGACGTGGGGCTATCCACCTAAGTAGTTCGGATCTTTTAATGAGTTTTGATGTAGTATCTCTTTTTACAAAGGTGTCTCTTCGTGATTCCTTGGCACTAATTGATAAATGGTTTCAGGAGGGGATCACTACTTTGTTTCGGAACGCACTTTTCTCAACGTATTTTATCTTCAGTCGGGAATATTTTGAACAGACTGACGGCGTAGCAGTGGGCAGCCCCTTGTCGCTTCTGGTGGCGAAATTTTTAAGGAAAATTTTGAGGAAAAACCACTTGAATCAGCGGTTCTTAAACCAACTGTTTTTGGAGGTACGCGGATGATACTTTCATAGGGTGGCCCCACGGAGCAGGTAAGTTAATGGGGTTTTTATAATATCTTAATTCTATTCATGAGAACATTCGATTCACTACGGAATTAGAGAAAGGTCGTTGTTTCCCATTCTTGGATGTTTCGGTTACACGGAAGAGCGACGGCTCTCTGGGACATTCTGTTTATGGTATGCTCACTCACACTGATTTGCACTTCGACTCTTGAAGCTGCCATCACCCATCCGAAGCCATGAGCGTGCTCAAAACCCTCGTACACAGCGCCCATACAGTGTCGTTCGCCGATAGCATGCCTAAAGAGCTTGCACATTCAAAGACAGTGTTCAGGGATCATAGGTGCTCAACCTGGCAAATTAACAGGGCATTCTCAGCTAAAACTAAGAACCGGGACGTGGATACAAAGGAAATCGCGTCAACAAAGTCCCTAGTTCCTCTTCCCGTTCGTTGGAAATATTTCCTTCAAAATTGCAAGAATCCTTGGTAATTATCAGGTGAAAGTCATTATCCGCCCGCTATTTAAGATTTCGGACCTGCTGGGATTAGCGAAGGATAACTTGTTATTGCAGAAGGCGGGAACTTCCAAGATATTTTGTCAGTGTGGTATGGCCCATATAGGACAACTAACACGCACAGTGGAAGAATGCTGCTTGAACCCAGCTAGTCTGCAATTGCGGAACATTGTATCTCGAACGGACCGTGAATGGCATAGGACAAAACGTTAATTTTGGGACTCAATTATAAGAGAATTCCCTGAAATACTCATCACAGAAAATGTAACGAGCAGTGACCACGGCTAGCAGCTGGATAATGCGTGGAATCCCTTATATCTGAGATTTTCTCCAGACGAAGACGCCAGAATACTCCTATGGCTGCGGTGAGTGGCAACACCGAAGACAGCTGGCCTTCACGGTTCCACCAGCGAGGGCGCTGCCGCCGGGCAGTGTGGCCCATCTGTCACCGGGAGTCTAACGCATGGGCGGCAATACTCTCAGTGCGGTTTGTAGGGTAGAGCGGAGAACATCTTAGTCTTCGATGGTTCACCTGGAGATGAGTGGCATGCATCCAGTCGAAATATCGTGGATTGAAGCTTACGATGACCGGCTGCAATCCACAAATTTCGTCGGAAAAAAAAACAGTTTCATGTATCAACAGCGAAAACAGTAGAAAATGCCGGAAACTGCTTATGGTAGTCTCTAGGAAACGTTCCTTCATGTAATTCATAAATCCGTTCTGAGAATGAGACGAAGACCGGGAAACATGAGTTTCTAGATACTCTACAACCGAGCGAGGTGGCGCAGTGGTTACACACTGGACTCGCATTCGGAAGGACGACGGTTCAATCCCGCGTCCGGCCATCCTGATTTAGGTTTTCCGTGATTTCCCTAAATCGCTCCAGGCAAATGCCGGGATGGTTCCTCTGAAAGGGCACGGCCGACTTCCTTCCCCATCCTTCCCTAATCCGATGAGTCCGATGACCACGCTGTCTGGTCTCCTTCCCCAAACCAACCAACCAACCAATACTCTACAAACCAGGTGCAACATTCTCCCCTATATTCATTGGTTTATGTGTACACCGTCTGTAAAATCTGTTGCGAGTAGTAGTAAAGTAGTAAAGTAACAAATTAAAACATCGTGCCTGAGTTTAAAGTTTTCTGCAGCAACAGAAAGAATCAATAAGTGATAAACTCTTTTCCTTTTATGGTTTTGTGGGGTGTCAGTGAAGATGCTGCCTCAAGCATTTACACAGTTTGTACTTGTAATACGGTGTTAAAATGTAACGTAAGACTCTAGATTATAATGAATAGACTACCACAGTATATAAAATTTTTAAATTCACTCAATAATTATAATTAATTCTAAAAACAAATTTTCTTTGCCCCTGGAAGTCCGTGGCAGACAGCCAGCAACCGAAACTGAGTGACCGGTTGAGTGAGTCAGTAGCGCAGAAAATGCATAACGTTAGAAATAGCCAAAGATGTGCTCACCAAAATCACCAGCATGTTTAAAGAAAGGGCCTACACAATGAATGTGAAACCAGTCCCAAGGAGTGGATTGTTGAGGCTACAGAGAAAAAATTCTTTCGGGGTAAAATGGTTCAAATGGCTCTGAGCACTATGGGACTCAACTGCTGAGGTCATTAGTCCCCTAGAACTCAGAAATAGTTAAACCTAACTAACCTAAGGACATCACAAACATCCATGCCCGAGGCAGGATTCGAGCCTGCGACCGTAGCGGACTTGCGGTTCCAGACTGCAGCGCCTTTAACCGCACGGCCACTTCGGCCGGCCTCTTTCGGGGTAGAGGCTGGTTGAGGAGTACAATCTGAATATGAGTTGGCCAGACGCTCAGTCTTCATGTCTGTTTCTGATCATTAGATGTGGCACGGTTGGTATCTTAATGTAGGTGTAATTTCAATATCAAATTTGTAGCAAATAAAGTATCTTTGCACAGGGCATAGGCGGTACGACCACTCAGTGGAACTCATATTCGGTACCTAGTAAAGTCACGCCATTTTGTCCGGTCAAGTCTTTAAGAAAAATCAAACTTTCAGTGTCGTGTTGCGCCATGATGGTAAATGGTCTGCTCAACCAAACTTCACCCATGTACAGATTTCTCAAAGCATCGTATTCTTCTTTAACTCTGTTTAATTTGAGGATTCAGTAATGAGAAATTCTACCAACGTGTCATAAGCCCCTAAGTCTTAAAACGTACGGTCTCTTCTTGGTCAAAATCGACTTCAGTGCATCCGCATCGTCGTGATGGATGGTAGGCTTGTACTCCATATGACAGTCCTTCGCTGATGCCAACGAAGCCTATTGTAAGCGATGAGATCGAAACAACGAAAATAGAGATTTGTGATCCATCGCATAATGAAACTACTTGAAATTTATGTAATTTATAGATGAAGGAACCTTTCTTTTATTTTTACACAATTTCGATATTAGTTCAAACTGTTGGAAATGCATGCTACAGCAGGCTTAGAATTGTTTTGTTCATAGTATCACTAGATTGCCTCCATGCTGTACTGAGATGCATCTCTTGCAAGTTTTCATCTACTTCTACATCTACATGGGTACTCCGCAAATCGCACTTAATTGCCTGTGTAGGGGTTATCGAACCACCTTCAAAATAATTCTCTATTGTTCCAATCTCGTACAGTACGCGGAAAAAACGAATACCTATATCTTTCCGTGCAAGCTCTGACTTTTCTTATTCTATTATGATGATCGTTTCTCCCTATGTAGATCGGCGTCAAAAAAGTATTTTCGCATTCGAAGGAGGAAGTTGGTGATTGAAATTCCATGAGAAGGTTCCGAGGCAACGAAAAACGCCCTTGTTTAAATGATGTCCAATCCAAATCCTGTATAATGTCAGTAACACTCTGCCCCTATATCGTGATAATACAAAACGTGGTGCACTTCTTTGAACTTTCTAGATGTACTCCGCTAATCCTATCTGGTAAGCATCCCCGACCGTGAAGCAGTGCTCCAAAAGAAGATGGACAACCGTAGTGTAGGCTGTCTCTTTAGTACATCTGTTACATTTTGTAAGTGTACTGCCAATAAAACGCTGCCTTTCGTTTCTCTTCTCCACGGCATCCTTTGTGTGTTCTTTCCAATTTAAGTTGTTCGAAATTCTAATTCCTAGGTATTCAGCTGAATTTAAGACGTTTACGTTTGACAGATTTGTCGTAACCGAAGTTTAAAGGATTCCTTTTAGCATTCATGTAGATGACCTCACAAGATTCATTATTTAGCGTCAATTGCCAATTTTGTATCAAAGAGATATCTTTTCTAAATCGTTTTGTCATTTTTTTTTGTCTTCTGATGATTTTACTAGACGATAAACGACGGCAACATCTGCAAACAACCTAAGATGGCTGCTCAGATTGTCTCCTAAATCATTTACATAGATGAGGAACAGCAGGAGGCCTACAAGACTTCCTTGTGGAACGCCAGAAATCGCTCCTGTTTTACTTGATGACTTTCCTTCAGCTACTACGAACCGTGGTCACTCTGACAGGAAATCACGAATACAGTCGCGTAACTGAGATGATGTTCCATAAGCACGCAGTTTGATTACAAGGCACTTGTGAGGAACAGTGTCGGAAGCATTCTGGAAATGTACAAATACGAAATCAATTTTTAGTGGTTTCTCTGGTGTATTCTGCAGTGATTGTTCGAGGTTTCGAAATTTTTCGCCACGCACCAGTCATCATATGTGCACTTTCGTTCAGATCCCTTATATTGGCAGTGAACCTACTGTATATTCCCCTGAAGGATTGTAGTTCCTTCATATTTCGATAAGCAGTTATGCTTTCAATGGCGTGTACATGCTGTTGAGTGTGAATAAAACACTTTTACTGATCATTAATTATTTCGCAGATAGTTTCAAAAAGTGAAATTTTGTTACACTGCATTTCGGGTCCGCAATCTGCAATATACTGCAAATTGTGGGAAGATTCTCCAGATGGTTACGAGTATTGGCACATTACAAATCTATGTCATCGTCACAAAGACAACTTGCAGTGATACTGTCACCTAGCGCAGTTTGTTGTGGTGACACGTGTTTTAAAAGGAAAAATAATCAGTTCTCTTATGGAAAGATAGCATAAAAAATTACTCAGAAGCAGTAATGCATATTCATCAAATTATTTCTACGATACAGAGTAAGAGGAGGTAAATTATGGTAGAGAGTATGAGTTTATAAAATATTATTTTAGCGGTCTCCACCTTAGACTGGCTAGCTCAAAAAACTCTGGTTGACGTGGCTCAGGGTGATGGTAACTCGCAGTAGCAGGATTCTTGCATTTCTTGAATACATGCCGAAAAAATACAGCAAGAACGCCGTTGCAGTGGGTGCCTCCGTATCTTCATTTACGAGGGCAGTTCAATAAGTAATGCAACACATTTTTTTTCTGAAACAGGGGTTGTTTTATTCAGCATTGAAATACACCAGGTTATTCCCCAATCTTTTAGCTACACAACACTATTTTTCAACGTAACCTCCATTCAGTGCTACGGCCTTACGCCACCTTGAAATGAGGGCCTGTATGCCTGCACGGTACCATTCCACTGGTTGATGTCGGAGCCAACGTCGTACTGCATCAATAACTTCTTCATCATCCGCGTAGTGCCTCCCACGGATTGCGTCCTTCATTGGGCCAAACATATGGAAATCCGACGGTGCGAGATCGGGGCTGTAGGGTGCATGAGGAAGAACAGTCCACTGAAGTTTTGTGAGCTCCTCTCGGGTGCGAAGACTTGTGTGAGGTCTTGCGTTGTCATGAAGAAGGAGAAGTTCGTTCAGATTTTTGTGCCTACGAACACGCTGAAGTCGTTTCTTCAATTTCTGAAGAGTAGCACAATACACTTCAGAGTTGATCGTTTGACCATGGGGAAGGACATCGAACAGAATAACCCCTTCAGCGTCCCAGAAGACTGTAACCATGACTTTACCGGCTGAGGGTATGGCTTTAAACTTCTTCTTGGTAGGAGAGTGGGTGTGGCGCCACTCCATTGATTGCCGTTTTGTTTCAGGTTCGAAGTGATGAACGCATGTTTCATCGCCTGTAACAATCTTTGACAAGAAATTGTCACCCTCAGCCACATGACGAGCAAGCAACTCCGCACAGATGGTTCTCCTTTGCTCTTTATGGTGTTCGGTTAGACAACGAGGGACCCAGCGGGAACAAACCTTTGAATATCCCAAGTGGTGAACAATTGTGACAGCACTACCAACAGAGATGTCAAGTTGAGCACTGAGTTGTTTGATGGTGATCCGTCGATCATCTCGAACGAGTGTGTTCGCACGCTCCGCCATTGCAGGAGTCAAAGCTGTGCACGGCCGGCCCGCATGCAGGAGATCAGACAGTCTTGCTTGACCTTGCGGCGATGATGACACACGCTTTGCCCAACGACTCACCGTGCTTTTGTCCACTGCCAGATCACCGTAGACATTCTGCAAGCGCCTATGAATATCTGAGATGCCCTGGTTTTCCGCCAAAAGAAACTCGATCACTGCCCGTTGTTTGCAACGCACATCCGTTACAGACGCCATTTTAACAGCTCCGTACAGCGCTGCCACCTGTCCGAAGTCAATGAAACTATACGAGACGAAGCGGGAATGTTTGAAAATATTCCACAAGAAATTTCCGGTTTTTTCAACCAAAATTGGCCGAGAAAAAAAAATGTTGCATTACTTATTGAACTGCCCTCTTACATCCCTACTCTGCACTTGCTTGGAACGGAATGCATGGCCTGTCTATCTATTAGAATATCCATTCTGTTGGAAAATCGGTCTTAGGTGTTGTATTCACAGGCAGACTGTCGGTATCTGCGGTCACATGTGTTGTGTGCACCAAAGAGACAGGACACTACTGCATTGTGCAGGATTATGACAGCCTATGCCCTGCTAATATAATCCTGTGTGAACTAGTTTGAAGGAGACACTACGTCCCAGTGTACCGTCAGCTTTTCGTCTAACTATGATATCCAGGAATGGTAATACGCCATATTACTGCACTGTGTATTCCGATGGAGCGATTCAGACGCTGGAGAAACACAGATAATATCGCTGTTCCGTAATCGACAACATATCACCAGAAGCAGGAAGGTTGGAGCCTTGCCAACTGTATTGCTCTTTCCTCGAAGTTTCCATAAAATAATTGGTCACTACGGGAAACAGAGGACTTCCCATGGCGACACCCTCCACTTGTTCAAAGTACTGGTTGTTGACTAAGAAATAAGTTGAGGTAAGCACATATTTAAATATTGCCATAACCTCTTTTTCAAATTTCCTGCTGATAAGCCCTAACGAGTCCACTGATATACTTTCGTAAATAAAGATGAAACATCAAGGTTAACCAATACACTTTAAAAAGTCTGAACTAAAGTTAGGTCTGTCAAGAATTCTCAAAAAATTTGAGATGGTAAGAGGATTCATGAAGATAGTTATAAAAGAGTGCACCACATCCTACACGAATGGCATCAGTTTTGAAAATGAAAAATATGATATCGATGTCAATTGTCTGGCACTCGTTCACGTTGTAACAGACACACCAAAAATACCAAAATACAGATAATAACCTAATTGTGAAAGCCGGATAATCAGTTTTGGTATTTCTTTCACAAATACAGACTTTGTAACAAACATTAGAATTTGTCCACATAAATCAATATTAATGTTATAAATCTTGAAGTAACTCTGTTGCGTTTTCGCGGCTAAAAAGCAGGACTGGCATCAATCAAATTTGATATCGAGTTGGTTGAATTCTGAGGAAGAACGTTGGATACCTTAGAAAGTATGCGGTACAAGATATTTATTAAGGTGGAGAATATAAAGCGAATTAGGAAAAAAAATATTTTCGTTTTGAGAAATGTGTCTACTCTTTGACTTCTGAACTTAGTTATTGGTTGATAAGTTCTGCTTAATACGATTCAACGTAATGAATACGTTACTTATACAGCTCTCAGTGTGTTTAACCCACACTAGTACTATAGAAGCGAAAATAATTGTGTGTGTTACGCTTTCACAGTCACATCCCTGAACTGATTTTAAGGAAATGAAATGATTTTAATGAATGGAGACAACTTGAGTATACTTAAGGTTATATTTCCTAGTATTATTAATATTTTTAAATATAGCATACGTGTATAGTATGCAGATGACGCTTGCTTGGATGCCGCTGACTCTAAGTGTGTACAGATTACCCCATGACAATGCGAATCCAATATTTAGTAGTGTGTGCGGTTTCCAACAGTTTAGAATGAGTTTCCACACTACCTAGCGAAGCTGGCCAGTTTTTCCCTCGAAATGTTGTGGAGATACAGTAATAAAATCTGACGGAAGCCAGACAATCCTATTTAAAACATTACATCGGGTAAGCGTTAAGAAAAGTACTATTAACACAATTTATTTTACTATAAGCCTCGCAAACGTAAAACAGATTTAGTGCGTAGTTCTAAGGGAGCTGCTAATGTTACTCGAGACCAATATACTTCGGGGCAATCTCAGGTCCGCCTGAGCTTGGATGAAGAATATCATGCGGTCTTAAGAGCTACAGACATGCGAACATCCACAAGCCCGTCGCACTTTAGACGCTGAGGGCGACGCGTCTCTTATGCCCAATGAGCTGCTTGAAGACTCACAGCGACGGTCTCATTTAAATGATGTCCGACAAGCAGAGAGCCCATCTCCCTTTGGGTGTAGAACGTGGAGGCTTTTAGCGGGGCTTCATTCGAATATCATCCATATCTACGTCACTATATTACTCAGGTATTTATAACATCACAATAAACCTATAGATATCCGAACACAGCCGTGGGGAACAGCTAATTACTCAAAAATCAAAACAGAATCAAGAAAGTCAGTTCATTCTAATTTTTAGGCTAGTGGCTAATCATAAACAGCAATCAAACTAACAGTCTATGGATAAGAGCAAGTAAGCACCATAAAAATATGCAAGAAATGGGTTTATCGTGGGATAGTAAACTTAAACATCAAGAAACAGTAGTGAGATCTGAGGCTGCATATGGAAACGAAACAACGAAGGTGGCGGGGTAAGGTGAGAAACAAAATTATTTAAATAGAAAGACGACTGCTCAGAAGCATACTTGGCCGAAGGACAACAGAAACAGAAAATGACAGGCCACGACCTGACAAACAAATCTATGAACGTATAGAGAACATAACACATTCAATGCACGAAGGAAGAATGTCGTTCTCCGGCTAGTTGGCCACAATAGATGACGACAGGCTGACAAGTAAATCATCGGTATGATTATGAAACTGAAAGGACAACTGACTTGGTTCACAGACACTAAATTATCGCATCAAACATTAATGTTAAAATATTTATCTGAAACTTATTTAGAAATGAAGATCAGAAAGTGGTCTTCACGGGCCAAGAAGAAAGAAAAGAAATAAAGATCTTCATAACAATGAGGCTGAAGAAGAAGAACGCAATGTAGAAAGTACTTAAAAACGGATTTAATGTGCTCTGTAAACGGGCTATTCGAATAAATAAGTTCTGATAATTTCATTGAATCTGTGCTATCGAATCGCCGTATGATTAAGCAGATGTAGTATTTACAGCCAGTAGGAGGGGAAGTCACTAGCAGCCAAGTAAGAAAAAAGTCGATGCTGCAGCATTCATCTGTATTACTAGACCTGTATATTTTCCGTGTGTGGCAACAGATGACTACAGAAACCAATAGAAAAAAGTCATAAGCGTGACAAAGTTTGTTCCATAAAATTTCGGGCGTGCAGCCGTATAAATTTCGCTTCACCTTCTGATATTTCGGCTCGGGGAAGAGGCTCTGGAATCTGCTAGCTTGAAGACCACAGTACTTTGGACGTACGTTGATGACACGTTTGTTGTGCGGCCCCAAGGTGAAGATAAATTAAAAGAATTTTTAGATAATCTGAATTCCTTCCACAGGCAAATTCACTTCACAATGGAAGTCGAAAAAAGTGGATGCCTTCCATTTTTCGATGTTTTGGCACTACGCAGAGATGATGGCACTTTTGGGACATGCAGTACATCGGAAACCGACCCATACGGATTTATATTTAAGTCCATAAAGCTGCCACCATCCTTCGCAGACGATGAGTGTTCTCAGAATCAGGTACAAGAACACACATTGCTGACGAGAGCAGTCTGGAGAACGAGCTTCTACACTTGAGAAGAGTTTCAGCCAACACGTGTTCCCCCACAGCAGATATGTAAGGCACTAGGAATTAAAACAACAGTGGGCATAAGGAACGCAGAAAAAGACACGGAAAGTGGAAAATCCATGGCTTTTCTGCCATACTTGGTAAGCCTATCGTCTAAAACAGGAGAGATCATCAGCAAACACAAAGTGAAAGTGATTTTCTGGCAGTTCGTACATCGGACAGATGACACGCCCAGTCCATGAGAGGTGCACAGAGCACCGCAGGTACGACTGGCTCTTACACACTAATAGATCGGTGGTGACAGAGCACTGTATTGACTCTGGGCACTCAATGGTGAGATTCCAGCCTAGACTTTATCTTTCTGAGATTCAGTAGTGAAAGAAGCAACTGAAATTCGGTTGGTGACAAAATTAATTAATAGAGATAGTCGTTTCATCATGGGAAAATCATGAGATCCGGCACTTTCTGTAATAAAGTCACAAAGACGTCGCAACGGAGCATTTCGCAGTAATACATCGATATCAGTGTGTGGATCGACCGTGCATATATAGACCTAATGTTATACAGTGTTGTACTTCTTTGCCGGCGATCAACGTCTCTGGCGACTTATGTATCTGTGACCGCATGCGCAATGGCGCGGTCCGCGGGTTTAAAAGGACGGAGCAAGTGCTGGAACGTTAGTCATCCTGCGTCGCTCTGAGGATGGCTGGACGGTATACATCCGAAATATCAGAAGATGAAGTGAAATTTATGCGGCTGCGGCTGCACTCCCGAAATTTTGCGACATGTAACTACCAAGTTTCACATTTTCATGTTTGTATAAAAGTTCGAAGAAGTCTTCAATTCAATCATTTATATCACTCTAACATCCGAACAGGTCTATCATTTTAGTTTCATACAATTTCAATAAATGTTTACAAGTTTATTTATATGCATTGCTATGGACATCTTTGAGAGTTTGGTGCCTTTGTCTTATTGACATCAATTACCACTACTACGCTAGAAAATTAGAGTAGATAAGGAACATAAGGAACATTTAAATTGATGGTGCTTGTTTTACCATTTGTTAACTTTTTTCTCAAGACTTAGAAAACCCGAATTTAATGTATTTGATTTAATGGGTTTTCAAATTTGTATGCCACTTGTATCTTAATTACTTGTGTTCAAAAAATGTAAAAACCAATTAGAAAAGTAAAACATTCAACCAAATATGTAGTGTGTCATGGTGGTGTGATAATACAAGTATAACTAAGTGAAAACACAATGAAAATATTATTACGGTTCGTCCAAGTAACTCAGACAGTTCCACATGTTTATTAAATCTTAAATTTGTTTAATTTTACCGTCATTTGTCACGTAAACTTGGTTAACTTGATAAGACTCTGATGCTGTATACATATTCAATGTGTGTGGCAAAATAATGAAATTAGTATATCTTTTCCAGAGCGTGTGGGTATGCGTTGGTTAAAGATGTTGGGTCGGGATGAGTAAAAAGACACCCAGGAACATTATAACCCTCTTCATTACACCCACTAGCTCATATCACTACCCACATCATGTGGTGCATATGCCTTACACTTGTGTGGACAGTTACCTTAGATAGATTTTGTGCTACAAACGTTCTCGCTGATTTTCAGGAGTCGTTGAATGATGAAACGGTGACGTCATGAGTAATGATCCATTTCGCGTTCATGTTACCGCAGCATCTTGATACACTGCTCTGAGACAGTATCGCACGATCTAAAGACAAAAAAATCATCTATGATTTTACATCGTCGGCTTACAACTACATAAACAGGAAAGACTTGTAAATCACAGCTCCGGTTATGAGACTCATTTTTAGCATTCACTACCTGATTCGGGCTAACAAATGCCCATCATCAGGTGCAATTACTGAAAACAAACTCGAGAACTACACCAAAAAGTAATCGTTACATATCCTTGCATACAAAAAAAAAAGAAAAAAAAAAGTGAGGACAGCCATTTATAAAGTTCAGTCACTGGTCGGGCTAGGTACGGTGAAAAGTGAAAGAGCAATATGTCGCAGTGGTGGTAATTAATAATAAAACCACTTAGGTGAACAGCCGTGGTAAAAAAAGAATGAGAAACCGCCGGGCACAGCGACCCCTAGTAGCGCGAGACTGGGTAGGGCGGAGGCGACAGAGTGCAGACCACGAAGTGTTGCACACGAAGGAGAAGCTAACATAACGTTTATAAACTCTAGTGTGACGATACTATGGGCATCTGTTATGGCGACTGGATCTGAGTGGCTTGAGACCGACTAGCCCCGCCGTTTATATTTAAACTGCCAATTTCAAATGTAGAATAGGAGAGAAAATAATACAAAAGTGAAGCGAAAGGCGCTTCGAAAAGTATCATAATATAATTTAAAGGATTAATGAACAAATTTAAATTAGGGAAAAAAGAATAGGTGACAAAAACGACGAAGTAGAAGGGTAGGAACTCCAAGAGATCTGTGAAGAAAAAAATCTAAACGAATAATAAAGTTTTTACCGTAACTGATACGCAGATATTATTTGGTGGTTACGCAGTAGTGCACCAAAACTAGAAGTCAAGAAAACCATTAAAATTGTACTGCTTCAATTGGAAGTAGAATTCTTAAAAGTATGCAGAATAAAAGTAAATGACCATAAAGTGTTGGCCGTAAGTGGTAATCATATGCCAATTTAGTGGTTACACATTTAGCAAAATTCCAGTAGTGTGCTATAATGGGAAGTTAATCAGACTGTTAGAAGTACATGTGCAACTCATAATTATCAGAAGCTAGAAAGAGTAAAGCGTGTAGACGAATTCTGCTTGACTAAAGAATAATTATTCAATAAGGTTGTGTGCATAAGGAGAGATTTGTTAGTTCAAAGTGTACAACGGATCATGCTTAATGCCGCGGAGAATTTCAGTGCGATCAAGAATATTTAAAACGTTGACATTCTGAGTATATAGAATACTACAACCTACGTTTGTATTTGAGACAGGATGACTTATTTTTCAGGTAATTAGTCAGAGAAGATTTTGAACTGCTGGACTTTTTTTGAAATGTACATTAGAGAAGCAGGCGCTTTGGTCCACATAAACTGATGGGCAATCGCTGCATTGAATCCGACAGATACCTGACTGAGGGTATCAATTGCATTCTCTAGTTTCGTGGTGCTCCTGTCTTTATTGGAGGCACAGAAGGTGCGTAGAGCCCCCGCTTTCCGTTGCCATTCATCACCCTTTTCTGATATAATATGTGGTATGGTATCCTACAGTAAACTTTTTGGAAGTTGCCTTTGTTAATGGATGGTAGGGTAATCTTGTAGGGAAAGCTTCCGATTGGATTTTGTGAGTGAGTACATCAATAACGTCTGGCTGATAACTATTGCCATGTGTTATGAATTTAATTCTATCCATTTCACGCTGGTGAAGCATTCGACGGAGAGTAGCGATTTTAAAATGCTTTGTATGATTTTAAGAGCAATGAATAATAGAACTAGATGTTGTTTACTTCCTAAATATATTAAAACCAACTTTAGTATGTCGTTACTGTCAGATTCACGAACTGGAGAACGAAACCAGGTGATGTTCAAACGTACACTGGATTTTCTGGTACATTTTATTGAAATCTTGTTGAAGAAAAGCGTTCGTCCCATTATAATGAAGTAAAATGTCATCTACGGATCTTCTGTACCAGACTGTTCCTTGAAGGTGTTCGGGATGGGTTGAGAAGAACCGATTTTAGGCGTGGTTATTGTAAATATTACTCGTTTTCCTGCCAGTGGGGAATCCCATAGCTAACCCGTCACTTGGTTTGTATACAGTGATTTTAAAGCCATAGTAACTATGATGCAGAATGATTCTGAGCGAGATGAGAAATTCGTTAACCGTTGTAAGTCTAAGCGAGAGTGCCGCTGTGCGTTGGATCCTATCATAAGAATCACTCCATTAATGGGGATATTTGTGTGCACCCTTGAAAGATTTGTATTGTTGGTTACGTTTACCTCACTGAGATCTATAATTAAATCATCTCTACCCTTAATATACGAAAATTATAATGTTTAGTGAAGAAATTTTGCAGTTCCGTAGCCAACAAATAATCCAACAAATTAATGGCGTTAATAACAAGCCTTAAAGGTGGCTGCGGTTTTTGTGGTTTCAGTACTCCTCTAAAAGCAGCAGTTCTCGGATTCATTGGTAACAAAGTGTTTTAATTTTTTTTAAACAAGAAATAGGGTGATAGGGTTGTTTCTGCAAGCACCTTAGCTGTCAGACTGAACGGGTATGTTGTGAAGTCAGAGTTGGAGAGGATATTTGGTATTATCTGTAACTAATTGATATTATGCAAGATTACCAATGTGCGACCTTTGTGTGCACACTGACAGCGTAGTTCTCCTGCATTTATTATTGATACTATCCAAGATGGACTGGTTCCGTGCGTTGACCATTTACTGTTCCTAGTTCTAGTGAAATGATTTCGTTAAGTTTTCAGATGCTGGCGTCCTCTGGAGGGTCATCGCATTTAGCGTGTTTTAGGGTAGCTATAGTATGAGCCACTAATGGAGAGGCTTTTTATCGATTGAGGTATGAACTATTGTTATGGTATAACTCTTCATCTTCATCTGTTCTGGATTGAAAGCAATATTAGTTTTATTCTCAAGTGTTGATGAATATATACATTTATGTCTTATGAACTTATTATTATGCATTAAGTCCAATTTTACTAACTATATAGCCACACAATTACCATACCCCCACCACTTAACGGCAAATACTTCATGGTTTATTTAGTTTATACTCTGTACACTTCTAAGAATTCTATTTCCAATCGGATTTTTCACACTTTCAATGGTTTTATTAACGTCCGGTCTTAGGACACTACTGGAACATTGGCAAATGTACAGCTACTAAATGCCATGTTCCTATCATTTATGGCAAAAGCTTTATTGTTTATTTTGGATTTATTCTGCACAGATCTCTTCAAGATACAAGCTTTTTATTTAGTGGCTTTTTTTCACTTATATGTTTCGTTTTCTCATTTTAATGTGTTCATTGATACTTTAAAATTTATATTATAATACTTTTGTACGCGCCTTTCGCGTCGTTTACATTATTTTAAAATATGCTGCATCTAGGCGTGCCTTTGTTTTATAATGAGTTTTCGCTATTATATTGCGACGTATACCTCTCACTTTTTTCACCGAGTCTGGCCCGACGGCTGTTGGAATTTTACAAATAGTGCTACTCATTTGTTTTGTTTCATGGATACAAGCGTATGTAAAGACTTTTTTGCAGCGCACTTGTTACTTTTCAGTAACGGCACCTAATGATGGGTATTTGTTAGCCTGAAACCTGTTGTGAATTTAAAAATAAAAGCCTTACAGTTGAGACAGTCATTTTTGAAACTCCAGAGTCTCAAATTTTCAGGAACGAATGTAGCAGGAAAGGCTCCCCAATTTTTAAAGTACACAATGAAATAGATATTTTGCTGTTATTGCAGTTGATAGACTTTGCAGTCTATTTGAAAAAGGTAATTGCAAAATGGTGGAATAAGATCCTTTTTTCGAGGAAGTAATTCATATGCCTGGTCAAGTTACATTTTTAATACTGCTTTTAATACTGATTTAAGTTATTTCTCTCTCTATCTTTTTTTTTTTTTTTTTTTTTTTTTTCGTACATTTTCACAGAATTGTTACTCTAACCAAAGTTCATCCAAAACGGTTTTATTGATCATCATTTGATCATTTGCAGCAGTAGCAGCAGCAATGTCCAATACAGGCCATTTCATCAAATCATCATAGAAATAACTATATTCATACGGAATAAAATCAAGTAAACGTGGAAGGTGACTTCCAGAAATAAAAAGTAGAATTATGCTTCTGTAATCCTCCTGAGTATTTTGAAGCCACAACACGTGACTGAAACTTGCCACGTTCAAAACGCATGAAGGAGTTGGCTGAAACCTGACTTTCTTGTATTTTTGAACACGTCTACGTTTACTTCGTTCGACAATAGCCCTTTCCTATAGTAAGTTGGTCACCAGTTAGAGGAGTTGTGGATATCTACAGTTTCTATTAGCTTTATGGTGATCGTAAGATGTTTGGAAGCACCTGCAATGATTTTACAGTATTCTTTCACCGTATATACTCCACGAGCTCTTCTGATTACTCATTTCACCATGGAACGTTTCCCGTCACACGCGTTATGCGAATGTCCACGAACAGGAGAAAAGTGTTCTACTTCATCAAAATGATTATGGTTCACCAAAGATGCACACATCAGAACCTTATAATGATTCTTATTTTGCCCTACGCAGCCGACCGAAATCAAACTTAGCTTTTTGAAATTTTCTGGTGCACATATACAATCAAATCGGAAGGAGCACACTTTATTTGTTCCTTTCTTCGCAATGCGTTCGTGGTATAGACGTATTACAGATCCATTGTTCTTTATGTTAGGCGTACAATTAAGCAGTATCGTTCAACATTTAACACACGCATAGTGCGGTAGTATTCCGTAGATGGCAGCCGAAGATTATTACTGAATAGGCGTTATTCCTGGTGTCAAGATTTCTAAAATATTACTTCGCTGTGACAAAATCATGAAAATACATTTACAGTGTCTGGAATAAAGTCTTTTACTTAAAGAAAGACCTTTTCAAAATGGTTCAAATGGTTCTCAGCACTATGGGACTTAACTTCTGAAGTCATCAGTCCCCTAGAACTTAGGACTACTTAAACCTAACTAACCTAAGAACATCACACACAACCATGCACGAGGCAGGATTCTAGCCTGTGACCGTAGCTTCTTGATGCAATTCTATACGAACAGCCGTATGTATTGTAGAAATTTATTTTATTTTATGTACTCCTATGTGCTACCAGTTTCGGCATTACATTGATGCCATCTTCAGGCCCCACTCGTCATAGTCGTAAAATCGCTGTACTCCGAAGGAGCCATATAAATAGATCAACAAAGATGTGACCGTAACGGTTCCAGGCTGTAGCACTTAGAACCGCTCGGCCACCCCGACCGGCGAAAGACCTGTCTACGAGCATAGAACCTGGTACCGTTCTTAACTAATTCCGTAAAAATTTGAAGTAAGGTCTTTTCAAAAAAGTCTGTATCAATTGAAGCGATGATTTTAATGTCAATTATGATGCTCATTTGCTTATGTTCTCCCAGCAGCATAACAACATAGTGACTGCAGCACAGAAACGGAAAGGTAAAGTTCCTCAGAGGACTCACACCCTCGGTGTACATCAAACCACAGATTTGCTAGTGTAGACCCGTGGAGAATTATTATATTTGTATTTCATGTATCAACACTGTTTTCACCAATTATCTCTTCAATCACCTACTATCTACATTGGACTAATCATCCCTACTACCTACTGCCTTCAATGTTTTTCCAAGCATGTTCCCTGCACCGTCTGGCGCAACACACTCTTTACCGGAATATTCACCACAGTACGTTGTGTGATTCGGTGCACATGGCCACATGACCTGGCAGCTTACACAGCTTGTGCTGTTCCCTAGTACCACAAGCGAATCTGTACCTGGCATAAACAAAAACACTACAGTATTAAGGGAATAAATCCTGGTTGACTGAGACTGGCGCTGTCGAGTGCCTCAGTGGCTCTGTGGTTATGAGGGCCTTAGTTTGACCCTCGGGTCATCAGGTGGCAGATCCTCTAGGCAGGGAGTACTGACAGGATGACGGCAGAGCGCTTGCGACATAAAGGCGGAGAGTGCGAATATGACGACTCTAGACCCGCTGCTTTAATATTTGCCAGCTTGGGTAGACTGCCAGTGTTTATTCGCATCAAAAATTGGTTTCTTGTGTGGCTGCTGTAGCGGAAGTCACGTATTCTATGTGCTAAGTGTCCCTGGATACGTTAACAGTCCGGACACTGCGTGGAAGACATGCGACGATACCCAGTGAGTGCCGTGGCGCAAAACTGGGTCAGCATATTGCCATAAGTGGCCCACTCCGATGCATCGAGCCAGATTCCCCAGGGTCACGTTGTTACATATTTAACGTATTATATTCAATAATGTTTATAATACGTACGTCATTTACCACAAAAAGGGCTAGTCACCTGTATGAAAACTATCAGCAAATTTTTCAAGTCTTGGGTAAACAAATGTAGGTATCGCTGATTCGTTTGACTAAAAAACTTTAAGTTCGGTATTCAGTTATATGTCTTAACCTGCTTGTTACTATGATGCAGTGAGGTATACACTGATGTGACAGAAGTCATGGGATAGCGATATCGACTTATACAGATGGCGGAAGTAGGCGTACACAAGGTGTAAAAGGGCAGTGCACTGTCGCTGTCATTTGTACTCAGGTGATACATGTGGAAAGGTTTCCGACGTAATTATGGTCTCAAGATGGGAATAAACAGACTTTGAACGAACAATAGTATTTGGAGCTAGAACGGTGGGGCATTCCATATCGGAAATCGTTGGGGAATTCAATATTTCGAGATCCACAGAGCCATAGGTGTGCCGAGAGTACCAAATTTCTTGCATTATCTCTCACCAGTGGCTTTCACTTAACGACCGAAAGCAGTGACGTTTACGTAGAGTAGTCACTGCAAAAATCAATCACCACTGCATGAAATAACCGCAGAAATAAGTATGGTAAGTACGACGAGCTGTAAGTAGGCTGTTTAGGTTTTTATGTTGGTAACGCCACGTGGCGCTCTGTATGAAAATCACTGACTGTGCTGTGTGCATTCTGTGGCTGGTTCGCGTTGTTGGAATATTCGCTAGTGTAGTGTTGGGCAGATGGATGTGAACGGCGTGTAACGTTGCGCAGTTAGAGGTGAGCCGCCAGGAGTGATGGATGCGGAGAGAGAGGTGTGAGAGTTTTGAGAGGACGATCTGGACTTGGGTCCGCCAGAAAAAGTAAATTTGTAAAGATGGATATGATGACTTGATAGATATATACACTCCTGGAAATTGAAATAAGAACACTGTGAATTCATTGTCCCAGGAAGGGGAAACTTTATTGACACATTCCTGGGGTCAGATACATCACATGATCACACTGACAGAACCACAGGCACATAGACACAGGCAACAGAGCATGCACAATGTCGGCACTAGTACAGTGTATATCCACCTTTCGCAGCAATGCAGGCTGCTATTCTCCCATGGAGACGATCGTAGAGATGCTGGATGTAGTCCTGTGGAACGGCTTGCCATGCCATTTCCACCTGGCGCCTCAGTTGGACCAGCGTTCGTGCTGGACGTGCAGACCGCGTGAGACGACGCTTCATCCAGTCCCAAACATGCTCAATGGGGGACAGATCCGGAGATCTTGCTGGCCAGGGTAGTTGACTTACACCTTCTAGAGCACGTTGGGTGGCACGGGATACATGCGGACGTGCATTGTCCTGTTGGAACAGCAAGTTCCCTTGCCGGTCTAGGAATGGTAGAACGATGGGTTCGATGACGGTTTGGATGTACCGTGCACTATTCAGTGTCCCCTCGACGATCACCAGTGGTGTACGGCCAGTGTAGGAGATCGCTCCCCACACCATGATGCCGGGTGTTGGCCCTGTGTGCCTCGGTCGTATGCAGTCCTGATTGTGGCGCTCACCTGCACGGCTCCAAACACGCTTACGACCATCATTGGCACCAAGGCAGAAGCGACTCTCATCGCTGAAGACGACACGTCTCCATTCGTCCCTCCATTCACGCCTGTCGCGACACCACTGGAGGCGGGCTGCACGATGTTGGGGCGTGGGCGGAAGACGGCCTAACGGTGTGCGGGACCGTAGCCCAGCTTCATGGAGACGGTTGCGAATGGTCCTCGCCGATACCCCAGGAGCAACAGTGTCCCTAATTTGCTGGGAAGTGGCGGTGCGGTCCCCTACGGCACTGCGTAGGATCCTACGGTCTTGGCGAGCATCCGTGCGTCGCTGCGGTCCGGTCCCAGGTCGACGGGCACGTGCACCTTCCGCCGACCACTGACGACAACATCGATGTACTGTGGAGACCTCACGCCCCACGTGTTGAGCAATTCGGCGGTACGTCCACCCGGCCTCCCGCATGCCCACTATACGCCCTCGCTCAAAGTCCGTCAACTGCACATACGGTTCACGTCCACGCTGTCGCGGCATGCTACCAGTGTTAAAGACTGCGATGGAGCTCCGTATGCCACGGCAAACTGGCTGACACTGACGGCGGCGGTGCACAAATGCTGCGCACCTAGCGCCATTCGACGGCCAACACCGCGGTTCCTGGTGTGTCCGCTGTGCCGTGCGTGTGATCATTGCTTGTACAGCCCTCTCGCAGTGTCCGGAGCAAGTATGGTGGGTCTGACACACCGGTGTCAATGTGTTCTTTTTTCCATTTCCAGGAGTGTATATGATGACTTTTGAACATTATTAAGGTAAATACATTGTTTGTTCTCTACCAAAATCTTTCATATGCTAAAACTATGCCTATCAGTAGTTAGTGCCTTCCGTAGTTAGAATCTGGTAGTATTGGCGCTCGATGTATTGCAGTAGTTCGAGTAACGAAGATTTTTGTGAGGTGATTGATTCATGAAAGGTATAGGTTATTGTTAGTCAGGGCCATTCTTTTGTAGGGATTATTGAAAGTCAGATTGCGTTGCGCTAAGAATATTGTGTGTCAGTTTATTGATGAGCAGAATAAGTAAAGAGAGAAATGTCTGAGTACGTTTAGTTTTACTCAGCTGTCTCTGTATCAAATAACGTAGAAGTTCACCAGCACACTAATTTGTAAATTTTGTAAGAGGACGTTTCAGAGCTTACCCGTTGGACAGTGTGGCAAAATTTTGCGTTAATGCGCTATGGCAGTAGACGGCCTACGTGGAGTGCCCTTTCCAAAAGAAGGACATTGCCTGATGTTCTTCTCCTGGGCTCGGGAACATATCGATTGGACCCTAGAAGATTCGAAAACCGAGGCCAAGTCAGCTGTCCCCATTTCGGTTAGTAAGAGCTGAAGGTGGTATTCGAATGTGGCGCAGACGCCAAAAAGCCAAGACACAAGCTATCAACAAGGCACTGTACAAGGTGGTGGTAGCTTCATAACCGTGTGAGCCGTGTTTGAGTGTATTGTGTCCACTGATCCAACTGAACCGATCATTGACATAAAATGGCTATGTTCAGCCATTCATGGAATTCATGTACCCAGACAATGACGGAGTTTTTCTGGGTGACAATGCGACACGTCACCAGGTCATAACTGCGATTGGTTTCAAAAGCATCCTAGACAATTCGAGTGAAAGATTTGGCCACCCAGATCACCCGACATGAAACCTATCGAATATTTATGGGACATAATCGACAGATCGGTTCGTGCACAAGATCCTGCGCCGGTAACACTTTCGCATTTACGAATGGCTGTAGTGACAGCTTGGCTAAACATTTCTGCAGTGGACTTCCACGCCACGTCGAGTTGCCGCGCCACGATATTAGGCAATACCCCATCACTTTTGTCGCACTCATTGTATCATGTACGTGTAAACGGGTAGAGCAAAAATTTTGCGCCCGCAAGAGTGAGGTTATTTTATTAAAAATTGATGTGACAGGTAGTTCACCTTGTAGGAGTGTGTGACAACAAATTCAGATCAAATTAAAACCACATGTCACAGAAAAGGGCGCCCAACAGTTGCTTGAACACACAGTATAGCCCCTTCTGGAGGCAACTGAAGTGTGTATCCTCGCATAGTAAAGATCATAAAGTTGCCGAATGACATACTGCAAAGAATTTGCCAAGTATCTTGCATTTCTTGTTGCAATTCGGCAGTGGTTCGCACAGGCTCTGATGAACGGCAAAGTCCTCACTTCACCATGGAGAGAGGCCTGGTGTTCATGGTGGCCAAGGCTGTTGTTATACACCACGAGCAGCACATTACGTAGCAGAGGGCGCCGTGTGATGACCTTTGTTGTCTTGCTGAAGAAGCGCGTCACCTTCCTGTCGAAGAAATGACAGTAACACGGGGATAACAACCCGTGCAATGTAGCGCGCACCGGTTACCCTGCAGAAATACCAAAGTTACGGCGAGTTATAACCGATGGCCCCTCACACCATGAGGGTGGGACGTGGTGCGTTGTGAGCGCATGCACTCACGGTTAGGCCGGTGGGTCTACGCTTCCACGTGTACGTCCATCACTCGCACACAGACTGAACCCTCGTTCATCACAGAAGACGACAGAACCCGATTCCACCCACCAGTCGACTATTCAACGACACCAGAGTAGCGGTGTCGGAGGGTCACACGTGATCTTAGTCCTGCAGCATTGTCCTTGGTGACAAAGTAGGCGCAATATATGCCCGAATTTCCGTCATGTATGACGTTCGGTCGGCCACCGCTGCTCGCATAAAGAGCCGATGTTGACGTTCGCCTGTACTACGCAGACGTCCAGAACCTGATCTGTAGATGTGGGAATGTTCTCCATGCCCCTGCTGCAGTCGGTAACACATCACCGATACACTGTGCCCAGGATGTGCAGAAATCCGTCGATGCGTCCATGCAGCTTTCCGCACCCCCACAAGGCCTCGTTCAAACGGTTGCAGTTTTTCGCCAGGTGTACGTACTTGTAGAGGCGTGAATCAATGTTGCAATCACTGATGATATTTACAGTCATCACAGTTGCTGTCAGCAAAGAGGCAACAGAAGATCCTGATACAGGTCTCCTGAGTGCCTTCTGATCATCGATGATACATCTCTTCTTCCTGCTATATAACATGTATCTTACATTGGTTCAGATCATGTGTAAGACTAGTATGCAACTAGTGACCTCCTTCCGTGGTCCTTGCAATAACTAAAAATCGGTAAAATGCATATTTGGAAATATGATATTGTAGCAGGACTAGTTTGGTTTATTACCTTTCAGTCTTAGAAGATGTGTAACATTTGAAAAATTTCTAAATGATATTTATTTGAACATTATTAGGAAATTTATGTACTTTAACAGCCAGGTAAAGATATCAGATGTAGATGTCAGCATGTTGTGCGTCTTCTAGGAGTGCAATATACACTGAATAGTCAAACTTCTTCAGGCTCTGAGCACTATGGGACTTAACATCGATGGTCATCAGTCCCCTAGAATTACTTAAACCTATCTAACCTAAGGACAGCACACAACACCCAGTCATCGCGAGGCAGAGAAAGTCCCTGACCCCGCCAGGAATTGAACCCGGGAACCCGGGCGTGGAATAGTCAAAGAAACTGGTACATCTGTCTACTGTCGTGCAGGGCCCCTGCGAGCACGAAGTGCCACAACACGACGTAGCATGGACTCGACTAATGTCTGAAGTAGTACTGGATGGAATTGGCACCATGAATTCTACAGGGCTATCCATAAATCCGTAAGAGTACTAAGGGCTGGAGATCTCTTCCGAACAGCGAGTTGGAAGGCTTCACAGTTATGCTCAACAATGTTCATATCTTGGGAGTTTCGTGGCCAGCGTAAGAGTTTAAACTCAGAAGAGATTTCTTGGAGCCGCTGCGTGGCAGTTCTGGACGTGTGGGTGTCGCTTTGTCTGGAATTGCCCAAGTCCGTCGGAATGCACAATGGACGTGAATGGATGCAAGTGATCAGGCAGGATGTTTACGTACGCGTCACCTCTCAGAGTCGTACCTAGAGGTACCAGGGGTCCCATATCACTCCATCTGCACACGCCCCAAACCATTACGGAGCCTCTACCAGTTTGAACAGTCCCCTGCTGACATGCAGGGTTCATGGATTCATAAGGTTGTCTCCATACTCGTACACGTCCACCTCATTGGCATAAGTTAATTTAAACTAGATTCTTGCGACTAGGAAACATGTTTCCAGTCATCAACAGTCCAATATCTGTGTTTATGGGCCCAGGCGATGCATAAGGATATCCGCCTTTCTCGCTCAGTGAGATGAAAGCGATCACGAAAAACGCTCAATGTGAATAAGGAGTTTCACGGCATATGGGCCCTCGAGAAATACCATCTGTCAGCCTAACTGGCGAGCGGAGTGTCCGAAGGTATGCTCAGGGACAAACACGGAAAGTTTTGAAAATGGAAAAAAATTTAAATTTATCCAAAGAGCTGAAGACAAGATCCGGGCTCGAGCGAGCATGCGAACGGCTGGAGTCCGCGCGGTCGAGGCTTTGCGCCATGCATGCAACACACGCCGCTTACAATTGCGGGTTACTCCGATTCAGGACCCTGACCTATTCCTCATCTGACACACATGACTCTAGTAGGGGATACAAAATTAAATATCAGTTGAAGGTTCCGCCGCAATACAGTTCGCATGCAAAGGCCTTTTTTGTCTTTGGTGTAACTTCTTTCCCTTCTGAGAAATAATGCCAGGTACTGACCTGTTCGCTTTCCAGGAGATTAGGGAATTTAACTTGCGACTAGAGTGGTAGTAATTCAAGTGATCGGTAGCGATATAGATGTACTGGGTACTGTATCGGAAGTTTGGAAAGGAAATTATTTGTTACTAGGTGTTTAAAGATAAACAGTTCCATAAAGTTGTATCATTTCTGAGCTCGTCAACGTACGTACAGGAATGAAACATATATGCAATGTTGCTAAAAAGCCGCTTCCCAATGAGTGAACCAATGAACATTCGTTAATATATTGAGAACAGTACAAATTTTACTGGGAATAAATTTCTCAAGTGCATAGGAAAGTTCAGCATAAAAGTTGGACACTGTTCTAATAACATTAATCTGTAAGGCCTTTATGTAGAAGTGTGCTATTGTCTCTTATCGAAGGCATCAACGCAAAGTTAGTAGACCAGTATTGAATTTTGTTTAATGGCGTAGCAAGAAGGGATCATAAATATAAATCTGACTCTGACTGGTCAACACTTTATAATACACTGCCTAAAGTTATTATAAAAAAACTAAATAAATAGCGCTTCCGGAGTGTAATGAAATGTTTGTAGATTCTTTTATTTATCTATAAAATATCAAGTTTTCCGCACAAGCAATTGAGCTCTCCCATTGACGAAAATAATATCGTATTTTTATGTAAAAGAATATAGATGCACCTGCACCTGCTTTATGAACGATAACTGTCGATGTCTGTGTGATAGTCTCATCTCATTCAGAATCAAATTAAGAAAAATAAGAACTCTGTGCCATCCAGTTCTCGTGAAAGCTGTCTTATGCTTGTTATGGGGCAAAAAAGAATCAGCACCACGAAGGTGGGCCCTGAAAACTAAACGTCACCCATTCGCAACTGAGAGAAAAACTCCCAATTAAAATGCATTAGCATAAGAAACATTGCCAATCAAAATTCACTGAATTGTTACTGAAAATTAATGTTCCTTGAGAAAGGCACTGTCAACCGAAGGGTGTGTATTTTAGGAGAGATGTTGTTCGGACTGCGCAGGGAACATCGTCAATCGTCGACAGCAACAGAGCGGAAGCTGCTGTAAGAGACTGATCATAAAACACTAGATTAATCAACCATTATCAACTGAATCATCGTTAATCCAGTTTCACTTTTAGACCAGAAATAAACGCGTTAGTCCGCGATATGGCTTGCTGGAAACACAGGGAAGTGTATTACTTTGTTCCTTCCTGTAGGTCCCGAGCTGTTTGGCGGTAATTACCTTGCGGTCGGCGGATTGCGTGTGCCCAGCAGCGCATTAATTACTTCCAGAGTGACAGCTCAGAGCAGCAGGCAGGGGCAGACGGGGTTGTGTGGCGCTGACACTGGGCCCATATATGTCCCTATCATGGGGTACCAAATTAAACTGGTTACACGGCAGTTCTGCAAGGACATCTGAACCGTATGCAGCACTGTAGGTAGTAGTTCTTCTCTAGCGCTCAGTTGCACCTCTCAGACACATCTCCGCGGGCATAAAACGTATAAATACATATTATTCAGTGTCTCAAAACACTGTAGCGGTACCACAGAGAAGCAAATGGCACAACAATACGAAATCATTTACTAGAGCTACTGTCCGTGTGTAAGTAGAGATCTAGAAATAAAATTTAAAACCTTTATTTAGTTTGACACCTTACGTGTAATAAATGCTTAGGATTATACAGTACTGAGATAATAAAATTTTCATGTCCAGTCTCTGCATAGGAGAACCATGTGTTGTCACTAATTTGGAAGGTCTTCTGCTAGATTTAATGTGGTAGAAACGACAGTAAAAAAATAATGAAACTGCATCCTCTGTCAGCACTTAATAGTGGTTCGAAAGCGATAAAAATACAGATCCTTTAATGACAGTACTTGAAGTGAGGAAGAAGTGTAGAAACTGTCGAAACGGTCAGCCTAATTAACACACATTGTGAATAGAGACTGATTCGAACAAATACGTAAGAAATGGTGAGTACAGAAAAACTGAGGGAGACGCTGTAGACAACGTGTACAAATTCTGGTATTTCCTAAGCAAAACGGAGGACACAAACTGAAAAAGAAGACTAGTACATGCCAGTAGGACATTTCTGAACAAATGAAGTCCAATAGTATCAAACATATGCCTTAGAGGAAGAAATTTCTGACAGTGTACGTATGGAACACAACATCGTATGAAGGTGAATCACAGATTGTCCGAAAATCGGTAAAGAGAAGAATGATGTTGAATATTGGGTGGACTGATAAGATACAGATTCTCCGCAAAATAGTTGAGGCGAGGAACATGTGGAAAACATTCATTGACAAGACGAGGGGACAGGTTAATAGCACTTGCGTTAAGATATCAAGGAATACGTTCATGGTTATTGTCATGAATACATGGGATTTGAGGGTAGAGGGTATTGCCGAGCGAGGTGGCGCAGTGGTTACCACACTACTCCTGCATTCGGAAGGACGAAGATTCAAACCTGCTTCCGGCCGTCCAGATTTAGGTTTCTAGTGTTTTCCCTAGATCGCTCCAGGAAAATGCCGGGATGGTTCCTTTGAAATCGCACGGCCGATTTCCCTCCACATGCTTAATACATTCTGAGCGTGAGCTACGTCTTTAGTGTCCTCGATGTCGACGGCTCGTAAAACCCAATTTTCCTTCCTACCTTTGACGGAAGTGAAAACGATAAAATCCCTAGGCGAACACAGAGATTGGAATACACTGATCTTCAAAAAAATTCCGAAACTAATTTTATTCCTGGAGTACAAGCAACAGAATATCCGCAACTGTGGTGGAAACTTGAAGCGATGCAGTCACGGACTGTGCGGCTGGTCCCGGCGGAGGTTCGAGCCCTCCTTCAGGCATGGGTGTGTGTGTTTGTCCTTAGGATAATTTAGGTTAAGTGGTGCGTACGCTTAGGGACTGATGACCTTAACAGTTAAGTCCCATAAGATTTCATACACATTTGAACATTTTTGAGCTTGAAGCGACAGCTGTAAACAACAGATGTGTATTCGAGCAGACAGCTTTGACCAGGCAGTTTTATGTAGCGGACGTGCAGCCGTATTGTGTCAGCGTTGTTCTGTTACAAATCGCAACGGCGCAAAATATGTGAATAAAGTGTTCAATAGATTCTCCAATGTTCAATGTATTCTCCACAAAGTCGTGAAGAAGAGTGAAGTGGATGCAAACTTCATCACGTGTGACGAGACCAGGTGTTATCAAGACAGAAATACCACAAAACGGCGAAACTCACAAATATACATAAAGGGTGAATGCTTTGACGACAGCAGCAACATCCAAATCAGTTTGACAATTGAGAAGAGCAACATCACGAAGGAGGACTCTTCTGACAGTGTCACACGATTCTGTAAACGTTCTGTGCGTTCTGCTCAAATGAGGAGGTGGGGGACGGGGGGGGGGGGGCGGAAGGGGGACTGTCTACAGCATCCCCAGCATTAAAACAATCATCTGAAATTTCCTCTTTCTTTTATTAATCCATATTCGAAACTTTTTGGACTGACAGGGTATTTCCAACAAATAACAGAGGAATGCTGAAAAAATAAAAAGAACTACTGAGCATCTAACTTTCGAAACAGCCTATTAAAATTGTGTAGAAAACTGCTGCTAAAAGTGTAATTCTTAGGGAAGAAAAAATCAATACGTCTATGCTTCGGTTGTTACATTGCCTAGTTCAATAGGAACTTTGAATGGGAATATTAAGGCACTTAAAAGATTTCATAGTCTCTGTGTATATGATGTCAAGAAGCAAGCCACAACAGTTGTTGTTATAAGCGCTTGAGAAATGCTCTACGTCAGAGTGGCACTCTACCAGATGGAAACCAGAACTCAAGAGATGGTGGACGCATTGTACGCTAAGAAGTTAGTGCCCAAAGCGGGGCGTGGCAAGGGCGTTTGTAGCTTGTGGTCAAATATTAGCCGTGTTCGGGATCACCATGACCAGGAAAATGATATGGAAGGGCTAAGTCCATTTAACTAACATCATTTACCGTTTGCAACAAACATTTATGTTTTTTACTAACAACAGGTCCCGTTTAAGAAAAACAGGTACGAAAATTCCATGTTAATTTGCCATATTAACTTAATCACTTGAAAAGCGTTAAAAATGGTGAATGCCACAGTTACCCGATTAATGGCCTTAAACAAGATGCAAGAAAATAAGACTTTAACAATACTGGAATTAAAAAAAGATTTAGATAAAAAAGAAAACAATAGAAACTGTGCTATACATAAATTTCTGCCAGCCAGACCGCAAAAAGTTAAATATTAACTAGTTAACAAGATATAACAGTTCGCCTTTACGTTCTACACAAAAGGTTTACACCAAATAATTTAAAATAAAATCAGAACAAGGTTAAGCAGAACAATAACATTGAAGGGAAAGTTTCTTGTGTCAAGCCAATTAATCATATAAAGACCCATTGACCGACAGCAAAATTGCATTTACAGTGCAAGTCAGATAAAATAAGGCTCGAGCAGAGACAGTTAGGACATGCGACTGCAAACCAATAGCAAGCCGCGCTAGGACATGCTTGATAGCCATCAACACAGCCGCAACCAAGCCAGATCCACGCGGCATGAAGCAGCCCACATTGACCGCTCTTCCGGTAACTTAGTTGTAGCTGTCAACAAGCATCAAACATAAAATGTCCCTGTGAATTACACTACAACCGAAAGTAGTTGCTTAACCACTGCTGCACTTCCAAAACCTTTCGAGTAAGGTCATATGTCCTAGTAAATAAGCCTTGCTAAAAATGTAATGTGTAAAAAAGAATCACTCAAAGGCAGCTGTAAATTCTTCCAGGAAGGAATATAAATCACAACTCGGTGAGGTTTTACCATTAGTTGAATGTCATAACACACAAAACTTAATAATAATACCCGAGAGCACACCAGCTACTAAAACATAAAACTAAACTAAATTCCACCCGAACTGGCCGCCGTGTCATCCTCAGCCCACTTGCATCACTGGATGAGGATACGGAGGGGCATGTGGTCAGCACACCGCTCTCCCGGCCGCATGTCAGTTTACGATACGGAGCCGCTACTTCTCAATCAAGTAGCTCTTCAGTTTGCCTTACAAGGGCTGAGTGCATCCCGCTTGCTAACAGCGCTCGGCAGAACGGATGGACACCCATCCAAGTGCTAGCCCAGCCCGACAGCGCTTAACATCCGACGGGGATAGGTGTGACCACTGCGGCAAGGCCGTTAGCCTTCTGAAACATAGTGAAAACAAATATTAAAATTCAGAAGTAGTTTATTCTCCCGCGTAAAACAATCTTAGAAACAAACGCAAAATGTTAAGAAACTAGATAATTCACAGGGCCCTGCTGTAATCATGTGTGTAAGCTGCGCACATTACATAATAACATAAAACGCCATAACAACAACCATAGTATATTTTTAGAGAGAACCCTAGCAGCAAATTAATACAAGTGATCTCGAAAAACACACGCAGCAGAAAGGCCAATAAATTGGTTCTACAATCGCATAGAGTCAAATAACGAACTCGTGCATGACGACGCAATGAATTATAAACATGAACGTGTGCATAAACAGCTTGAGGAGCGAGAAATCGGTGCACAATCAGACACGAACAGAATCGTTTGCCTTCTACCTTGTCCTGGCGAAGAAGAGTGAAGGACGACGCGGGAAAGCGTCGTGCCGATCCGCACCTCGATTCCGTTTCTCCAAGCACTCACTGCCGCCGGCCCCAGCCCCATGCTGTGCGAAGACGATTCATAAACTGCTTGCTCTGCGCTGTATGAAAGTCTCTCCCGACACCGATCTAGCGCCACTTTTAAAACTTAGCCGGGGCACTGATAACTGCACAAGATGCTAATACACGCCCCTGGTGAGACGCCAGCTAGAAGCTATTGATTGTGGGAAGGTGAAATGAGCCGCCACAGCTCGAACAGTTACTACCAGATATTCAGTGACGACTAGCGTAGCACAGCACAAGAACGTAGTAGCATAACGCACAGTACGGAGTCACGCACTAACGCCTGTACAGAAATCTACATTTCAAATAAGCAACAAGCTCTTGAAGCCGTACGCACCATGACATTCTTCATTTGTAACACATCCTCTGCGAATACCAATCGCCAGGCCTTTATTGTGTCCTCGTTTAAATTTTGTAAAATATTTGTTTCACATGGAGATTACAAAAATCATTTACTGCAGTTTAATATATTTCTCTTCCTTACTGACATTAACGTATCGGATTTGTCTGTAAAAACTCTTAAAGAACGACATCAGCCCGGTACCGTGCATCATGAAAGTATTTATGGTCATATGACAGGTAATAGATCTTTCTTGTACGGGGTACGCTATAATTAATAACAAGAAATGTGTCAGGTGAAACAGATAATAGAAGCTGAAACTTTTCAGTAATAAGTCGTTGGCAGCACACTCTACTCAAGGGTCGCAACGAACCGCTACGAATTTTAGTAGGAAATATGGTGTCAGATAGTACTCATACATCTGAGACCCATCATTTTTGAAAGGGTCCTATAAGTGAGTTCATGTTTCACTCATGGCCTACCTTAACAAAGAATGCAGCTGAACCTCAGCATGTTGAGTATTAAAGCAGGTGTTGCACTTCAAATATTTCCAACGCAATACTGCAGTCGTCTCTGCGTTGAGTTCATTCAAACATCCCCAGATCAGCTCGTAGATTTTGCCAAGACAGTACATTCCACTGCTCGAGTCCTTTAATTGTTTCAGCGCTAGTGGTCTTCCCGACACTTTCGAGATGACTACAGGCAGGAAAGTCCGGCAGTCGCTGAATCGCAGAGACCAAACTAATTCATCAAGTATTCATGGAAGAATTTGTGCGACACAATGAAACGATCCAACATACCCCTAATTACATACTGAATGAGATATTTTGCTAAAGGGAGACTCCGAAAAGCGTGTTGGTGACCGTGAAATCTGAGTCCAGTGAGTTGGGATTTACAGCTTGTTTGTGTGCCAGAGTTTACTAGAAGAGTATTGCCTCTATTATCGTATATTTCACCCGTTTCTGTTTTAGCTGTCACTTATGATACACTTTGTATAAAGAACGTATGTAAGAACATTTAATTAAGTCCCGCTTCCTCTGCATAACTACCAACCCATATTCACCCGAACCTGCTTACTGTTCTCGAATCCAGGGTCCCCCCCCCCCCCAATTCTGCTCCCTCACTATGTCTAATTACTACTGATGTCGCTTATATAGATTACCTGGCAGTAGATGGCAGCACAATGCACCTAATATGAAACACGTATGTTTTGGGGGCGTCCGGTTACTTTTGATCACATAGTGTACCTTATATATGAGCTCCAGGCGTCAACCAGTTGCAGAGACAAACACCGTACACAACAGGCAACTTGGACGACTGCCAGTTCTCACGCTTTACCACCAATTGTTAGCCCAACCAATAGCGTGAGGTATACGAGTACAACTCTCAGACCGACTTTGTCTCACACACACTCCCTTAAACAGCATTAACTTCAAAACAGGTAGGTGTTATTGGATGTACCTGGAGCATACACGGAACGTTAGAGGCTACTAAGTAAGAAAGACAAGCAAGGGACCGAAGGCGTAGGTCAAAACCACAACCCAGGCTCAGGGGTACAACAAATCGTAAGAAATCACGGTCCAATAAATCGCTCGCCCCAATACTAAAAAAAAAAAAAAAAAACGCTCTGCAGCTTAAGCTCCTTAAATAAATAATCCTATCCTAATAAACCTAAGGCAGTGCACTTAGAACGAGGCCGGCCGGTGTGGCCGTGCGGTTAAAGGCGCTTCAGTCTGGAACCGCGTGACCGCTACGGTCGCAGGTTCGAATCCTGCCTTGGGCATGGATGTGTGTGATGTCCTTAGGTTAGTTAGGTTTAAGTAGTTCTAAGTTCTAGGGGACTGATGACCACGGAAGTCCCATAGTGCTCATAGCCATTTGAACCATTTGAACTTAGAACGATATTATATAAAAAAAAACCTTCAAATTAACCAAAACACATTAACAGATTGTCACTGCACACTGCATCCAAGCAGTAATCAAATCACAATCAAACCACAGGTATTTTAAACAAGCAATTGAAACCACACTAACATATTACTACCTCAAGAAATTATATAAAATGATAAATTAGCCTTACAATAATTATACATCCTTGATGGACCCAAACATTCAAGATTCCACAGAAAGATCTGGCGGAATGGCCATGCATTGGTGCGTCGATCTGTTCAAAGATACACAGTGCTTTCTGAACCAGATTGAACATTAAGATTAGGACATAATACACAGTAAGCCCCAAGGTTTAAATGATAAAACAGAATATCAATGCAGACGCCAACACGAATTACAAGAGTCAGAATGGCACTTCAAAATCCGTAGCAGCGAACCACAAAATATGTGCACAGATTTTCGTGACTGAGAATCAGTCAGTAACGTGTCTTAGGTTCGTTACACTTGCAGCACGAAGGGCAGACAATTTTTCTCCAACAAATAACGAAAATACAATGATATCTACTTAGGCAGCAGTAGCCGGCCGAAACACAAGCAGCAACAGGGGAGTAACCGATATTGTGACATTTACGAGTTCCTAACCACGACCGAATTTTATTATATCATCCGTGTGCTTTAATAGTTTAGTCTCTTGAGTTTCTGTGGGTAAATTTAATATATAAGTGCACAGTTCTCGCGTTTTCGTTTGCGTCGGAAAAGTAAATCGATTTTGTGACATACTACAAGTTCCTAATCAGTGGCGAATGATTTAGTTTCACCTGAGTGCTTCGAAAGTTAGGTTTCTGAATCTCTGTGTATTAGCCTAATTTATTAAACACAGTTCCTACGTTTTCGCCAGGTTCTAGAGTAGAGTTGCTCAGCGCGTGCCGATAGTCCGTTTACCTGCATAGTTTAGTTTTCCACGGTCTTTAGTATGGACAGGGACTGCGATTTCTGTGTGCGGATGCGAGACGAGTTGGTGACACTTCGCTCTCAGCTTCAGGCTGTGATGGATTCGGTTACACAGCTTGAGGCTGCAGTCTATGGGCACCACTGTTGTGGGCCGGAGAGTCCTCAGATAGCTCCTCACCAAAGGCCAGTCCAGTTACTGCTCGCACAGAGGTTCACTCCTCACCTGTGGTCGAATGGGAGGTCCACCGGGAGCGTAGCAGGCGGCGAAAGACTTCCGAGCGGCCGCACGTACAGCCTCCCCGGTTTCCCAAACAAAAAGGTTCCAGGTGCTGTCTGTGGCTGACAATGTTGCTGAGCCAGACGCTGTCACGTGTCCTGTTTCAGGTGAAACTACTCAGCCTGCAAGATCCAGACAATCACAGTGGGTTGGAATTATTGACCGTTGGGAGCTACAATGTTAGGCGCATCATGAGGTCCCTTAGGGACATGGCTGCGAAGAAGGGTACGAAAGCAAGTGTCCACTCCGTGTGCATGCCGCGTGTAGTCAATAGAGATGTGGAAAACGTGTTCCCAAATACCATGAAGAGCACAGGGTGAAGCCAAAAGCAGGTGGTTGCTCACGTCGGTACCAATGATGTGTATCACTTTGGATCAGAAGAGATTCTCTCTAGTTTCGAGCGGCTAACAGAAGTGGTAAAGTCTTGCTTGCAAGATGAAGGCAGAGCTGACCATATGCAAGACAGTCGACAGGATCGATTGCGGACCTCTGGTACAGAGTCGAGTGGAGGGTCTGAATCAGAGACTCAGACGATTCTGCGACCGTGTAGGCTGCAGATTCCTCGACTTGCGCCAAAGGGTGGTTGGGTTTCGGGTTCCACTGAATAGGTCAGGTGTCCACTATACGCAGGAGGCGGCAACACTAGTAGCAGGGGATATGTGGCGTGCACTGGGAAGTTTTTTAGGTTAGAGGGTCTCAGGAAACACAAGAAGGGCTTCAGTCACAAAGGGTGCAGGCCGAACACAGGAAGAGCGTAGATACGTAGATACAGGAACCAACGGTACAACAGTTGTAAATTGTCGTTGCTGTGTTGGGAAAGTACCAGAGCTCCAGAGCTCCAAGCGCTAATAGAGTGCAAGCATCATTATAGGCACAGAAAGCTCAGCCGAAATTTTTGCGAAGAACCTAACGGTGTTCCGAAAGGATATGCTAAAAACTGTTGGCGGCGTCGCGTTTTTTGCTGTAAGAAGTAGTTTATCTTGTCGTGAAATTGAAGCAGATAGTTCCTGTCAGTTAGCATGGGCAGAGGTCACTGTTGGCAACCGGAATAAAATAATAATTGGATCCTTTTACCGACCTTCCAATTCAGACAATATAGTTGCTGAAAGGCTCAAAGAAAACTTGAGTTTGAGTTCAAACACGTACCCGACTCATACAATTATAATTGGTGGTTACTTTAATTTACCCTTGGTTTGTTGGCAAAAATAAATATTTAATTCCGGAATTACGCATAAAACATCATCCGAAATTGTGGTAAACACTTTCTCTGAAAATTATTTCAAGCAGTTAGATTATGAGCCCACACGAATAGTAAAAGGTTGTAAAAACAGACTTGACCTCTTAGCAACAAATAATCCTAAGTTAATAACGAGCATCAAAACGGATACAGGGATTAATGAACACAGGGCTGTCGTAGCGAGACTGAATATTGTAAGCCCCAAATCCTCCAAAAGTAAACAAGGAGTATACCTATCCAAAAAAAGCAGATAGAAATTCACTTGCCACCTTCCTGAGAGACAACCTCCACTCCTTCCAAATTAATAATGTAAGTGTAGACCAGAAATAGTATCGGCAGCAACTGAGAGATTTATACCACAAAAATAAACAAACGATGGAGCTGATCCTCCTTGGTACACAAAACGGGTTAGAACACACTTGCAGAAACAACGAAACAAAAATGACAAATTTAAACAGATGCAAAATCCCCAAGATTGGCGATCTTGTACAGAATCTAGAAATTTAGCGCGGACTTCAGTACGAGATGCTTATAACAGTTTTCTCAATGAAACTTTGTCTCGAAACTGGCAGAAAATCCAAAGAGATTCTGATCATACGTGAATTATATTAGCGGCAAGAAACAATCAATGCTTTCTCTGCGTGATAGCAATGGAGATACTATCGAAAACATTGCTGCCAAAGCAGAGTTATTGAACACAGCATTCCGAAATGCCGTCACAAAAGAAGACGAAGTAAATATTCCAGAATTCGAATCGAGAACAGCTGCCAACATGAGTAACGTAGAAGTGAATATCCTCGGAGTAGTGATGCAACATAAATCACTTAATATAGGCAAGTCTTCTGGTCCAGACTGTATACCAATTAGGTTCCTTTCAGAGTAGTCTGATGCATTAGTTCCATACTTGTATACTACTGTTCGCTTGACGGAAGATCCGCACCTAAAGATTGGAAAGTTGTACAGGTCACACCAATATTCAAGAAAGGTATAGGAGTAATCCACTTAATCACAGGGTCATATCGTTAACGTCGATATGAAGCAGGATTTTGGAACATATATTGTGTTCGAATTTATGTATTACCTCGAAAAAAACAGTCCACTGACAAACAGTCAACTAGGGTTTAGAAAACATCGTTCTTCTGATACACAACTAGCTCTTCATTCGCATGGAATGTTGAGTGCTATTGATAAGGAATTTCAGATCGATTCCGTATTTCTGGATGTCCGGGAGACTTTTGACGCTGTACCAAAAAAGCGGCTTGTAGTGAAATTGCATGCTTATGGAATATCGTCTCAGCTTTGTGATTGGATTTGTGATTTCCTATCAGAGAGGTCACAGTTAGTAGTAACTGACCGAGTAAAAGAGAAGTGACTTCTGGCGCTCTACTAGGTAGTGTTACAGGCCCTTTGCTATTCCTTACCTAGATAATCTCAGCAGCCGTCTTAGGTTGTTTGCGGATGACGCTGTCGTTTAGCGACTAATAAAGTCATCAGAAGATCAAAACAAATTCCAAAATGATTTAGAAAAGATATCTGAATGGTGCGAAAATTGGTGGTTGACCCTAAATAACGAAAAGTGTAAGGTCTTCCACATGAATGCTAGAAGGAATTCGTTAAACTTCGGTTACACAAAAAATCAGTCAAATCTAAATGCCATAGGTTCATCTAAATACCTACGAATTTCAATTATGATCAACTTAAATTGGAAGGAACACATAGAAAATGTTGTGGGAAGGCTAACCAAAGACTGTGTTTTATTGGCAGACCACTTAGAAAATGTAACAGAACTACTAGGAGAGTGCCTTCACTACGATTGTCCGTCCTCTTTTAGAATATTGCTGCGCGGTGTGGGATCCTTAACACATAGGACTGACGGAGTACATCGACAAAGTTCAAAGAAGGGCAGCACGCTTTGTATTATCGCGCAATATGGGACTGAGTGTCACTGCAGTGATACAGGATTTGGGCTGAACATCACAAAAAGAAAGGCGTTTTTCGTTGCGACGGAATCTTCTCACGAAATTCCAATAACCAAAGTTTTTCTCAGAGTGCGAAAATATTTTGCTTATAAAGGAGAAACGATTACCACGATAAAAAAGGGGAAATCAGAGCTTGTACGCAAAGATACAGGTGTTCGTTCTTTCCGTGAGCTATACGAGATAGGAATAATAGAGAATTGTGGAGGTAGTTCTTTGAACCCTCTGCCAGACAGTTACATGTGATTTGCTGAGTGTCCATGTACATGTAGATGTAGATGTACTACGTCAGTTGAAGTCCGTGTCCAACAGCATCAGAAAGCCAGGTCTCGAGACAGGACCTCCAACAACATGGACCAGCCAACGGCCACCTAACTTCTCCACTACGGAGTTCGTCCCTAAATGCGCTCAATACAGAGGGCGCCGACCCAAATGGACGTTTTCATCGTTATGGTATTCGACGCCCAGGTTGCCTCACGTGCCCACTACTTACCGTACGCCGTTAGTAACTGCCCTAAATCCGCACGATCACTTGGTTGATGACTTCTCTTGTGCGCAACACCTCGCGACCGCATGTCGAGCGAGGAAAGGGTACGCTCTGGAGGAGAATAGATAGGACGAAAGCCGGCACGACTCATAACTCAGCGGTAAAGGGTCACATAGTCATCTGGTACCATTTTTACGCTTTTTTTTGTCATCAGTCTACTGACTGGTTTGATGCGGCCCGCCACGAATTCCTTTCCTGTGCTAACCTCTTCATCTCAGAGTAGCACTTGCAACCTACGTCCTCAATTATTTGCTTGACATATTCCAGTCTCTGTCATCCTCTACAGTTTTTGCCCTCTACGGCTCCCTCCAGTACCATGGAAGTCATTCCCTCATGTCTTAGCAGATGTCCTATCATCCTGTCCCTTCTCCTTATCAGTGTTTTCCACATATTCCTTTCCTCTCCGATTCTGCGTAGAACCTCCTCATTCCTTACCTTATCAGTTCACCTAATTTTCAACATTCGTCTATAGGACCACATCTCAAATGCTTCGATTCTCTTCTGTTCCGGTTTTCCCACAGTCCATGTTTCACTACCATACAATGCTGTACTCCAGACGTACATCCTCAGAAATTTCTTCCTCAAATTAAGGCCGGTATTTGATATTAGTAGACTTCTCTTGGCCAGAAATGCCTTTTCTGCCATAGCGAATCTGCTTTTGATGTCCTCCTTGTTCCGTCCGTCATTGGTTATTTTACTGTCTAGGTAGCAGAATTCCTTAACTTCACTGACTTCGTGACTATCAATCCTGATGTTAAGTTTCTCGCTGTTCTCATTTCTACTACTTCTCATTACCTTCGTCTTTCTCCGATTTACTCTCAAACCATACTGTGTACTCATTAGACTGTTCATTCCGTTCAGCAGATCATTTAATTCTTCTTCACTTTCACTCAGGATAGCAATGTCATCAGCGAATCGTATCATTGATATCCTTTCACCTTGTATTTTAATTCCACTCCAGAATCTTTCTTTTATTTCCATCATTGCTTCCTCGATGTACAGACTGAAGAGTAGAGGCGAAAGGCTACAGCCTTGTCTTACACCCTTCTTAATACTTCGTTCTTGATTGTCCACTCTTATTATTCCCTCTTGGTTGTTGTATATATTGTATATGACCCGTCTCTCCCTATAGCTTACCCCTACTTTTTTCAGAATCTCGAACAGCTTGCACCATTTTATATTGTCGAACGCTTTTTCCAGGTCGACAAATCCTATGAAAGTGTTTTGATTTTTCTTTAGCCTTGCTTCCATTATTATCCGTAACGTCAGAATTGCCTCTCTTGTCCCTTTACTTTTCCTAAAGCCAAACTGATCGTCTCCTAGCGCATTCTCAATTTTATTTTCCATTCTTCTGTATATTATTCTTGTAAGCAGCTTCGATGCATGAGCTGTTAAGCTGATTGTGCGATAATTCTCGCACTTGTCAGCTCTTGCCGTCTTCGGAATTGTGTAGATGATGCTTTTCCGAAAGTCTGATGGTATCTCACCAGACTCATATATTCTACACACCAACGTGAATAGTCGTTTTGTTGGCACTTCCCCCAATGATTTTAGAAATTCTGATGGAATGTTATCTATCCCTTCTGTCTTATTTGACCGTAAGTCCTCCAAAGCTCTTTTAAATTCCGATTCTAAACTGGATCCCCTATCTCTTCTAAATCGACTCTTGTTTCTTCTTCTATCACATCAGACAAATCTTCACCCTCATAGAGGCTTTAAATGTATTCTTTCCACCTATCTGCTCTCTCCTCTGCATTTAACAGTGGAATTCCCGTTGCACTCTTAATGTTACCACCGTTGCTTTTAATGTCACCAAAGGTTGTTTTGCCTTTCCTGTATGCTGAGTCTGTCCTTCCGACAATCATACCTTTATCGATGTCTTCACATTTTTCCTGCAGCCATTTCGTCTTAGCTTCCCTGCACTTACTATTTATTTCATTCCTCAGCGACTTGTATTTCTGTATTCCTTTTACAGAGCTCTAAAGTGGCTTCATTGGTATTTCAAGAGGCTGCCTAATATATCGTCAGATGAGCTTGAGGCTTTATAAAATAATAAATACTCTACCTGACAGTTCAGTGTAGGAACTACGAGAACAAAGCAATTGGCTACAGTTTTCTTCAGCCTCTAGTAAACTCTTTTGCAGTATATGATACATCCTTTCAAGTTATATACTGACGGGAAAAATATCGCAACACCAAATATCAATTAACGTACACTAACGAAATTTTCTGAATACATTTTCGAGGTAACGTATTTGAGTGATTAACATTGCAAGCTCACTGATTAACGTAACCACGAGGTAAGTCATTGGAACTATAAATTGTTGGTACATTAATAATAGGTGAAATAGTCTTAATGTTGAATGCAGGTATGCAAAGGTGCATGCATTGTGTTGCACATGTGCCGGATGTCTTTTCGTGTTATGGTGCTCGTGACCCGTCGATAAAGTGACGATTAATGCTGGTTGTGGATGACGGTGCTCCTGCTGTCATAAGAAATCGCACCCCAGACGTTAACTACGGGTGTGAGTCCAGTATGTATAGCACGCAGATAGTTTGGCCACAGCTCCTCAGCTGTCCTCCATCTAAGCAACACACGGCCATCACTGACAGAGAGGCAGAAACAGCTGTCATACGAAAACGCAACAGACCTCCAAACTGTACTTCTGTGAGCTCTCGCTTGACACCAGTGCAGTTGAAAGTGACGGTGGTTTGCAGTCAGTGGGATGCACACCACAGGAATTTAGGCTCGGAGTTTTCCTCGAATTAATCGGGTTGCAACAGTTCATTCTGTCACTGTGCTGCTCATATTGCTGCTGCAGGTGAAGTACGATGTGCCAGAGGCATACGCAAAATGTTTTCCCTCTAGGTGGTGCCACATGGCCGTCAGGACCCCGGTCTCTTTGCGACATTACATACTCCCGACCACCGCCGCCAGCAACCATGTAGAGTGGCGACATTTCTGCCAGGTCTTTTTGCAGTATCGCAGAAGGAACGTCCAGCTTCTCGTAGACCTATCTCTCGACTCGTTCAGTCTCCGTGAGGCTATGATAATGGCGTCCTTGTCGCCTTCAAGGCATTCTTGATTAACATCTACTCCCACGTCTAATCCCAAAGGTAACTTCCGCCCACGACCGTTACAGCGTGTATTTTAAGTAAATCTGATTTCCATCCTCATAGCTGTACTATTAACGGCACTTTTATGGGTATGGCACGAACGTTGAATAGATGTCATCTTTTAGATATTTCGGATGAACAGTTTGCTCGATACACACTACATAACGAATTCGTGAGCTGACTCTCATTTTCGAAATTACGAGTGACTGTTACTATTACGTTGCATCTGAAGGAAAAAATAATAGTATTGATTTAGCTCTGTTGACTTCTGAGAAGACGTAAAAGTTAACAATAATTTAGTTATTATAAATCCAGCAGAGAAAAGAATTTGGAAGTTTGGTTCCCCAAGGCCATGTATTTTTAGGTGTATCATTTTCGATGTGTTGGGCGTCTGTAGCTACACTTCACTCACGGTGCGGACATGGCCTCGTCAAACGTGAGAGCTCGTTTTTGACATTGTGTCACTTCTCAAGTCAAGCCATATTTCGGCACTAGTAATCCATACTGTTTTACGTTATTCATTCTTAGTTCCACGGACGTTTTGATGTTCTTAGGATGTGTAAATCTGCTTTAATAATTGTCATACTGTTGTGGATTGGCAGGAGCCAACCCACGGAGTTTGGAGGAAGCCGAAAGGCACGCGTTTAAGATCACGCAGGCTGGCGTGAGGTCTGGAACAGGACAAGGAATTCAGACTTCAGAAAAAGGGTGGTACTTGGTGGAATACTTAACTTTAATCCATCATTGTTAACGTAGCTCTTGTGTGTACATTCTTTACAATATCAATATGATAATGGCGCCTTGCTAGGTCGTAGCAAATGACGTAGCTGAAGGTTATGCTAACTATTGTCTCGGCAAATGAGAGCTTATTTTGTCAGTGAACCATCGCTAGCAAAGTCGGTTGTACAACTGGGCGAGTGCTAGGAAGTCTCTCTAGACCTGCCGTGTGGCGGCGCTCGGTCTGCAATCACTGATAGTGGCGACACGTGGGTCCGACGTATACTACCGGACCGCGGCCGATTTAAAGGCTACCATCTAGCAAGTGTGGTGTCTGGCGGTGACACCACACATACCATTATTTATTTTAGCTTAGCCTGTGATACGCTGGAAACAGGAAGGACTTATCAGTATATACACCATTTCTGAAGCACACATTCGCTAAGAAATTTGCAACTGAACAGAAGTAGCAAGGGAAACTAATAATGTCGTTTCTTCAAGATGGATATTGCTCAAGATTTGAAGTACAATATCACTGAAATGAGGAACACCATCACAGGATGTCCAGAGAATGAGGAAAATGAGCGTGGCCGGCCGCGGTGGCCGAGCGGTTCTAGGCGCTACAGTCTGTAACCGCGCGACCGCTACGGTCGCAGGTTCGAATCCTGCCTCGGGCATGGATGTGTGTGATGTATTTAGGTTAGTTAGGTTTCAGTAGTTCTAAGTTCTAGGGGACTGATGACCTCAGAAGTTGAGTCCCATAGTGCTCAGAGCCATTTTAACCAAAATGAACGTGATGACCGGGGATAACAGAGCGAATGGTAATGAATTCCGCTAGCGCCACAACAGGTTAAGATATAGAACTGTGCTCTGTATCATCCTCAAATGGCTACTGAAAACAAGAGCAGATCAGTGTGAAAGAATGAGGTTACTGAGACTTGCCAAATTTGAGTTTTTATATTTGTAAGGTAAGGTTCTGCTTGACTTTAATCACACTACACAAAATATAACTATTTGGTAATTTGCTTTCGTCTGTAATGTATTTGTTGCATCATAGAATACTTTAGCAACTTTATTCCACAATAATTAGCAATAATGAGACTCGTGTGCGTCTTACTGCTTTAAAAGAGCTTTTGTTGTGTTTGTAAACTAACACAAAGGAATAGTTTTTTTCTGTCGAAGTTCGTGATCTATTAAGAATTCACGATCACATGCCTTCCAAAAATGTGTTGCCGTTAAAAATATTATTCATGGACATATTATCGCTAGTGATGCCGAAAACCACTATAGGTTTCTCTTCAGTTCATATTTTTTTTAAAACTACATACCTATTTTTGATTTCTTTATATTATTCTATATCGTATGCAATGTTAATTTTACTGTTCTTTGCCAATTAAAAGCCTAGAAATCAATAAGTTTTCGATTAGAAATCACTAACTGTAAACGAAACGGGTGCAAGTAGTGGAATAATTACTGTCGCTGCTAATGGATTGCCGTCTAACCGTGGCATTTAATAGGCAAACGTGCCTTGGGTCGTCTGTATGTAGGCCATCACGCACAGCACGTCTCGTGGGACCTTCTGTCCAGAGCTGGTCGCCGTGAAGCCAGCAACACGGTCCCGGGAGATCAGTGCCTCTGACGTCTGGCCACACACACACACACACACACACACACACACACACACACACACACGGCACACCTATTGTCAAGTGACTGGCGTCAGACTGTCTCTCACGTATCTGGCCCGCTCGCTGGCCACGTCCTCTGTCTTCGGGCCTTCCGCCTTCCACCGTTCTCATTCTCAATAGACGTGTCTCTCTCTCCCTCGCTATTCTCGCTCCCCGCTTGACGCCCACTGTGTGCACATGTAAATAAGAGGGAGGGTGGCAGGCAGGCAGACATCCTGGTACGAACACAGCGTCTCGAACTGTTTGAGGAAACCAGTCCTTTAGTACACGCTTGACCATCGAACTTGTAACACCAGGGTAAGTACCGAATGACAACAGTTCAAGTGAAGAACTGCACTGTACAACACACAGCTGTACTACGTCATAATTGATTTCGGTCTGGAATTAGATGATCTTCAGGTGGCATGCTACAAAAGAAAAAAATAGACAAGTGCGCATAGTTCTAATACATTAACGGATATCCATCCTGAATATTGACGTTACATGTATATTATTACCTCCATTACAATTTATTGCTACAAAAGGTAAATCAACTATTCATAGCCCCATTGAAATGCCATTGTAACTTGAAGAATATTCAGTTCTTATTAATATTAACTGTTGTGTCGGAGACTCCATAACTCGACTAATGACTGCGTGCGTCAGGGTTTATATTATTATCTGTTCATCATTTAGCATAACTTATATTAGAAACTTGTTGTAGAACATCAGTAAATACGTTTGAAACATGCATGTATAGTCCCTACAATTAAAACAACATACAAATATTTACAATAGAACAGATTTACCGAAGACTGTATAACTCGTCCTAAAAGAATATAATAATATACGTGTATATTTATTGTACAAATGCAAATTATGAAATTCAGCAAAGTAATTCAGTTACACTGAGTTTGCGTGGACGCGCGCGTGTATGTGTGTGTTTGTGTGTGTGTGTGTGTGTGTGTGTGTGTGTGAGAGAGAGAGAGAGAGAGAGAGAGAGAGAGAGAGAGAGAGAGAGTGAATGTCTCAATCAAAGAGGACCTCCACATCACTAACAGATAATACCCACCTGAAAGTATTGATTCATAATGGACATCTGAATCGCCAAAACTAAATTCAAAAGTAGAAGGTGCATTAATGATCAAATAACGCCAATATCCTGCTATTATAATCACATAAATGCATCAAAGTGTTAATCACTTGAATCTCAAGACCAGATTTACTCATATTATCCCGGCCGCTGTGGCCGAATGGTTCTAGGCGCTTCAGTCCGGAACCGCGCTGCTGCTTCGGTCGCAGGTTCGAATCCTGCCTTGGGCATGGATGTGTGTGATGTCCTTAAGTTAGTTACGTTTAAGTAGTTCTAAGTCAAGGGGACTGATGACTTCAGATGTTAAGTCCCATAGTGCTCAGAACCATTTGAACCATATTTTTGCTTTTATCATGCTGTTTAAAATAAAAAGGATTGCCACGTACACTTGCAAACATCACCACAAAAAGCTGTGAGCGCACACTTACATACTGTAAAACACCTAAGGTTTCAAAATTATCACAGATTTTTAAAAACACCTGAATTTTCCATTCATTCTCAAAAGTCGCACATATATACCAGGTGAAAAGTATTTAAACCGACAAACTCTTGGAGGTTGTAGGGGACATCAAAACAATTATTTTTTCCTAATATCATTTTTTTCTATGAGGAGTATTTAAACCGGTAGAGGAAGAATTTTCTGGCTGCAAATTAACTAAACCAACAATTAAATCACCTTTTCCATTTTTTTATGACCAAGAGGCAACACATTAACACATCCCAATTTCAATTACAGTAGATTTTCAAAAATGCCTCCATTGACACGTAAACAATGGTTACACCGTCGGATCATGTTCTGTCTGACTCGGGCAAAAGCCCCAGGAGTATCCTGAAGTGTTCCTGCTGCTGCTACTATCCGGGCAACCAGATCCTCTTCTGATGCAACAGGAGTTGCGTAAACAAGGTTGCGCATCTCTCCTCACACAAAACAGTCCAGAGGGGACATATCTGGGGATCGAGCAGGCCATGGTACAGGACCACCTCTGCCAATCCACGTTTCTGGGAACTGTCGTTCCAGGAATCGACGCACACGACGACTGAAATGTGCCGGCACATGCGTTGTCTTGTAGGGTGCGGGGCGCGTTCCAGCAAATCTGGCAATGCTCTAGCGAGAAAATTGTAATAGTGCCTGCCATTTAATGGCCTAGGTAGCAGATACGACCCATTTAAACAGTCCCAAACAACACCGACCCACACATTAACGAAGAACCGTACTTGATGAGCGATAGTAATTGTGGCCTGTGGGTTGTTCTCAGTCCAAACATGCGAATTGTGCATGTTGAAGACTCCATCACGCCCGAACGTTGCTTCATCGGTAAACAACACACAGGATGGAAATGTAGGATGCATTCCTCACTTACCTCTGCGAAAACTGTGCTCTGGGTGCATAATCAACTGATTCCAGGTTGTGGACACGCTGTAAGTGAAATGGACGTAACAATTGCTCTCGAAGGGCTGTTCTTACATTCGTCTGATTCGTCCCCATGTTACGTGCAATTGCACGAGTGCTGATTGAAGGATCCCGCTCCACATTCTGCAAAATAGCTTCCTCAAATTGCAGCGTTCTTACAGCGCGACGGCGTCCCTGTCCAGGTAATCTGCTAAATGACAAGATCTCACGCAGACTTTGGTACACAGCAGCAAAGGTCGTATGGTACGGGATACGGCGTTTAGGATATTGTTGTTGATAAACCCGCTGTGCAGCTCGTCCTTTGTGGTGCGCTACGTAGCATGCACCAACCATATCAGTGTACTCACTCCAGGTGTATCGCGCCATTAGTAAACAAAGACAGTGCACTACTACACTGGTGCACAGCAGGTGCCTACAACTGAAGAGCGTAATACGACCCCCACCGGTTTAAATTATCCTCATAGGAAAAAATGACATTAGGAAAAAATATTTGTTATGATGTCCCCAAAACCTCCGAGAGTTCGTCGGTTTAAATACTTTTCACCATGTATAATGCACAAAATGTAATGCTTTATTATTATTGGTGCACTGGTTAGTAACTGTTACAAAGTAATTCAACTACAGTATCTACTCAGGTGTAATGCTAATACACTATCGCACAGCATAAAGTAAAAAGATTGCATTAATAGAAAATTGTTTTTCAATGTTTTCCACTTTTTCCACTCTTCACAGATTCTGCAGAAAATCTCTGTCCTTGTCTTATGCGCAGTCCATGAATCAGTTCCATACATCTCTGAGGTACAAACGTGCATTTTAGAAATTTATTCCTCAATTTACGGACCATGTTTGATACTAGCAAATGTTTCATAACTACTACATTGCCAACTAGGTCCGTTCCTGCTACTGTAAACGCCTTTAAATCCAATATTTGCTTTTGAGCTCTGTTTGTGACGATTACGTATTCCATGTGGGATATTCCCATATCCATAGGCCTCGTCTAATTACACCTCCTGCTCTCGTGATCTTTTTTTCTTAAATGCAGTAATAAGCTCTCCAGTGCCTTGTACAGGATGGGGAAAATGAAAGTGGCCTGGAGAACAGAGTTCAAGCGAACAAAGAAACACTGCCGAGGAAAGGAAATACAGTACTACACTGACTATAGCAAACTGTGAAAGTGAACAACACTCATCTTTTGACACTTTTGGTCCCTGGCCAGCAAGCAGGCGAGTGTGGATCAAATCTGGATTGGTGGAATTGCTGCATTCTCATCCGAAATGTTGCGCAGCAGTTCTAGAAGACCACGAGGGTTGTAGCGATACCCCTTAGACGTGAGGGCTCCCCACACAAAGTAACCCCACACTGACAGGTCAGGTGACCTGGGTGGCTAGCTAGGGCAGCGACCAGATTGGCCTCTGCTAACAACTCTGACTGGGGTGAAGGCAGTGCGAATGTGCTCCAAGGTTCGGCTGGCTGTACAGGCAGTTAGTTGCTCTATCCTGCTGGAAGTAATATAGAGTTCTCCTCCTCCGTTAATGCTGCAACAAATGGTTCCAAAATGTTGGTAACATAAGGCGGCGACATCGGTGTCTGATGAATGAATATGGGACCAATAATGCGGCGTGCAGACACTGGACACAATACCCCAACAATCTGATCATGCAGTGGTGTTTCTGCGGATTCTCTGCTGCCCTGAACCTATGATTCTGTGAATTGACATGACACTCAGATGAAACCAGGCTTCATCAAACATAAAGAACAGATTCATATCAAAGCTATTTATTGTTAGTGAAAAGTCGCTCACAAAACTGGAGGCGCTGAGAAGCATTTGCTGGTGTTAATGCACGAACAACAGACACTCGTTCGGGATACATGTAGAGGACCAGGTGGAGTATTCGTTTGCATGGCCGACATGAAAGGCCAGTCTTTTCCAACAAGCCTCGTGTTCATTTAGTACAACTCTGAAGCATTTTCTGGTCGACTGCAGCCAAATTTTCTTGTGCATGAGGAAGTTTCACAATGTTTTTTGACTTGGTCAAAATAGATCCAGTCTGATGCCACTTTCGGACTAAGCGTTCCATACCACTCTTTGCTGGCACTTTCACACTATTAAATTTCTCAGCAAACAACTGCCCACAGTGTTTCCACGACTTTGTTGTCTCGTAACTTTCCACAACGCACAAACGTTGCTGCACAGTGAGTAAGATCGTCCGCTTTGCTCTGCTCATCTCCCACTGACACAGCCCGTACTACGCTCTGAACCAGTGTAAATCACGTGGCGGGCGTACACATGGTGGGCACATCATGGGATGCAGTTATATGCATACAGTTCATTTCCAGTCGAATCTTTTATCCGGGCCACTTTCATTTGTCCCACCCAGTATTAGCCTCTGACATTAAAGCTGATTTAGTTACGCTCTTCCTTCAAAAAGCATCGCAGGTACCATTCTCTACTCGCAATTATGGAAAGCATAGGAAATTAGATGGTAAAAAATTAAAGTTCTGTGTAAAAAAATAAAAATTAGAATACATACGTGTAAACGTGTTTGTCAAGGTAAAGATATTTGTCAGAGTACAGATGCTTCCTTTCTATTTTTTGTATTTCTTTTTCCAGTCATTGGTATTCTGTATGGTTTAATGCAGCCCGCCACAAATTCCCCTCCTCTACCAATCCGTCTCAGACTAGCACTGGCAAAATGTGTTCTCAGCCATTTACTTGATTTCCAATCTCTGTTTCACTTTAAAATTTCACTCTCTACAGCTCCCTCTAGTACCATGGAAGTCATTCCGTTATATCTTAACACATGCCCTCTCATCTTGTAGCCGGCCGAAGTGGCCGTGCGGTTACAGGCGCTGCAGTCTGGAACCGCAAGACCGCTACGGTCGCAGGTTCGAATCCTGCCTCGGGCATGGATGTTTGTGATGTTCTTAGGTTAGTTAGGTTTAACTAGTTCTAAGTTCTAGGGGACTAATGACCTCAGCAGTTGAGTCCCATAGTGCTCAGAGCCATTTGACCCATTTTTTTCTCATCTTGTACCTCCTTCTTATCAGTGATCTCCATATGCTCATTTTCTGGTCGATTCCGTGGAGAACCTCCTCATTCCCTACCTCATCGGTTTACCAAATTTTCAACAGTCCTCGGTAACTCCACATCTCAAAAGCTTCAATTTCTTTCTGATCCGGTTTTCGCACAGTCAATGTTTCACTACCATACAATTCTATGTTCTAAACGTACATGCTCAGAAAATTCTTCCTCAGGTTATGGATTATGTTTTGTACTAGTAGTCTTCTCTTGGCAAGGAATGCTTTTTGCCACTGCTACTCTACTATTTATCTCCTGGTTGCTCTGTCCATCGTTCATTATTTTCCTGTCTAGATAGAAAAATTCCTTCATTTCGTGTACTTCGTCATCTCCAATACCGATATTGAGTTACTAGTTATTCTCGTTTCTGGTATTTATCTTAACTTTTCATCTTCCTTCGATTCCTCTCAAACAGTATTCTGTACTTACTACAGCGTTCATTCCATTCAACAGATCCTGTAATTCTTCTTTTCTTTCACTGAGGACAGCAATGTCATTACCGAATATTATCATTGATATCCTTTCTCGTTGAATTTTAATCCCAAACTTGAACCTCTCTTTTACTTCCGTGACTGCTTTTTCAGTGTATAGACTGAAAAGTAGGGGAAAATAGTACATCCCTGTCTTACACCATTTTTGACACAAGAATTTCGTTCTTGGTCCTCCAGTCTTGATGTTCCCTCTTGGTTCTTGTGCGTATATTACCTGTCATTCCCTATTGAATACCGCTATTTATCTCAAAGTTTCGAACATCTAGGACCGTTTTACATTGTCGAGCGCTTTTTCCACCTGGACAAATCCCCCGAAATAGTCTGAACTTTTCTTCAGTCTTACCTTCATTACTAAACACAACGACAGAACAGCGTCTCTGCTGCCAATACCGTTCCTGAAGTCAAACAGATCGCCATCGAGCAGAACCTATTTTCTTTTCCACACTTCTGTGTATTTTTCTTTCTCAGCATCTTTGATAAATTTTATGTTAAGTTGACTGTGCGATAGTTCTCGCACCTGGTGGCACTTCCTGTCTTTGCATTTTTGTGGATGATTTTGTTTCTGGAAGTCTGATGGTATATCGCTAGTCTCATCCGTGCTGCATATCTACAAGAGTAGCCATTTTGTTGTCACTTTTCCCAATCACTTTAGAAATTGTGGTGGAATGTTATCCACCGCTTCTGCCTTGTTTTATCTTAAGTCGTCTATACGCTGAGTCTGTCTATCTAACGATCGTTTCTCTGGTACCAAGCACCGCGGGTTTCGAATCAGCACCAGACGGCACGGACCTCGGTTACCACTAGAGGTCTCTGCAGGCATCGTTTCGTAAGCCATGGCAGCGTCACACTGGGCCGCGTATAATGTGAGGACGACACTGTGGAGCACGTGGTCCCAGCGGTCAATAGCGGCATACCTTATCGTGTGTTTAGCACCTGCCTCTCACTCTGCGAGGCAGTCAGATATTAGCGTGAGTCTCTCGATATCTCGCTTCCAGACATAGTGTTTACTTTACTTACTTTCGAGTACGATTGGACGTTATTGATTTCGTGAGGTTTTCGTTTGTGACCCCGTTGCTCATTGCTTATCGTTGTTTTTGGTGTCTTGCTCGGTCGTCTGTTGTCGTGCGTGTATTTTCTTTCCCGTCTTGTTTCTTCGCGAGCCGCTCCCATTAGCATAGAGGCGAAGTTAGTCTGTCTTCTGGAGCAACAGCAGCAGCTCATGCAGCAGCAGCCCCAGTTAGACATCTTACACCAGTCGCTGAGGTAGCTAACGGACAATGTTGATGCAAGGGACGCACAGCCTCAACAGCTTCCGAGTTCTCGGGTGTCCGATGTTTTCCCACGTCCAACATCGTTCCCCCCAATTCACGACGCTCACGAAGACTGGGAAACATACTTTCATCGGTTGAAACAATATTTCACAGATTTCTAGTCAGGAATGACTGCTTGCAGCAGTCGTTGTTTTTGGCTTGGGCCTCCCCAGGCATGTTCCTTCTTCTCCGCAAGTTGACACCATTGTCTGGTCCTGCGGCTCTCTCTTTCCAGGAGATACTCCTTTTGCTGACAAACTGCTATTCACAATGCTACCATGTGGTCGCTTCTCGGCTGGAGTTCCACCAGTACCATAAACAGCCTGGTCAATTGCATCGTTCCTGGGTCACGGACTTCCTCGGTCTCAGCTGTCGATGCGATTTTATGTGCACTAATCAGCAGTGTAAGGCTTCGTATCCAGACACCCTGATTCGGGATGTTGTGGTTCAACTGGCTCCCGCTCCTGATGTCTGCACTGCGGCATTGAAACTCGAAAACCCCTCCTTGGAAGAGATTCTCCACATTGGCAACTCATTTGAAATTCCTCAGGTTGCTAACGAGCGTCTCATAGCGCGGCCGAAAGGGGCGGCGATCGATACATCTCAGTGGGTGTCGCCCTCGCGACGTCGTTGAGAACCATCTGCCAGAGGCCAGCGCCATCGGGACTCCTCCTTGTCCAACGTCTCTATGCCATCGCCGCCTCCAGTCGCCCCTCGTCACCCGTCGCGCGGCCCACTTCCATCTTGCCCACAATGCTTTACTGCCCATTCTCGATCTGATTATCCCCACCGCTGAAAAACTTGCAAGCTTTGTGACAAGGAGGATCACATCCGATCGGTTTGTAGTCGTCGCTCGACCTCGCTCCAGTCCTGCTCCTCGTGGGCCTTAAGATACTGTCCATGCTCTGCAGTCGGTCGTCCCCCTGGATGAACCGCCAGTGCGGAGGCTTTTCCTCACGCTCCGCTTTTTCGCTGAGGATGTCAGTTTTCAGGCAGACACTGTGGCCCCCGTCTCCCTGATTATATGGCGACTTATACCTGTCTGAGCTCTCCTGAGTTATCACATCCCTCTCGGCGTTTCGTCGCCTATGGAGACGGTTCCATTCCCCTTCATGGGCAGTTCGTCGTCCAGGCGACGTACAAGCATGTTCCCCGGCTACTTAACCTGTTTGTACGTCGGATTCACATATTTTTGGGCCGTATGTGTTTCAACCGTTTGGCTTTTCAATTTCTGATGAAGTTAAAGTCGTTTCCACGGTTGCTCCTTTCCAGGACTTGGACGATCTATTCTCAGGTTTTGCGTCGTTGTTTGCACCAGTTCTTGGATGTTCTTTAGGTTTTCAGGCGCACATCACACTTCGGCCGGATGCGCAGCCTCACTTTTTCTGGGCCCGACCCCTTCGCTGCAGTCAAGCAGGAACTGGATCGGGTCTAGGCCGGTGGCATTCTGGAGCCTGTGTCATACAGTGCCTGGCCGACTCCACTGGTGGTCATACAGAATCCCGGCTGTGTGTGGCTTCAGCGCTAATGTCAATGCTCAGTCCCTTGTAGACACTGACCCCATTCCCCGACAGGAAGACCTTCTCTCCAAGATTGCCAGGGGAGAGTACTTTTCATAGATCGACCAGGTTGAGGCTTACCATAACCTTGGAAACCGCTTCCCAGAACGTCATGGTTATCAACATGCCTTTCGAATTGTACAGGTACAAGCGCTTTCCATTTGGTGTCTCTTAAACGCCGGCTATTTTCTAGCGGTTCCTGGAGCAGCTTATGCAGCCTGTCCCTGCCTGTATGAATTATCTGGATGACATCTTGGTCAATGGGCGTTCCCACCAGGAACATTTGCAAAACCTCAGCGCCTTATTTCACAATTTGCAATATGCAGTTTTACGCTGTTGCTGAACAAGTGTTGTTTTCTTCAACCGGATGTGGAATACTTAGGCCACTGGCTTAGCAAAGATGGCATTCGCCCTTGAGGTCACAATGTTATGGCCATTGAGGCCCTTCCATGTCCGAAGGACTTATCTGAACTCAAGGTGTTTTTGGGCAAGGGTACTTATTACTCGAAGTTCTTACCTCAGGCTGCCTCCGTTACTCAACCCCTCAGCTACTTGCATCACAAAGGCGTACCTTTTGATTGGAATCCTGCCTGTGATCAAGCTTTTCTCTGGTGAAAGGTGATACTGAAGTCCACCCGTTGCCTTACTCCCTTCTCTCCAGACCGCCCCTTTGTTGTGGCGGCTGATGCGTTGGCATACGGCATTGGGGCCATCCTCACACAACACAATGCCGATGGCTCAGAACAGCACATCCCTTATGCATCTAAGACGTTGAACCGAGCGCAACAGAACGACTCCCAGATTGAAAAGGAGGCCCTGGCGATCGTGTTCGCCCTCCAAAAATTTCACACCTATCCTTTTGGGTCAAATTTCACCCTCCTGACGGACCATAAACCCATAGTTACGCTTTTCAGACCACACTCTCACCCTCCATAGTGGACGGCTCAACGTCTCCATCGCTGGGCGTTGTTTCTACGGAATTACGCTTACACCACCCGGTTTAAGTCCACGCTGACGTATTGTGGGCCCCAATCCTGCATTTGACCAACAGGAGGGCCTCTGCTTTCACAGTGATTCTGCCTGCTGGGATACGCTGAATGGTCTGGCTCTGATGATGGCTCACATTGCCACAGCTACATGCCGAGACTCTGTCTTGCAGCAAGTCCTCTGCTATGTGGTCCATGGGTGGCCCTCAAATATTACTCGGTGGATGCAGACCGACTTCTGACCCTGGCACCACCTGTCCCACAGACTCTCCATGGTTGATGATGTCCTTCTGGGGTATGTCCCACATGAACGTTTTGGCTCACCAACATGTGTACTGCCCTGGCGTCAATGGTGATATTGATCGCCTGGTCTGCGGGTGCACTTTGTGTGCGCAGCAACATGGTGGCCCCCCTCAGTTGATTGCACCCTGGCCTGTGCCTCGCCGGCCCTGGGTTTGTATTCATCTCGATTTTGCGGGGTCCATGTGGTTACTTATAATTGATGCCTACTAATACCTGTATGTCGTCCACATGGCATCCACCACTACAGAGGCCACACTCATGGCCCTAGCCCAGGTTCTTGCCATTGAAGGCCTGCCTCACACACTGGTCTCCGATAATGGCGCACAATTCATGGCATCCTCCTTCCACGACTTCTGTCAGGCCAACGGTATCAAACATATCAGTAGCCCTCCTCTGCACCCTTCCTACAATGGCACTGCGGAGAGGCTTGTCTGCACATTTAAACAACAATTGATGAAGGCTGTCGAAACATGTCCAACCAAGTCGGCCCTCACTCTGTTCTTAGCACCTATCGCACAATGTCAATTGATGGACGTAGTCCAGCGGAGCTTCTCCATGGTGGACCCTGCTACATTTACTGAGGCCATCTCCCTACCACCCCGCTCCCGGCCCTCTTAGCGTTACGCCCTTAGCGCGGCCGTGTGGGCCCTCGTGTACAGGAGCGTGGTGGGTCGGGGCCGTCGCGACCCATGGGCGGCGTGTGACGTCTGTGCAGATGTTGAAAGGGTTGGAGCACTATCATCATAGGCAGCTCCACCCGCGTGCCTCCGCGGGATTCCCGCCGCTGCCTCCTCCTCTGCTACTTCCTTCGGGTGCCTACATGGTCCTCGAATCGTCGCCACTGTCCCCGGTTGCTGCCTCCCCGCATGCCTGCTGTCGGCGCTCCCCTCCCCCCAGGTGAATAGGCAGCTCCCACCACCCCCTGGCCTCTGGGTGGGCCATCATGAACACCTCGGACGTTCCTTCCTTCCCGCCAATGACAGTTGACGTGCCAAGGTCTTTACTATCGGTCGACCAGCGTGGCACCATCCGGGGCGTTACCACCCCTATGCTCAAGTTTCAGGGGGGAGAGGGGGGGATCTGGTACCGAGCGCCGTGCCAGATGGCATGGACCTCGATTACCACGAGAGGTCTCTGCAGCCATCGTTCCATAAGCCGTGGCTGCGTGACACTGGCCCGCGCAAAATGTGAGGTCGCCACTGTGGAGTACGTGGTCCCAGTGATCAATACCGACGTACCTTATCGTGTATTTAAGCGCCTGCCTCTCACTCAGCGAGGTAGTCTGATATTCGCGTGAGTCTCTCGATATCTCGCTTCCAGACATGGTGTTTACTTTGCTTACTTCCGTTTACGAGTGGACGTTGTTGATTTCGTGACGTTTTCGTTTGTGACCCCGTTGCTTGTTGCTTGTAATTGTTCTTGGTGTCTTGCTCGGTCGCCAGTCGCCGTGCGTGTCTTTCCTTTCCCGTTCAAATGGTTCAAATGGCTCTGAGCACTATGGGACTTAACATCTATGGTCATCAGTCTTTCCTTTCCCGTCTTGTTTGTTCGTGGGTTCACTCCCGTTCGGTCCCACCACGCTTTCGCTCACGTTCCGGTCGCGGTTACAACAATTTCTTTTTCGATTCTTCATGTGTTTCCTGTATCCATTTCACCTTTGCTTTCCTACACTTCCTATTTAATTCCGTTGTACTTCCTTCTTACGCCGATCAGCTGCAGTATGTCTTCAATTACCCATGGTTTCCTTGCAGTTATTTTCCTTGTACTCGTGGTCATGTTTGCTACTTCCTTGCGTGCCTTTTTAGAGATGTCAATAGCTTTAATTGAACTGTCTGTTGAGCTATTCAGTATTGCAGTACCTATAGCCTCTAGGAACCTCATTTTTATTGGTACCATATCCCAGTCTTTTGTGTATTGACTCTTCCTGGCTAATCTTAAACTTCAGGCTACTCCTCATCATTAGTAAACTGTGATGTGAGTTCAAATAGGCTCCTGGGTACATTTTACAATTGAAACTTGTAATACAACACGCCTAAAAGTAGGGATCAGTTGAGTGGTTATCTTTGTGTTTGCAGAAAAGCCAACACCGTTTTACGAGTGGAGGCGGAAATGCACGCGTTTTAGCTCAAGCAGGCTAGCGTGAGGAGGGAAGAAGTATACTGACGTGAGGTCTGGAACATGACAAGGAATGAGAATTCAGAAAGCGGACGCAACTAGTTTGATACTTAACTTTCACCCATTAATGATGAATGTCGCTATTGACTGTACATGATTCACAATATTATCTGTTCAGAATACATTCTTGAAGATAGTACTTATGGTAACTGAATATGGCGCCTTGCTAGTTCGTAGCAAATGACGTAGCTGAAGGCTATGCTAAATTGTCGTCTCTGCAAATGAGAGCGTATGTAGACAGTGAACCATCGCTAGCAAAGTCAGCTGTACAACTGGGGCGAGTGCTGGGGAGTCTCTCTAGACTAGACCTGCCGTGTGGCGGCGCTCGGCCTTCAACCACTGATAGCAGCGACACGCGGGTCCGACGTATACTAACGGACCGCGGCCGATTTCAAGGCTACCACCTGGCAAGTGTGGTGTCTGGTGGTGACACCAAAGTTACAACAATTTTTTTTGTATTCTTCACATTTTTCCTGTATCCATTTCACCTTTGCTTTCCTACGCTTCCTATTTAATTCCGTTGTACTTCCTTCTTACGCCGATCACCTGCAGTGTTTCTTCTGTTACCCAAGGTTTCTTTGCAGTTACTTTCCTTGTACCTATGTTCGTATTTGCTACTTCCTTGACTGCCCTTTTTAGAGATGTTCATTGCTCTTCAAGTGAACTGCCTATTGAGCTCATCACTATTGCAGTACCTATAGCCACTAGGAACCTCATTTTTATTGCTTCCATACCCCAGACTTTTGTGTATTGATTCTTCCTGACTAATCTTAAACATCAGGCTACTGCTTATCTTTAGTAAATTGTGATCTGAATCTAAATCGGATCCTTAGTACACTTTACTATTGAAACTTGTAATACAACACGCCTAGAAGTAGGGATCGGTTGAGTGGTTACGTCCTGAGGCATTTAGGAGCATTGAGTTTGGTAATCACAATTCGGAAGCTGGGGCAAAATATCACAGATAAAAAGCATGGCTTGACTATTAATTTATCCAAAGCGATGTGGATTTCAGTAATGTTGCAGAGGTGAAGAAGTTTGAGCAGAATGTACTAGCTACGTCAGCTTCATCAAACCACTATTCAAAGTAAAGGCCATAAGAACAACACAATTATCCTGGAAACACACTGAAAAATTTTTTCACCATTCCCATCCGAAGTGCCGATGAAAGGGTTTTCCTTCGTCTCTTGTGGAACGCTGTAATCCATTAACACTAATCAGACAAGGCACCACAAAATTTGATCAAATGATAGATTTAAAGAGTAGGTATTGTTAATTGAAAGCGGCAGCACTACATCACGAATCTAGCAGATCGCGGGTGCCCCTATTTTGTTAGGAAATGAAGAGGATTACTTTGTAGTCGGCCGTTGGCGCCGTGGCGATAAGCGGTAATTAGATCGCGGGAGGTAGATAGTCTGTGGCCGCCGGCACATTAATTATCCGCGCAGGGACAGCTTAGAGCAGGGGATGCTGCGCTCACGGGCAGCGGCTGCGCTCTCTCTGATTATATAGCGGACTGGGACCTAGCGCGTTAATACCGCGCTTCGCAGCAGCGGGAAACTCGGGGCTAATCGCAATGCCCGCTTGCCTACCTCTCAGAAGACGTGCCACATGGGAAACTGACTGTGGTTTGGAGAGTATGGATGTAGAATTATACCAGTAAGTATTGCGGTCAATTCTAGATTACTCATATACGTATATTAAGAGGTAAAGAGCTGCTTCATTAGTAGTGTTCTCCTGCTACTTTATTTCGGTGGAAAACCGAGGCAAAAGTCTGGAGAAACCCCTATAATAGTCGGAATATGTGGTATGGGGTATCTATAGGTGGGGGCTATGGCGACAGCGGCGGCTCCTTTAAATGAGCCCCACCTTTAAATGCGCCATCTTGGATTTGCGTTACGTGTTTCAAATGGGAAGGGGATCATGCGGCACGGCATTTTGAATGGCTTCTTTCTCAGAAATACACATGTGAAATTTGTTTTAAGCTATCTTCATTTGTGTAGGAGTTATGGCCTCCTAAAGTTTGAAATTGCAAAGAAGGTGATCAATTCTGTTTCTTTTTGCAAGTGATCTACAATGGCCCTTACACTACAGGAATGCGCTAAATCGTGTTAATGAGTGGTGGACGAAGTATCTGAGTGATTGTTGCTGACTTCAGTGCCGGGCGTCCTGAGAGAAAGAAATTTCACATATGACGGTATACAAGATGTTGGACAAAATTCGTACAGCAGGTCCTATGGTGGACAAGCCCAGGAATGGACGACCGAGAAACGCCACCTACGAGGAGTCTCGAACAGCACCTGTGGCATCGTTTGTGAAATGTCCACACCTCAGTTCGCGCCGGTTATCAACAACATCCGCTCACAGTCAGCGTACATTGCTGCGTATGCTGCACACACACACACACACACACACACACACACACACACACCAATGGCACCCGCACAAGTTACAGTTGTAACATCATCCCTCATAAGATGTCCCTGATTGGTGGTTGCCTTTTGTATCATGTGTTCTGGATCAGTGTAACAGGAATCCAAACTTCATACGACAGGTGTTGTACAGTGATGAAGCTAATTTTTACGTGCAGGGAGAAGTACACAAACAGAATCATCATTACTGGTCAGATGCAAACCCCTCGTGGGCCAATGTGCTGGTGGTGAAAAAGTGATGGTTTGGTATGGGATCTAGGACACATCTTAGCACGTTCCGTGATTACGTGCTTGTAACACTGCTGAATTCGCAGGGTAATTTCACAACCTTCTTCCAACAAGACGGTGCAACTCACGAGTATGCTACTGAAGTCAGACCGTTTCTGGATGAAAAGTTTGGAAAACACTGGGTGGATGGGAGGGGTCCTATTGAAAGGCCACTACAGTCCCTTGACCATAAACTTCTTGACTTTTATCTGTGGGGATATTTTAAATCAACTGTGTATGAAGTACAAACCAAAATGTAGCACATCTTTGTCGGCGAACTGAGGCGGCGTGTGTTTCTATTGACCCATAGATCTATGTGTAGCATGCCTGAAAAAAAAGGCTCCGATTTTGTGTTCAGAGCACTCGATCTCATATTGAGCATAATCTGCACGCCAGCTCTGACAAGTGTAAGCCTTAAAAGGTCCTAACCCCTACACAAACAAAGATATCTTGAAACATATTTCACATCTGTAAAACTGAGAAGGAGCTAATTCAAAATGATGAGTCACATGAGCTCCTTCCCATTTGAAACACATGATGGCTGACTTAAAGATTGCCGTCACTGTCCCCATGGCCAGTATAAGTTGCGCCCTCACCTATAGACACCCCATGCCAGAAGTCATTATTCATCACACCGTTCGACTTTTATAAGGATGTGTCGAGACTTTTATCTTAAAAAAAAAAAAAGGTTCTGAGCACTATGCTGTGGTCATCAGTCCCTAGAACTTAGAACTACTTAAACCTAACTAACCTAAGGACATCACACACATCCATGCCCGAGGCAGGATTCGAACCTGCGACCGTAGCGGGTACGCGGTTACAGACTGTAGCGCCTAGAAACGCACGGCCACTCCGGCCGGCTTACTTTTATCTTACTCTGTATTTACAACACACATATTACTTTCACTCAAGTACACCACATATATACAGGATGGTCTATTGATAGTGACCGGGCCAAATATCTCACGAAATAATCGTCAAACGAAACTCGTCTAGCTTGAAGGGGAAAACCAGATGGCGCTATGATTGGCCCGCTAGTTGGCGTTGCCATTGGTCAAACGGATATAAACTGCGCTTTTATAAATAGGAACCCCCATTTTTATTGCATATTCGTGTAGTACGTAAAGAAATATGAATGTTTTAGTTGGAACATTTTTTTCGCTTTGTGATAGATAGCGCTGTAATAGTCACAAACGTATAAGTAGGTGGTATCACGTAACATTCCGCCAATGCGGACGGTATTTGGTTCGTGATACATTACCCGTGTTAAAATGGCCCGTTTACCAATTGCGGAAAAGGTCGATATGGTGTTGATGTATGGCTATTGTGATCAAAATGCCCAACGGGCGTGTGCTGTGTATGCTGCTCGGTATCCTGGACGACATCATCCAAGTGTCAGGACCGTTCACCGGATAGCAACGTTATTTAAGGAAACAGGAAGTGTTCAGCTACATGTGAAACGTCAACCACGACCTGCAACAGATGATCATGCCCAAGTACGTATTTTAGCTGCTGTCGCGGCTAATCCGCACATCAGTAGCAGACAAATTGCGCGAGATACGGGAATCTCAAAAACGTCGGTATTGAGAATGCTACATCAACATCGTTTGCACCCGTACAATATTTCTATGAAGGAAATTTATGGCGACGACTTTGAACGTCGCGTACAGTTCTGCAGCGGTAACGTAAACTGGCATAATATGCAGTACTGGACAACGGAAAATCCACGATGGCTGCGACAAGCGCAATATCAGCGGCCTTGGCGGGTTGGTGTGTGGTGCGGCAATATGGGAGGAAGGATAATTGGCCCCCATTTTATCGATGGCAATCTAAATGGTGCAATGTATGCTGATTTCCTACGTAATGTTATACCGATTTGATTAAACATTTTGTCAAAGAGAGGAATTTCCTAAATCAAGCGATGCAGAAGTTAAGGACGATATTTCTATCGGGCTAGAAATTCGAGAACTTGTAAACGATTCTGCATATGACCAAGTTTTGGAGGGCCAAGAAAGTGAAGCTTGGAAGCCTTCGGGGGAGTTGTGGATTTTTAGGTAGCAGTTGGTGACAGTGCTCCCGCAAAAATACCACAACCTTGGATGCAACACGTCCCTTAAATACCATTTTCTTCCTCCCACCTAGACTTTCTCCCTCCTAGTTGTGGGTCTGTCAGTGATGAACCTGGAGAAAGATTCCATCGGGACATGGAACAAAGATATCAGGGCCATTGGAATGAATAAATACTTGCGGATAATTGTTGGTCTTTGTGTGGAGATGCTCTCGGACTCCGTTACAAGAGGCAATCTAAAATACGATGATTTCATGCTGCCACCACGTGATTCTCTTCAGACCCAACCATCTGCGAGGTATTCTTCCACCAATTTAGAACTCTTAAAATGTAACTACCTTCTAAAAAAAATTCAAATACACTTTCAATTTTGTTGGCATAAATAATTAAACCATATCTTTTTCACTTAATCCGTTGATATGAAATACTTTCACCTAGTGTGTGTGAGAGAAGCTAGTGGTAAGGTAAATATTTCATTGTCATGTTCGTTTTTCTCGGCCCAAAATTAGTAAGAATTGACTCATGATGTGCAGGAAACATTCATAATATTGATTTTTGTTCGTCAGTGAAATCATTCCGTTAGCGGTTTATGGTTTATTTCTGTCGTCGTACACTTTTATGCGTCGCCTTTCTCTGCTAGAACAAAATATCCTTTCTAAACGAGAAAGTGCAAACCTGTCTGACTGCGTGAGCTTTGACAGGCTTCGTCCAGTGAGATCGTTAGGCAGCAGAACACGGTTCTGCCCCACCACGCTCCGAAAGACAAATACGTATTTTCCTTTTCATCGTTCGAAGCAGCACACTTTAGGGAATAGTTTCACACATATTTGTCTAGTGTCGGTATGAAGACATTCGACCAACAGACATCAGTATAATGTTGAAAACTCAGTAAACCACCAGCGTTACAGTAGCTATCAAATGATTTGGAACTAAGGCAGATCAGGTAAAGTCATTGCGTTTTCGTGTGTCTTCTTATGTGCTGATTTCACACACAGAATATCGGGTACTTGATCACTTTTCTATTAATTCAGAACTTGTGGAAATCTGTATCCATCTAGGCATCTATAGACTAAAGTGACTTAGATGCGTATTCCCCCATTCTCAGTGATGTTACCATGGGATATACGTATATCGTTGTTTCTTTCGTGATTCTAAGATGTTGTTCGGAAGGAATGTGAAATCCTCCGAATCTGTGCAGATTCTTCGGCACCAGGGCTTAGTTGTGTAACTAACCTGCTAGTAAGCCCCCTGCGGTTAATGTGTGGTTCTAGGCGCTACAGTCCAGAACCGCGGGACTGCTACGGTCGGAGGTTCGAATCCTACCTCGGGCATGGATATGTGGGGTGTCCTTAGGTTAGTTAGGTTTAAGTAGTGTTCTAGGGGACTGATGACCTAAGATGTTTAGTCCCATAGTGCTCAGAGCCGTTTGAACCATTTTTTGAACCTACTAGTAAATTATACTGTTTATCTACTTCATTTACATTTCGTGAATCCATCTTTTCGTGGTATTAGCAGTTTTAGCCATGTGTATGTGTCTCCATGTTAGAATTTTCGTCTACTGCCATGGGGTGGTTTGTGTTATTAGCTTGGCAGATAGCCTCACGCGTCCACTCCGTCTGTAACACCACTATTGAAATTATTAGTACAATGTTCATATGACACTCTTCCGTACTTGAAATATAGTTCTGGTGCTACACAAGTATAACACTACACTGGGTGACTAAATCCACAACAAGATAGCCACTCTCCTGAAGTAAGCAATGTCCATTGTGTTTGATGTGATACCGACGCGGCTGGGACGTCGATGCTGCAGCTGGTTCTATTCTCAATGACTGCTGAATAATTTTCAGCCTTCAATCCTGACACGAAAGACCCCCCTGTCTGCCCGGCAGGACTGACTTGTGAGCCGCGACGAGGATACAGTGACTCCGCACTATTGGTTGTTCACGCAGAGTGGTATTATGCTTGCAGTTCATTGGCTTGATACTACAATTCTGTCTGCCTATTCTGAAGACTGCTGAAAAACTGCCATGCTGACTTCACCTTGACGTTTTGGCCATTCGACTGCCACATGTGACTGAAGCGCTGAGTAGACAGTAGCTTCGAAGCGGGCCACAACTGTGTGCTCTTTCACATTGTTCAGATGTTAGTTTCATATGCGTTCCTTCTAGAATTCTTCTGTGTGTAAACGATTTTCAACAAACAAGGTACGCTGGCACTGATGCTGTAACTCCGAGATTTCCCTTTGCCGAGATTACATCATTGCGACTCTTTGCATTCACCACACATGCTAAACGTTCACCGGTCCTTAGGAAAAATAGGTAACAGACTACACACACATATGTCCTTGCCCACATAGTACCTGCAGTGTTTTACGTTTGGAGGTCATACATTAAGAGATCAACAGTTCCATGTGCATGTTCAATGGCCTGCTGGGTTACTCCCTCGTAAACGTCCCTCTTTTCGTTACGAGTTGTATAAGGTTGCCATGTCCTATTATTACTCAAATGTAAGATAACGTGATCACTGGATGAAGTTCACTGTCTGAATATAGGTTTAGGAGCACTACGAGTATTCTAAGTGAGCATATGAAGGCAGTGGATGTATCAAGGGTACCCATTTTCCTGTTTCCCAAATTTCATGAAGGATTAATTTTAGTTCATCTTTTTAACTTTTGGTAGACAAAATTTCAAAAGTTCTGCAATAATAGTCTTCTCTATTGCTTTACTTGTTTTTTGACTTAAATTATTCCTCAGTATCTTTGACAGTCGGATGTAAATCTAGATTCTCATGAGTGTTTCAGAATTCCAACTTACAGAGTCATTCCGGATGATTAAGAAGCTGGTCAAAATCTTTTGCAAGTGTTTTGCAGTAACAATGATGCTTGAGCCAAGTTCGCGATTTTCATTTACAAAACTTACATTAACAATGATAATATGTTAAATGATGGTTCAAATGGCTCTGAACACTATGGGTCTTAACTTCTGAGGTCATCAGTCCCCTATAATATATTAATATTCTTATTATCATACGTATAATGCCTATCCTGACCCACTGTCGTAGCCCACCACGCGTTTTCTCCTCTGCTAATATCTCTTTTTGTGTATATTCTAATCACAGTCTTCCTTCTCTGATGATTGATTTTTTTCTGTGATCTCATCTACGATCTCGGTAGATTACTCTTGATGTCTTAACATACTTCCTACCGTCCTTTCGATTTATTTATTGAGATTTATGTATTCACTCCTCCTTCGATACTTAGGTTGAACATGAAATTTGATAGCGTCAGCCATGTGTTAGTATAGAGATCGTTACTGGCAATTAGATAGCACCGAACACAAGCGTAGTTTTTCAGTTTAAAGTTAGCCTTATATGATGTCGTCATTGTCATACGTGTTTAAATCGATAGTTAACAGATTTGGTTCTGTTGTGAGTTTTCCGTTTTTCTTTGTAATAATATTTCGTAACTGGCTATGTTAATAGAAGTAAGCAAGTGTCGGGTACCTCACTGCTAGGCAATGTAATATCACAACTTATTATATAAAAATAATAATAATAATAATGGAAGAAACTAAATCTGTGTACAATTACACTCAATGAATGATCAGTAAATATATGTAAATGTTGGACGAATCACAATGTAAACAAGAAACTCTCTGAAACAAAAATATCTTATTTACATGATAAAGATCATATATTATTATCAGAATAGTCGGACATAAGAGGCATTGTGATGTTACTAATTTTACACGAAAATATTTAAAATCGCAAGACGTCTCTCATAAAATGGTCTACTTTTGATGCACTTAGCTGAACCAAAATTTTTAAAAGCAAAAATTGAGTTAATTGTTGGATGATTACGTAATGAATTGCGGGAGAGACCGCATGGCGCAGTATTATTTTACGCTCAGCGTTGTTTCAGTCTTTGACTCAGATGCGTAACGTTTCAGATTAGTCGTACCACGAAATATTTTTGTATCTCCAACCAAGCCTTCACCTCTCACTAACGTGAATATTAGCCATAAACGATACTTACGTCGCATTCCACATTAAACTGTGTGTCTCTTATCTCCAGGAGAAGACACACAAGTCGCAGAATTGGCGTCCAATTAAAAGTCTCCCAACAGAACTACGATTTATGCAACAGAGAAGCTATCATTCGACATGGTTCATGTTTAAAAACCATAAGTAATATAGTTGTACACTAGTCTACGTAACAAAATGTCCGTAGATGATTGGTAAGCGTGTCTCAGTGCTGTTCAGAGACTATGGGTTTCATTCATGGTCGTATGTTGTAAGTTGTATGTTAACCGGGGACCTAGAAACGACGGAGAGGCTCCGTCCTCGGCGCAGCCGCAGTGGTCCGCAAACCCACGACGACTACCGCAATCCACTTCACCCCTCCGTCGCCCCACACCGAACCCAGGGTTATTGTGCGGTTCGGCCACCGGTGGACCACCCGAGGGAACGTCTCACAAGAGACGAGTGCAACCCCTATGTTTCCGTGGTAGAGTACTGGCGGTGTACGCGTACGCGGAGAACTTGTTTGCGCAGCAATCGCCGACATAGTGTAGCTGAGGCGGAACAAGGGGAACCAGCCCGCATGCGCCGAAGAAGATGGAAAACCGCCTAAAAGCCATCCACAGACTGGCCGGCTCACCGGGACTCGACACAAGTCGGCCGGGCGGATTCGTGCCGGGGACCAGGCGCTCCTTCCCGCTCCGGAAAGCCGTGCGTTAGACCGCACGGCCAAACGGGCGAGCTAACTTCATTCATGGTACTACTAGCGTTTTTCATTCTTTAGTGGGAGGACAGAAAAGGTGTGCACTCCGCTTCGTGATGCCAGCTGGGGAGCTACCCGAATATGAAGTAACGGCTCCGAGGTTTCAGAACCAGAAAATGTCGGGATAGGTGATGTATTTGACCTCATGCCAGTCTTTACCATATCCCAGTGACGTCATTCGCAGAGAATGACTGGATGGGGTATCGGTACTGAATGACCTGTCGGGGCCAGATCGTAGAACATTTTGCGTAATAATAAAACGTTCTCTTCGTAGTGATGTAGCTAACCGCAATATTAGCGAGAAATAAAACATTTATTTCGTTATTGCATCTTTTATAGATGCCTGGTGTCATGGATGCATATTTTGAGCACTAGAAGGTGTTAGGGGATTATTAATCCTAGCACCTTTCCGTTGAGAGTTAAATATGCTGTATTATATGTCCGCGGCGGCAATAGGCGCTGATGCTTGGTTGTACGTGGCGAGCTCGTTCTGCGTGGCTATTGCTGCTGCCGGCACAGCTGCTGTTGCTCCGCGGGTGGACACACGACGTCCGCCGACCGTCACCCCGTGACCTGACGCCAGGTCGTTCCGGGTTACACGCGTGCGTATTTCGGGCTGCGACCGCTAAAGCAAGGGACGCAGGCGCCAGTCAACAAACTCGTCGCTTCTGCGTCCTCACAGGTCTGGAACTACGTGATTCGCGTATACTTCTACGAAGTTCCTTAAAGGCAGGGGGCTCCACAACTAATACAAACAGATGTATTTCATAGTTCTTTAGTGTGGTTTTATGCAGCCTGATGGAAACTTATAAATGAGAACACTGTCACTTTACAAGAGTTGAAGCTCCACGCGCCATCTAAAAGAGATAGGCGCCTTCTTTGCCACATCACAGACAGTGCGGCCCACGGGAAATACAGGCCCTGAAACTAACTCATGACGACACACCAGTAGCCTTGCCCGACATGCATCGCGAACGCTCGCCTGCGTCTGGGGCCTGGTGACAGATCAGTATGTCAATGAAAAGGTATCCAAGGGAAATTATATCACTCAAAAGGCACCAAAGGAAGTCCTTAACTTCGTCATATACAACCGAGAGCGTAAATTTAATTAATCGCGCAACTACGAATTATTGAAGAGCTGATATTTTTATTCAAAGACAATAATTACGCTGAAGTCAACGTGATTCATCGTCATTGGGAACTAGAATCACTGACTGCTGGGTATGGCAAAGTGTTCTGCTTGTACAGGTGTAATGGTAGCGTCTGGAACCTTCCAGAGTGGGTCGGAGTGACGCATGCGCGTTTCTGATTATTCTAACTTCGGCAGATTTTTTGATAACAGAATCGCAGTATGACGACGTTTGAGCCAAAACTCTCGTCTTCTCAAACTATATTTTATGCCAGATGTTACGTCTAGTTAGGTACAACATATGTCTTTGAACAGTTTTTGATGCTGCTGAGCAACAGTCATACAATATTTTCTAAAGGAACATACTGTTGATTGTTTTATTGTTTATTTCAGTACAACCCAGGTTTCGGCCTTTTTTTCCATTTTCAAGTATTTGTTTTTATGTCTTTAACATATATTGCAGGACGCTTAACATGTTGTCAACCTCAAAGTTGGCCACAAATTAAGAAAAATATTGACCCCCTACGAAATGCCAGATGTAAAATCACTGTCTTGTAACTTCAGCATCTTAAAACAGATCATAAATATTCGTGGGAGCACGTTGTATTTAGTAAAAACAGGCTTACGTTGGTAATAAAATATGAGCACATCTCCTTATAATCTAATCATACTGAAGTCAAAGATTGTGACTCACAGAACAACAAAATACTAAAATGACAAAGTGTCATGGATGATGCCAACAGAATACTAAAATCATAAAGTGTTATAGATGATGACACTTCGCCGTTTTAGCATTCTGTTGTTCTGTTAATCATAGTCTTTGATTTTACTATCATTACTTTTTAAGGACTTGTGCTCATCTTTTATTACCAATGTAGGCCTAATTTTACTAAATACGACGTGATCTCACAGTTATTTACTGATCTGTTACAAGATGGTTATTTTACCTCTGATATTTCGTGGGGAAATGGTCTTAACTCTGGTACAGTTTTATGCATGGCATTTGATTTCCTAACCTAATACAATGAAATCTAGATATCTTCGCTCTCTTTTTGCACTCTAATGTTTTGTAAGCATCACTGATATAAATGTTGCAGATAGTCTTCTTACACTAATTACTATGTAAACAGCGCCTCCTTTGTCGGAAGATAGTCTTCAGAATTGTGTATTGAGCAGGTTGCGGGTACTGAAGTGAAGAGTGCAATTGGTGATGGCGAACTGTCTAAAAGTGCGCAGTGCGTAATGTTTTGGCTCCTGCCTTTTGGCAGAGGGATTTGCACATCTGCCCATACGAGGCAGTGGCAATGCAGTTGGTGATTCACTGTGCTCTCTGTGGTGGCTGTCGCTACCACCGGGCCGCGCGGGGTAGCCGTGTGGTCTTGGGAGTCTTGCCACGGTTCGCGCGGATCGCCCTTCAGAGGTTAGAGTCCTCCCTCGGGCATGTGTGTGTGTGTGTGTGTGTGTGTGTGTGTGTTCTTAGCGTAAGTTAGTTTAAGGTGAAGTAAGTAGTGTATAAGCTTAGGGACCGACGACCTCAGCAGTTTCATAAAATGGGAACTTACCGCCCACCATCGGATAACGAACACAACACGCTGGAGGAAGTGGCAAGAAAGCAGGGGGAGGTGTGTGACTGTGAGCGCCATCTGGAGGCTGCTTCACAGAAATGAAACTCACCAGACAGGAGGTTATGCCTACATGGCGGTGCTCACTCACGGTATTAGTCGTGTACCTACTGCTTGGTATACAATCAATCGTAAGGAATTGGTTCCTTTAGTTCAGTGATTAAGTGCAAAATGAGGATTGATGTGAGCATCTGTATTCGATTGATGACGAATTTATCCGTGCATTTGAATAAGTCGGAGAGCAAAGCAATAAATGCACATTAGCCAATGACGGCCTGACTTTGAGCGGGTAGCAAGGGCCACGTTGCCGCTCTGAAACCCGGTCGCGCGCGCTTATGAAACTTACCAGTGTCTCGCGTGCAGGCGGTGCGGTCGTTCGTCGTTTGTCTGAAGTTGAATTCGCAGTTTATTTCGTTTTTGTTGTTTTTAGTGTTTCTTTGTTTATGTTTCGCTGTAAACAATGTCTAGTGCGGCGGGTAGTACCAGCCCAACACAAGAAGTGAAACGGAGGAAGAAAAGTGTGCTACACACCCAGGCCCGTGAATTCGTGTGCTCTGTGAGGGATGAAGGATTACTTTGAGAAAGAAAAGGACAAAGGTGGGCCCTTACTTCCTGTTGTTCAGGTTGTGAAGAGAACTGCAGCAACATTGAAAATAAGTAAGAATACTGTTGTAAAGATAGGGAAAGAACAGTATAGTGTAGATTGTGACGAGAGTGGCACAACAAAGCTGCACACACCAGGAAAGAAGCGACCGACAAATAAGCACTTAACCCTTTGGACGATTTTCAGAAAGACGCTATTCATCGTCTTATATACAGCTATTATAAGAGAAGGGAACATCCCACTCTATCTAAATTACAGGTGTCACTTCAGAAAGACGATCTTTTTAAAGGGAGCAAATTTTCATTGCGTACAGTGTTGAAAGACATAGGCTTCAGCTATTCACTGTTTAACGGACGCAAAATATTAATGGAAAGGACAGATGTAGTTGCATGGCGGTGCAGATTTCTGCGCAGGATCATGGGTGTGGAATTCGAAAGTATAGTGTGGTTAGATGAAACTTGGGTCAATGCCAGCCATTCTTTACGTAGAGGCTGGAATGATGGAACGCCCGAGGGGACAATGGCAGTGCCTGTTGGCAAAGGAGGGCGTATTATTGTCTCACATGCAGGAACATTGAAAGGTTTTGTGCCAAACTGCTTGAAAATGTTTCGGTCAAAAAAGACGCGAGATTACCATGAAGAAATGAACAGTGTAGTATTTCAAGAATGGTTCGAGACATCGCTTATGACGAATCTGACAAGTCCATCAGTGATTGTTATGGACAATGCGCCTTATCATTCCGTTGTTCACGATAAGACACCAACCTTGGCAACAAAAAAAGACGATATCATTCAGTGGTTGAAACGGCGAAAAGTAGATTTCAGAGATGATTTAAGGAAGGCGGAACTGCTCGAAATTGTGGCACAAAAGAAACCCCAATTTCCAACATATGTAATTGACGAGATTGCTAAAAGAAACGGGCATGAAATCGTTCGGCTTCCTCCATACCACTGTCACTTCAATGCAATTGAAGGAGTGTGGGCGCAGATAAATTAGATTGCTGCAAACAATAAAAAATTCACGATCTCTGAAGTGGAAACTCTCCTTCCAGCAGCTATCAATAAAGTGTCAAGCGAGACGTGGGCTAAAATTGTAAACAGCACTGCAAGTGCCATCAGAGAGGCGGCCAAAACCGAAGGGGTTGTGGAAGAATGCATCGAAAATTTAATTATACATCTGGGAGAGAGCAGTGATAGTTCGAGTAGTGCTGAGGAAGACAATGTCAAATCAGATTCCGACAGTGATGTGAGTGGTGTTTTTCCATTGCAGTAACTACTACGTATTCAGGAATGTAAGGAGGGAGTTTGCTATCGATCTACAACCAAATCATCATATTGTGAGTACTTTCTTCAGATTATAACTCTTAATACACTGACCAATTTTTCTGTAGCTTGTAGTAGAACAAATTAATAATGCTAATACTTAACAATGAAAACCAAAACTGCTAATGTTCAACAACTTGCGAAAACAGTTTTCATTTCAGTTGTGAAGTTTAACAAATAACTTTATTATGTTTCAGCATCTTAGATACTTGCACTAAATAGCTCTTATCAGTTTTCGAGTTAATATATTTCAAGCATCAACTTTAAATAAATTCACGCGTACCAATACGACTTGTATTTTGTTTCGCTTTTATTTCTGCTGCTAGAGAATGCGTGTAGCAGACAGGGCGCCGCGTGCTGTGAGCCACGTTCGGCAACAGTGCCGTCTGCCCGCCGGAACTGTCAGTACCAATCACTCGTCTCACGGACTATAACTATGTAAAAGACAGGGAAGTGCAATTGAATTGATTTGTTACAACAAAGATGGTCGTGATTTTCTAACCAAAATAGTGGTCATGGAGGAGACATGGGACTCCTACGAAGTCCCTTAATCCAAATGACAATCAGAAGGCACACTGCCAGGAGTCATGTGCACAGTCTTTTTGGATGGACACCACATTCTTCTTATACATTTTCTACTGTAGCGAAACAATCGATGCTAATGTCTACTCTGGAATGCTGGTTAACTGCATCGTGCAATACATAGTAAGCCTGTAGGAAAGCTCACAAACTGTATTGTTCCGCTTCATGACAATCCTTGACCTCAAACTAGGAAGAGATGACAACTCGTGCAGGATGTTGGCTGGAACCAGTTTGACCATCGTACGTGCTGCCCTCACCTCAACGCTAGCGTCTTCAGTCATCTTTTACGCAAGTGAAAACTTTCCTTGGTTGTCAAAGATTCAACATCGATGACGACTTGCAAATACATTTGACAACATGGCTGACAACACAGGCGGCAACATTCATTGAAGAAGCCATACAGCAGCTTGTGTCATGCTTGTGCCACTACTGTAAAATGTTTAGATGTATGCAGAAAGATACTCGTTTTTTTCATTATCAAAATGAACTTGCTTTCTGAATGCCCCTCAAATGTCAGGAAAAATATACTTCTTTGGGATATAAGTCAATCTATTCTACGAGGGTGAGTCAAATGAAAACCTTACATTTGTTATAACAAATCGAAAGTTCGCGCCGTTATCCTGTAAATTGGTGAGCGTGCTACAAACAGAGTGCAGAACGGCCTGTAGGTGGCAGCATAGTGCAGATGTACACATACCGTCACAGTATGAGTATACAGCCGGCCGCAGTGGTTTCGCGGTTCTAGGCGCGCAGTCCGGAACCGTGCGACTGCTACGGTCGCAGGTTCGAATCCTGCCTCGGGCATGGATGTGTGTGATGTCCTTAGTTAGGTTTAAGTAGTTCTAAGTTCTAGGGGACTGGTGACCATAGTGACCATAGTGCTCAGAGCCAGTATGAGTATAAAGATGGCCGCCCCACTTGCGACTGGCAACAGGGAAGAACAGCGTTCTGTTATTCAGTTTTTGCGTAGTGAAGGCGTGATATCTATTGAAATGCATCGACGAATGAAGTTTCAGTACGGTGATGCATGTTTGCCACAGCAGTACGTCTACGAATGCAGTAGGAAGCTCGCAAATTGTGTGACTTTAGTGGAAGATGCTCCTCGTCCAGGTCAGGCACAACGAGTTGTGACTCCACAGAACATTGCAGCAGTTCAAGCCATAGTGAAGGAAAACCGCCGAGTGACACTGAATGACATTGCAGCATATTTGGAGATTAGTCTTGGGTCACCACACCACATTGTGCATAAAGTGCTCCAGTTTCACAAACTGTCTGCAAGGTGGGTGCCACGGCAGCTGATACCTGAAGTGAGAGAACGACGTGTTGATGCTTGTGAAGAACTTCTTCGACCCTTTGAACGAGAAGGTGATGGCTTCCTTGCAAGAATCTTTACTGTGGACGAAACCTGGGTTCACTTCGACCAACCGGAAACGAAGAGAGCGAGCAAGGAATGGCGCCATTCCTCATCACTAAACCTTGCCCCAAATGATTTCCATATGTTTGGAGCACTCAAAGACGCAATAGGAGGAAAGATGTTCCGTTCTGATGAAGAGGTACACATGCGTGGTTGCGCTGATTACCAAAAGAATTTTTTCTAAAGGAATTTATGCATTTTGTATGCGCTGGAGGATTTTCATTGAGCGTCAGGGAGATTAGGTTAAAAAGTGATGCAGCTTTGTACCACTTCTGCACAATAAATAATATTTTAAAATATTTAAGGTTTTCATTTGACTCGCCTTCGTTCAGTATTTTTTCTAGACCCTTGGTCTAGAAGTAGCATGTTTGGCCGGTACTCCAAACATTGTCGGTACCGGGTTAGAACCCCGCCAATGCTTAAGTTTTGAATAAAAATCATCGGCAATGGCGGCTGAAGACTTCCTGCATAAGAAGCCACCGTCACTCTGCCAACGGACTTTTCAAACAGAGTGTAGAAAAGGATACAGATTAAAGGCACTCTCTTGTCCTTGGTGTAGAGTATCGCCCGTAAAGAGCGAGACAATCAGCAATGCCGGCCGCAGTGGCCGTGCGGTTCTCAGCGCTATAATCTGGAACCGAGCGACCGCTACGGTCGCAGGTTCGAATCCTGCCTCGGGCATGGGTGTGTGTTAGTTAGGTTTAAGTAGTTCTAAGTTCTAGGCGACTGATGACCTCAGAAGTTAAGTCGCATAGTGCTCAGAGCCATTTGAGCCAATCAGCAATTATCAATGGCATGAGGATGCTGAAGGCAATGGAAACCAATACTTTAGAGATACACAAAGTGTATCCACCGGACATGTGGTCTCTTTTAGAAAAGTATCAAGATGATCTGACCATTGGCAAAAGATTCTGAACTAGCCCGTATTCGGACTTCTGGGAGAGGACAGCCAAGAGGAAGTGACCTTGAAAAAACGAAAAGGAAGGATAACGTTATATGTGGCATGAAATACTGAATATGGAGTGTAGTAACCAAAACCAACCGCGGGAATGCCTTGTGCTGCGGATCGGAGCATGCACCACCGGGTAAACACAACGACGAATCGGGCGACAGACCAACGACAACCGACAACGACTGACAACGACCGACTATGATCGACACAACAAGGAAGAGATAAACAACGGAGGCTTGTAGAAACCACAACACCAAACACCAACAGTAAATCCACTTGGAACCAGAGCCAGGCAAATGTCAACAATGAGCAACGACCAGAACGCAGTACCGCCGAGATAGAGACACAATCCAGAGCGAGTACCAGAGTGACTGGACTAGGTTTTTTTTTTGTTTCTTTATTGCATTTCAATTCCCCATCGGGGCAGGCTGGCAGCAGCATATGCGCTGCTCTTCAGCCAAAAGACATAGAACAAACAGTAGGATAGAGTGAAAAATATACAAAGGAGAGAATATGGTGAACATAGATATCTACATCTACATCCATAATCCGCAAGCCACCTGACGGTGTGTGGCGGAGGGTATCCTGAGTACCTCTATCGGTTCTCCCTTCTATTCCACTCTCGTATTGTTCGTGGAAAGAAGGATTGTCGGTATGCTTCTGTGTGGGCTCTAATCTCTCTGATTTTATCCTCATGGTCTCTTCGCGAGATATACGTAAGAGGGAGCAATATACTGCTTGACTCTTCGGTGAAGATATGTTGGCCGGCCGAAGTGGAACCGCAAGACCGCTACGGTCGCAGGTTCGAATCCTGCCTCGGGCATGGATGTTTGTGATGTCGTTAGGTTAGTTAGGTTTAACTAGTTCTACGTTCTAGGGGACTAATGACCTCAGCAGTTGAGTCCCATAGTGCTCAGAGCCATTTGAACCATTTGGAAGATATGTTCTCGAAACTTAAACAAAAGCCCGTACCGAGCTACTGAGCGTCTCTCCTGCAGAGTCGTCCACTGGAGTTTATCTATCAACTCTGTAACGCTTTCGCGATTACTAAATGATCCTGTAACGAAGCGCGCTGCTCTCCGTTGGATCTTCTCTATCTCTTCTACCAAACCTATCTGGTACGGATCCCACACTGGTGAGCAGTATTCAAGCAGTGGGCGAACAAGCGTACTGTAACCTACTTCCTTTGTTTTCGGATTGCATTTCCTTAGGATTCTTCCAATGAATCTCGGTCTGGCATCTGCTTTACCGACGATCAACTTTATATGATCATTCCATTTTAAATCTCTCCTAATGCGTACTCCCAAATAATTTATGGAATTAACTGCTTCCAGTTGCTGACCTGCTATTTTGTAGCTAAATGATAAGAGATCTATCTTTCTGTGTATTCGCAGCACACTACACTTGTCTACATTGAGATTCAATTGCCATTCCCTGCACCATGCGTCAATTCGCTGCAGATCCTCCTGCATTTCAATACAATTTTCCATTGTTACAACCTCTCGATACACCACAGCATCATCTGCAAAAAGCCTCAGTGAAATTCCGATGTCATCCACAAGGTCATTTATGTATATTGTGAATAGCAACGGTCCTATGACACTCCCCTGCGGCGCGCCTGAATTCACTCTTACTTCGGAAGACTTCTCTCCATTGAGAATGACATGCTGCGTTCTGTTATCTAGGAACTCTTCAATCCAATCACACAATTGGTCTGATAGTCCATATGCTCTTACTTTGTTCATTAAACGACTGTGGGGAACTGTATCGAACGCCTTGTGGAAGTCAAGAAACACGGCATCTACCTGTGAACCCGTGTCTATGGCCCTGTGAGTCTCGTGGACGAATTGCGCGAGCTGGGTTTCACACGACCGTCTTTTTCGAAACCCATGCTCATTCCTACAGAGTAGTTTCTACAACTGATCGACGTTAGAGATATAGGTCTATAGTTATGCACATCTGTTCGACGTCCCTTCTTGAAAACGGGGATGACCTGTGCCCTTTTCCAATCCTTTGGAACGCTACGCTCTTCTGGAGACCTACGGTACACAGCTGCAAGAAGGGGGGCAAGTTCCTTCGCGTACTCTGTGTAAAATCGAACTGGTATCCCATCAGGTCCAGCGGCCTTTCCTCTTTTGAGCGATTTTAATTGTTTCTCTGTCCCTCTGTCGTCTATTTCGATATCTACCATTTTGTCATCTGTACGACAATCTAGTGAAGGAACTACAGTGCAGACTTCCTCTGTGAAATAGCTTTGGATAAAGACATTTAGTATTTTGGCCTTTAGTCTGTCATCCTCTGTTTCAGTACCATTTTGGTCACAGAGTGTCTGGACATTTTGTTTTGATCCACCTACCGCTTTGACATAAGACCAATATTTCTTACGATTTTCTGCCAAGTCAGTACATAGAACTTTACTTTCGCATTCATTGAACGCCTCTTGCATAGCCCTCCTCACACTACATTTTGCTTCGCATAATTTTTGTTCGTCTGCGAGGCTTTGGGTATGTTTATGTTTGCTTCTGGAGCAGTTTTCTAACTCGGTTGTTGTACCACGGTGGCTCTTTTCCATCTCTTACGATCTTGCTTGGCACATACTCATCTAACGCGTATTGTACGATGGTTTTGAACTTTGTCCACTGATCCTCATCACTATCTGTACTTGAGACAAAACTTTTGTGTTGAGCCGTCAGGTACTCTGTAATCTACTTTTTGTCACTTTTGCTAAACAGAAAAATCTTCCCACATTTTTTTAATATTTCTATTTACGGCTGAAATCATCGATCGCTGATTCCCTGTTCTGCGTTAAGTGTTTCAAATAGTTCAGGTCTGTATGTCACCAGAAGGCCACGAGCCGGTTCTCTGTTTAACTGGTCAGGGTAGTTTTCAGATAATGCACTTAAAAAAATTTCACTGGATTCTTTGTCCCTTTAAAAAAGGGGGAACATCATGGAAGGCAATAGACAAAAAAAGGGGCGACTGTAAAATGGAGATAAAAAACTGTTTAAAAGTGGCACACACAAAAAGCAACACACTGCGACAATTAAAAGAACAGAAGGCACAGTATGACTGGAGCATAAAAAGTATTGACGGATGGCGTAGCACATAACAGACACTGACAGCGAACCTCAAGGTTCACAAGGCACACAATTAAAATCACACCTCTTGATGCTTGGGAGAAACAGCACTAAACACAACACTGACGTGGCACACTGACGATGATCAAAACGGAGGAGCTGCCAGGCGCAAGGAGATGAGGGAGACTGGAAGAAGGGTCAGACGGACGGAGGGATGGGAAGAGGGTGGGGGGGGGAGATGAGCAGGGGGCGCGCTGAAGAGGGCCAGGTACGGAGAGATGTGGGAAGGAAAGAGGCAAGTATGGGGTGCAGGGTCTCAGGGGGGGAGGGGGGGAAGTAGGAAAATCCGCTCTGGGAGAAGGAGGAGAGAGGAAAAAGGGGGCCCTGGGGAAGGGGGGGGGGGAACAAGGCCAGGTTATAGTTGGAAGGAGGGGTAGATGTCATGGCGAAGTTCGTCATGCAGGAGGGGGAGGCGCTGGAAAGGAGATGAAGGGTGTAGATGTGGAGAGACGGATGGATACAGCGATAGAGGCGAGGCAACGGGCGGTGGGTGGAGAGGAAGCAGGGAACCAGAGGGTGGGGGTATCAAGCCTGCGGACAATGTAAAGGATGCGGAGATGCTGGAGAAACAGGAGGAGGTGGGGGAACTGGACTAGGGCAGAGCGGAGGGAGCGGCTATTGGCCGCGGTCTACACGTGATGTGGCGGTAGCGTCCTCGCTGTGCGAGAGCCCCTGCGTGCAAGAGCCGCCGCGGACGCGGAGCCCTCTATGGACTGGCCACGTCCATTTGTTCTGGCGCGTGTTCCACTTCCGCGGCGGGAGGTACTAGATGAAGAGAGTATTTCAGTACGTAAACGGAAATCAAAATCTATTAACCATGATGGATTCAAATGCGGCTGTAGTGGAAAGAATAGAAAAAAGGGTTACAGGAGAATATGCGCTAGATACTGGGAATGAGAGAAAACAAACACTAATTGTATTATGAAATAAATTTCTGCTAGTAAAAGCGAATACCTTCTTCAACAATCACAAAAGGAGGAGATATACTAGGCAAAGGTCAGGAGGTACGGTAAAATTTCAGCATGTTCGGGCAGATTCTGGAATCAGATAGGGTGCAGTCAGGATGTTGGTAAGGTGCAGTCAGGAGCAAATGTAACCCCAGATAACAATTAAGTCACGATGAAGGATACGCTAAAGCCTAAGACAATGTGGGAAGCAGTGGGATACAGAATGAAGAGATGTACTTGAAGTTGTCTGATGCTACAGAAACTGCAATAATGAATAGCTTAGAGGACAGTTCAGTTGAAGATGAATGGACATTTGTAAAATGGGCAATCACAGAACTTGGAAAGTGAAACTTAGGTGTGAGGAATGTAACTATGAAGGAAACACGGGTAAGAGAATAATTGTTTCAGTTGATTGACGGAAGAAGAAAGAACAAAACTTTTCGTGGAAATTCAGAATACAGAAATACAGGGTTATTACAAATGATTGAAGCGATTTCAAAGCTCTACAATAACTTTATTATTTGAGATATTTTCACAATGCTTTGCACACACATTCAAAAACTCAAAAAGTTTTTTTAAGCATTCACAAATGTTCGATATGTGCCCCTTTAGTGATTCGGCAGACATCAAGCCGATAATCAAGTTCCTCCCACACTCGGCACAGCATGTCCCCATCAATGAGTTCGAAAGCATCGTTGATGCGAGCTCGCAGTTCTGGCACGTTTCTTGGTAGAGGAGGTTTAAACACTGAATCTTTCACATAACCCCACAGAAAGAAATCGCATGGGGTTAAGTCGGGAGAGCGTGGAGGCCATGACATGAATTGTTGATCATGATCTCCACGACGACCGATCCATCGGTTTTCCAATCTCCTGTTTAAGAAATGCTTCTGCTTTAGCCTTTTCCGTAAGATTTTCCAAACCGTCGGCTGTGGTACGTTTAGCTCCCTGCTTGCTTTATTCGTCGACTTCCGCGGCTACGCGTGAAACTTGCCCGCACGCGTTCAACCGTTTCTTCGCCCACTGCAGGCCGACCCGTTGACTTCCCCTTACAGAGACATCCAGAAGCTTTAAACTGCGCATACCATCGCCGAATGGAGTTAGCAGTTGGTGGATCTTTGTTGAACTTCGTCCTGAAGTGTCGTTGCACTGTTATGACTGACTGATGTGAGTGCATTTCAAGCACGACATACGCTTTCTCGGCTCCTGTCGCCATTTTGTCTCACTGCGCTCTCGAGCGCTCTGGCGGCAGAAACCTGAGGTGCGGCTTCAGCCGAACAAAACTTTATGAGTTTTTCTACGTATCTGTAGTGTGTCGTGACCATATTTCAATTAATGGAGCTACAGTGAATTTATGAAATCGCTTCAATCATTTGTAATAGCCCTGTACAAGTCAGTTAGGAATGAAATAAACATGAAGTGCAGGAAGGTGCTGGTACGTTCCTGTGAGACCAAACTGCTGAGGTCGTCGGTCCGTAGGCTCACCCACTACTTACTCTAACTTAAACTAACTTTCAATAACGACGACGTACACACCTATTCCTGAGGGAGGACTCGAACCAACGACGGGGGGAGCCGCACGAACCGTGGCAAGGTGCCTCAGAGGGTATGGCTACCCCGCGCGGCTACAGGGAAGCTAATGTGAAGTGGTTGCATAAAAAAATGAAGAAACCGCAAACAAATGATTATCAGAAGGATTAAAACAGCACGCAGCAAATTCTAAACGACGTTCGGTGAAATTAAACGCATGGGAATTAAGAATGCGATGGGAATTCCACTGTTAAATGCAGATCAGAGAGCTAATAGGTGGAAGGAGTACGATGAAACCGTCTATGAGGGAAAGATATGTCTGATAAGATGACAGAAGAAGAAACAGGAGTCGATAGTGAATAGATAAGAGTTCCAGTATTAGAACAAGGATTTAAAAGTGATTTAGAAGCCTTAAGCTCAAATAAAGCACAAGGAAATTTCTTAAATCACAAGGGGGTAGTTGCAACAAAACGACTATTCACGTTGGTGTGTATAACCTATGAGACTGGCAATATACCATCAGACAATCCGAAAAACGTTATCCTCACAAATCCGAAGACAGCAAGAGACGTGAAGTGCGATTATTATTCCACAATGAGCTTAACGCCTCATGCATTCAAGTGGCTGACAAGAATAATATACAGAAGAATGCAAAAGAAAACTGAGGATCTGTTAGAGGACGTTCATTTCGGCTTTACCAAAGGTAAAGACACCAGACAGGCAGTTTTGAGGTTGTGGTTTATACGGAAACTAGGGTGAAGAAAAATCGAGACGCATTCGCGCGGTGTGGCGAACTCGAGAAACCATTACACAGTAAAATGGTGCCTGATGTTGTAAATTCAGAGAATAATCGGGGTAAACTATAGGGAAAGATGGGTGATATACAATATGGATAAGGACCAATAGGAAACTGCAAAGATGTAAGGCCAATAACGAAGTGACCGGATTAAAAAGCGTGTAAGGCAGGGGTCTAGCTTTTCGCCCCTACTATACATCGAAGAAGCAATGACGGAAATAAAAGAAAAGCTCAACAGTGTGATTAAAGCATTAGGTGGAAGTTTGTCAGTGAGATTTGTTGATGACATCGCCATCCTTAGTGAAAGTGGAGTAAAGTTACAGGATCTAATCAATGGAACGAACGATCCAATCAGTACAGGAAATAGACTGACAGTAGGTCGAAGAAAGACAAATATTACCAGAACTAGCAGAAAGGAGAACACCGACAAAAACCATCCTCAGTGAAAGTGGAGAAAAGTTACAGGATCTGATCAATGGAGCGAACGATCTAATCAGTACAGGAAACAGACTGACAGTAGGTCGAAGAAAGACAAATAACACGAGAACTAGCAGAAAGGAGAACAGCGACAAACTTAACATCAACTGGTGATGGCGAAATATATGAAGGTACAGAATTTTGCTGCTACCTGGGCAGCAAAATATCCCCTGACGAACGGGCCAGCGACGATATACACTATTGGCCTTTAAAATTGCTACACCACGAAGATGACGTGCTACAGACGCGACATTTAAACGACAGAAAGAAGATGCTGTGATATGCAAATGATTAGCTTTTCAGAGCTTTCACACGAGGTTGGCATCGGTGGCGACACCTACAACGTGCTAACATGAGGAAAGTTTCCAAACGATTTCTCATACACAAACAGCAGTTGACCGGCGTTGCCTGGTGAAACGTTGTTGTCATGCCTCGTGTAAGGAGGAGAAATGCGTACCATCACGTTTCCAACTTTGATCAAGGTCGGATTGTAGCCTATCGCGATTACGGTTTATCGTATCGCGACATTGCTGCTCGCGTTGGTCGAGATCCAATGACTGTTAGCAGAATATAGAATCGGTGCGTTCAGCAGGGTAATACGGAACGCCGTGCTATATCCCAACGCCCTCGTCTCACTAGCAGTCGAGATGACAGGCATCTTATCCAAATGGCTGTAACGGATAGTGCAGCCACGTCTCGATCCCTGAGTCAACAGATGGGGACGTTTCCAAGACAACAACCATCTGCACGAACAGTTCGACAACGTTTGCAGCAGCATGGACTATCAGCTCGGAGACCATGGCTGCGGTTACCCTTCACACTGCATCACAGAAAGGAGCGCCTGTGGTGATGTACTCAACGACGAACTTGGGTGCACGAATGGCAAAACGTCATTTTTTCGGATAAATCCAGGTTCTGTTTACAGCATCATGATGGTCGCATCCGTGTTTGGCGACATCGCGGTGAACGCACATTGGAAGCGTGTATTCGTCATCTCCATTCTGGCATATCGCCCGGCGTGATGGTATGGGCTGCCATTGGTTACACGTCTAGGTCACCTCTTGTTCGCATTGACGGCACTATGAACAGTGGACGTTACATTTCAGATGTCTTACGACCCGTGGCTCTACCCTTCATTCGATCCCTGCGAAACCCTACGTTTCAGCAGGATAATGCACGACTTCATGTTGCATGCCCTGTACGTACCTTTCTGGATACAGAAAATGTTCGACTGCTGCCCTGGCCTGCACATTCTCCAGATCTCTCACCAATTGGAAACGTCTGGTGCAACTGTCTCGTCACAATAAGCCAGTCACTACTCTTGATGAACTGTGGTATCGTGTTGAAGCTGCATGGGCAGCTGTACGTGTACACTCCATACAAGCTCTGTATGACTCAATGCCCACAGGTGGTTGTTTTGGGTGCTTATTTCTCAGGATCTATGCACCCTAATTGCGCGAAAATGCTATCACATGTCGGTTCTAGTATAATTTATTTGTCCAATGAATACCCGTTTATCATCTGCATTTCTTCTTGGAGTAGCAAATTTATTGGCCAGTATTGTAAGAAGCAGAGTAGCACTGGCTAAATGCGCATTCGTGGCTAATAGAAGTTTTCTAGTATCAGACATAGGCCTTAATCTGAAGAAGATATTCCTGAGAATGTACGTTTGGAGCAGAGGATTCTATGGTAATGGAAAATGGACTAGGGTAAATCCGGACAAGAAGAGAATCGAAGCATTTCCGATATGATTTTACAGAAGAATGTTGAAAATATGGAGGACTGTTAAGATGAGGAATGAGCAAGTTCTCCGCAGAACAGGCGAGGAAAAGGGTGTATGGAAAACACTTACAAGAAGGACATCTGTTAAAAAATCAAGGATTAACTTCAGTGGTACCAGAGAGACTTGATGAGTTAAGTGACAGTGATTTGAACACATCCAGGAAGTCATTGACGACGTAACTGATAAGTGCATCTCTGTGATGAAAAGTTTAGCACAGGAGAGAAATTCGTGGTTGGCCGCATCAAACTAATCAGAAGACTGATGTCTCAAAAAGAACAAAGTCCCATTACAGCGTTTGCTGAGTGTTCAGTGGTGCAAACTCTCATATGAGCAAGGAAATTTTTCTCGGTGGAAGAACAGGTACGCTTTGTAAGATCAACTAAGCTACTCGACCGATTAGTTGCTGTTTCATGGTCACGAAACCCGACAAAAAGCGGCACAGCCTTGTGCTGACCACATGATCCTCAATACCGCATCCGATGACGCAATTATCAGAGGATGACACGGTGGTTGGTCGGCCGCGATTGGTCCGTCTGAGGCCAGAACCTGGAACTATATTTTATCCTATTATAGTCATTACTCTCCTGACACACGTGGACTGTTTTCGTCATTATCACACATTCTTCAGTCATCAAGGTATAACGAACACTTCTGAAGACATACGCCTGTCCTCGGTTAAGAATACATACATGGATGTGTAGTTTAGCAATGGTATTAAATTATGCCCTCACAGCTCGTAGCGAGAACTCAAAGGGATTGAGGACAGGTGAGTAGGGAGGCCATGATAGTTTACCTCCTCGACCAATCCATCGCCCATTAATCGTTTGTAATAGACACTGTAACACGTTACTTACTGAATGATGTGGTGCCCTGTCGCGAATAGGCAGCATACTTTGTGTTTCCGCTGGTGTAACGTTATACTTTTGATAGCTGCTGACAAAGAGCGACTTAGAACATAATCAAAAATGGTTCAAATGGCTCTGAGCACTATGTGACTTAACATCTGTGGTCATCAGTCCCCTAGAACTTAGAACTACTTAAACCTAACTAACCTAAGGACATCACACACATCCATACCCGAGGCAGGATTCGAACCTGCGACCGTAGCAGTGGCGCGGTTCCGGACTGAGCGCCTAGAACTGCTAGACCACCGCTGCCGGCAACATAATCTGTGGGCGTCTTTCACAACCAGTGAGACGCCATGCTAAATGCGCAGGACAGGACAGGTAGTTTAAATTGTGGAAAGAGGCCAAAATAAGCGGCTATAAGGTACACTTGAACATACAACTTTATTTATTTGACCAAACATTATAAGAGCCAAGAAAATTAAAAAAAAACACAGCATTAATTTTTGGAACTTAATTACCGGCTGAATGCGCCATACAATCTTATGCCTTAAGGGCAAGACCACTTTAATTTAAAGTCGGCTGAAAGCCAACAACTTAAGACTCAAACGCAAAAACAGAAATTTAAAAGGCAGAAGTCTTATCTTAAATCAGTTCTTTCAGTTAGGCTGAAGGCCCAAACAATCTTATGCCTTAGGGGCAAAACAACCTTAATTCAAAAATTGGCTAGAAGCCGTAGCAATACAAACAAGAAGAACAAATAAGGAAAGGCAGTACACCCAACGACTCTCAGAAGTTTCCGAGGGTCGGCCTGGAATTCAAACACTAACTCTCGCTTAGGCGAGACAGGAAGCCGGCACAACCATTATCGATCCGACGACAACTCAACAGACAGGCAGTCAACGGACCTACCGACACTATAACTTCTGCTCCACCCGACCAGCACACAACAGGGAGTTCAATGGAACGACGTAGAAGGTATTGGCGCCCACAACCAATTATACATTGAACTGCAAAACTATACACCGTGTTGGACAGCGACAAAACAATGAGGAAAATACACTGCCTGAATTTACGTCAACGACCAGGGCAGATAACCGGAACGTTAACGTCCACAGAGCAAAAGATTCTGCTGGTGCACTTAAATTCAAAATAACCAAGTACAGTTAACCTCAACCGGAGGGTGGCTAAAATTTGCCAACTTGAAAACACACGTTATTGTTCGCGACAATGTCCCAACAGCCGACAACGAAATCCAGACGACACAATGTGAACAGTCGTGACTTGCTGGTAGATTAAGTCATCTTTCGTGTCCAGGATCGGTGAGCCACGGACCTCGTAGCAATGGGAACAGCAGCACACACTCCGACCACGCGTGGACGCCGCCAGCGTCCTCGGCCAAACTACGCGCCGCGGAGATTTCCTCGCTGCTCCACGCCAACCGAACCACTGCCGGCACACAGCACAGCCAGAAACTGTAAACGCCAGGCCAGAGATAGTACAAGGTGTGAATATCGATACACATCGCTGCTGCCCCTGGGGGAGAGAGAGAATACCAACATAATCTCGATAACCACGGGAGACTAAACACAGAATAGGTTTAATCCAACGCATAACATGAGCCAGCCACGGCTCAACCAGGTTGGCGCATGTTTATACCATTGATAATTATTTCCACTTCAAGTTTCATCATATTTTACTTTGCGAAAATTCCTAATGGCATCGCAGCTCATGGTCATGTGGGCTCCAACATGGGCGATCAACGGACTAAGGAGTGTATGACAGGCATTACAATTGACGGGTTGCATACCTCGCGTAATCCTTAGAAGCTGCTGCCGCTTGGTAGGTGGAGATTCCAGCCTGACCTTACAGTCCTGATGTCGAACTGGCCTTAAACGTATCTGTCACCGTCTAATCCCCTCGAGGTGATTAAAATCGAGGTTTCAGTGCATGTTAATCTTGCAGGCCCTTAAACTGTGCTCAAATTAATCAGATGAGAGAAGAAAAAAAAAAAAAAAAAAAAAAAAAAAAAAAAAAAAAAAAAAAAAAAACAACCTCTGCGACCTTTGGCAAACGCGCTTTAAAATGTTTAATGCTTTTCGGACCACCACACTAAAGTTATTTAGGTTTGGATACTATGTCAGTCTCTGATCTTTAGGACACACATTTTTTTGAGCCAGTTTCTTTTGAAAAAATATGGAATAACCCACATCAGTCGCTAAACAGATGTTTAGGATGGGCGGTAGGGACAGAGCATCGAGTGATATCATACTGAGTGCACTATCCGAAAATTACCTCGTGCAATTAAGTAGAGAACCGACTCGTGGAGATAACATCTTGGACCTACTGATAACACACAGACCCGAAGCGCACAATAGGGAATCAGTGATCATAAGGCCGTTCCAGCATCCCTGAAAATGGAAGTAAATAGGAATATAAAAATAGGGAGGAAGGTTTATCTGTTTAGCAAGAGTGACAGGAGGCACATTTCAGACTACCTAACACATCAAAACGAAAATTTCTGTTCCAACCCTGACAATGTTGAGTGTTTATGGAAAAAGTTCAAGGCAATCCTAAAATGAGTTTTAGTCAGTTTTTTTTTTTTTGCTCATCAGTCTACTGACTAATTTGATGCGGCCTGCCACGAATTCGTTTCCTGTGCTAACCTCTTCATCTCAGAGTAGCACTTGCAACCTACGTCCTCAATTATTTGCTTGACGTATTCCAATCTCTGCCTTCCTCTAGAGTTTTTGCCCTCTACAGCTCCCTCTAGTACCTTGGAAGTCATTCCCTCATGTCTTAGCAGATGTCGTATCATCCTGTCCCTTCTCCTTGTCAGTGTTTTCCACATATTCCTTTCCTCTCCGATTCTGCGTAGAACCTCCTCATTCCTTACCTTATCAGTCCACCTAATTTTCAACATTCGTCTATAGCACCACATCTCAAATGCTTCGATTCTTCTCTGTTCCGGTTTTCCCACAGTCCATGTTTCACTACCATATAATGCTGTACTCCAGACGTACATCCTCAGAAATTTCTTCCTCAAATGAAGGTCGGTATTTGATACTAGTAGACTTCTCTTGGCCAAAAATGCCTTTTTTGCCATAGCGAGTCTCCTTTTGATGTCCTCCTTGCTCCGTCCGTCATTGGTTATTTTACTGCCTAGGTAGCAGAATTTCTTAACTTCATTGACTTCGTGACCATCAATCCTGATGTTAAGTTCTTGATCGTCCACTCTTATTATTCCCTCTTGGTTGGTGTACATATTGTATATGACCCATCTCTCTCTGTAGCTTACCCCTACTTTTTTCAGAATCTCGAACAGCTTGCACCATTTTATATTGTCGAACGCTTTTTCCGGGTCGACAAATCCTATGATAGTGCCGTGATTTTCTCTTTAGCCTTGCTTCCATTATTAGCCGTAACGTCAGAGTTGCCTCTCTCGTCCCTTTACTTTTCCTAAAACCAAACTGATCGTCAAATAGCGCATTCTCAATTTTCTTTTCCATTCTTCTGTAAATTATTCTTGTAAGCAGCTTCGATGCATGAGCTGCTAAGCTGATTGTGCGATAATTCTCGCACTTGTCAGCTCTTGCCGTCTTCGGAATTGTGTGGACGATGCTTTTCCGAAAGTCAGATGGTATGTCGCCAGACTCATATATTCTACACACCAACGTGAATAGTCATTTTGTTGCCACTTCCCCCAATGATTTTAGTAATTCTGATGGAATGTTATCTATCCCTTTTGCCTTATTTGACCGTAAGTCCTCCAAAGCTCTTTTAAATTCCGATTCTAATACTGGATCCCCTATCTCTTCTAAATCGACTCCTGTTTCTTCTTCTATCACATCCTCCAAATCGTCACCCTCATAGAGGCTTTCAATGTATTCTTTCCACCTATCTTCTCTCTCCTCTGCATTTAACAGTGGAATTCCCGTTGCACTTTTAATGTTACCACCGTTGCTTTTAATATCACCATAGGTTGTTTTGACTTTCCTGTATGTTGAGTCTGTCCTTCCGACAATCTTATATTTTTCGATGTCTTCACGTTTTTCCAGCAGCAATTTTGTCTTAGCTTCCCTGCACTTCCTATTTATTTCATTCCTCAGCGACTTGTATTTCTGTAATCCTGATTTTCCCGGAACATGTTTGTACTTCCTCCTTTCATCAATCAACTGAAGTATTTCTTCTGTTACCCATGGTTTCGTCGCAGCTCCCTTCTTTGTACCTATGTTTTCCTTGCCAACTTCTGTGACGGCCCTTTTTAGAGATGTCCATTCCTCTTCAACTGTACTGCCTACTGCGCTATTCCTTATTGCTGTATCTATAGCGTTATAGAACTTCAAACGTATCTCGTCATTCCTTAGTACTTCCGTATCTCACTTCTTTGCGTATTGATACTTCCTGACTAATGTCTTCAACTTCAGCCTACTCTTCATCACGTGATCTGAGTCTATATCTGCTCCTGGGTACGCCTTACAATCCAGTATCTGATTTCGGAATCTCTGTCTGACCATGATGTAATCTAATTGAAATCCTCCCGTATCTCCCAGCCTTTTCCAAGTACACCTCCTCCTCTTGTGATTCTTGAACAGGGTATTCGCTATTACTAGCTGAAACTTGTTACAGAACTCAATTAGTCTTTCTCCTCTTTCTTTCCTTGTCCCAAGCCCAAATTCTTCTGTAACCTTTTCTTCTACTCCTTCCCCTACAACTGTATTCCAGTCGCCCACGACTATTAGACTTTCATCTCCCTTTACATACTGCATTACCCTTTCAACATCCTCATACACTTTCTCTATCTGTTCATCTTCAGATTGCGACGTCGGCATGTATATCTGAAATATCGTTGTCGTTGTTGGTCTGCTGTCGATTCTGATTAGAACAACCCGGTCACTGAACTGTTCACAGTAACTCACCCTTTGCCCTACCTTCCTATTCATAACGTATCCTACACCTGTTATACCATTTTCTGCTGCTGTTGATATTACCCGACACTCATCTGACGAGAAATCCTTGTCTTCCTTCCACTTCACTTCACTGACCCCTACTATATCTAGATTGAGCCTCTGCATTTCCCTTTTCAGATTTTCTAGTTTCCCTACCACGTTCAAGCTTCTGACATTCCCCGCCCCGACTCGTAGAACGTTATCCTTTCGTTGATTATTCAATCTTTTTCTCATGGTAACCTCCTCGTTCGCAGTCCCCTCCCGGAGATCCGAATGGTGGACTGTTCCGGAATCTTTTGCCAATGGAGAGATCATCATGACACTTCTTCAATTACAGGCCACATGTCCTGTGGATACACGTTACGTGTCTTTAATGCAGTGGTTTCCATTGCCTTCTGCATCCTCATGTCGTTGATCATTGCTGATTCTTCCGCCTTTAGGGGAATTTCCCACCCCTAGGACAAGAGAGTGCTCTGAACCTCTATCCGCTCCTCCGCCCTCTTCGACAAGGCCGTTGGCGGAATGAGGCTAACTTCTTATGCCGGAAGTCTTCGGCCGCCAGTGCTGATTACTTATCAAAATGTAGGCTGTGGCGAGGATCGAACGCGAGACCGAAGACATTTGATTATGAATCAAAGACCCTACCCCCTATACCACGGGTACCCCCTTTAGACATGTACGTGCCGAGTAAAACTGTGAAGGACGGGAAAAACCCACCGTGGTTCAACGAGAAAGTTAGGAAACTACTGCGAAAGCAAAGAGAGCTTCACTGCATATTTAAACGGAGCCAAAATTTCTCAGACAAACAGAAGCTAAACGATGTCAAAGTTACAGTAAGGAGGGCTATGCATGAAGCGTCCAGTGAATTCGAAAGTAAAATTCTATGTACCGACTTGACAGAAAATCCTAGGAAATTCTGGTCTTACGTTAAATCAGTAAGTGGATCGAAATAGCATATCCAGACACTGTAGGACGATAATGGAATTGAAACAGAGGATGACTCGCGTAAAGTTGAAATACTAAACACCTTTTTTCCAAAGCTGTTTCACAGAGGAAGACCGCACAGCAGTTCCTTCTCTAAATCGTCGCACGAACTAAAAAATGGTTGACATCGAAATTAGTGTCCAAGGAATAGAAAACCAACTGAAATCACTCGACAGAGGAAAGTCATGCGAAAGAACTTGCCCCCTTCTAACAGGCGTGTACCACAAGTCTCTAGAGGAACGGAAGGTTCCAAATGATTGGAAAAGAAAACCGGTAGTTCGAGTTTTCAAGAAGGGTCGTTGAGCAGATGCGCAAAACTATAGGCCTATACCTCTGACATCGATCTGTTGTAGAATTTAGAACATGTTTCTTTGCTCGCGTATCATGTCATATCTGGAAATCCAGAATCTACTCTGTAGGAATCAACATGGATTCCGGAAACAGCGATCGTGTGAGACCCAACTTGCTTTATTTGTTCATGAGACCCAGAAAATATTAGATACAGGCACCCAGGTAGATGCCATTTTCCTTGACATCCGGAAGGCTTTCGATACAGTTCCGCACTGTCACCTCATAAACAAAGTAAGAGCCTACGGAATATCAGACCAGCTGTGTGGCTGCATTTAAGAGATTTTAGCAAACAGAACACAGCATGTTGTTCTCAATGAAGAGACGTCTACAGACGTTAAAGTAATCTCTGGCGTACCACAGGGGAGTGTTATAGGACCATTTATTTTCACAATATATATAAATGGCTTGTAGATAGTGCCGGAAGTTCCATGCGGCTTTTCGTGGATGATGCTGTAGTATACAGAGAAGTTGCAGCATTAGAAAATTCCAGCGAAATGCAGGAAGATCTGCAGCGGATAGGAACTTGGTGCAGGGAGTGGCAACTGACTCAACATAGACAAATGTAATCTATTGCGAACACATGGACAGAAGGATCCTTTATTGTATGATTATATGATAGCGGAACAAACACTGGTAGCAGTTCCTTCTGTAAAATATATGGGAGTATGCGTGCGGAACGATTTGAAGTGGAATGATCATATAAAATTAATTGTTGATTAGGCGGGTACCAGGTTCAGATTCATTGGGAGAGTCCGTAGAAAATATAGGGCATCAACAAAGGTGGTGGCTTACAAAACACCTATACTTGAGTGTTGCTCATCAGTGAGGGATCCGTACCAGGTCGGGTTGACGGAGGAGATATGATCCAAAGAAGAGCGGCGCGTTTCATCACAGGGTTATTTGGTAAGCGTGATAGCGTTACGGAGATATTTAGCAAACTCAAGTGACAGACTATGCAAGAGAGGCGCTCTGCGTCGTGGTTGTGCTTGCTGTCCAGGTTTCGAGAGGGCGCATTTCTGGATGAGGTATCGAATATATTGCTTCTCCCTGGTTACACCTCCCGAGGAGATCACTAATGTAAAATTAGAGAGATTCGAGCGCGCACGGAGGCTTTCAGACAGTCGTTCTTCCCGCGAACCATACGCGACTGGAACAGGAAAGGGAGGTAATGACAGTGGCACGTAATTTGCCCTCCACCACACAACGCTGGGTGGCTTGCGGAGTGTGGATGTAGATGTATACTGTCATGAAGTTCCGATTGGTGACGGCGCAATACATAGCTTTCAAAAGGGTATCTGTAACGGAGGAGCGTTCCAAGCAGAGAGCTGTCATCGAGTTTCCTTTGGCGGAATATCAGACCATCCCTGATATTCACAGGCGCTTGCAGAATGTCTACGGAGACCTGGCAGTGAACAAAAACACAGCGAGTCGCTGCACGGGGCGTCTGTCGCCATCGCCACAAGATCGGACAAACAAGTCCCATCTCCCGCGTGCCGGCCGTCCGCTTACCGTTGTGACTCCTGCATTGTTGGAACGTGAGGACACTCTCAGCCGAGGCGTTCGACGGATCACAAGGACCTTGCTGAACGACTGGACATCTGTAGTGGTAGTGCTGACAAGTTTGCGTGCTCGGGAGGGACTCACAAAACCTCACTGGATTGTTCTTCCTCATCCAAACTACATCCTGGTTCTCGCATCTTCCGACTTCCGTCATTTGGGCGCAATGAAACGTTCACTCGGCAGGAAACAGTACGTAGGAGATAGGGAGGTTGATACAGCAAGACGCGGGAATGCAGGCCCTCCCAGTAAAGTGGCATAAAGCCATAGCATTGAACGGTGACTTGTGTTGAAACAACATGCTTTTGTAGAAAAAAGAGTGGGGAATAGTAGGGCGTATCCTGATTAAAACCAGCCTCTTTCACAAGTAAAGTGTGTTTTCCTGACTTATTGAACGTAAGCGTCAAGAGATGGAAAAAATGAGGCAACCAAATGCAAAACAAAGATTTATTAGCCCTTGACCTATGTTTCGATATTTCTAAAAATATCATCTTCAGGAATTGGCCTTGTTACATCACTCGTAGAAATCACGGGTGAACATATTTCTACACTTTCTGGTCTCAGTTTTCATCGTCAGATTCTGTACGTTTGTTATTACAGTCCTCATTAACCTTTTGCTTTCTAAACAATCTACTACCCATACTCGTTCAAGCACAAATGAACAAATGCTACCTGGCTTTTTAGAGTACAGCAGAGCAAAAACATTCAGAAGATAGCTATTACTTACGTCCGGATTGTTTTTTTAATGAGAACTTGAGATAATTATTATTCAAAGGTTAAGGGTCGCATAAGAAGGCGTGCGTATAGCTTGCATTAGCATGTCAGACAAATAAAAGCTTATACTTACGTAGATGCTATTTTCAATGAAAGAGACAAATATTAGCCCCGTCTCCCGGATATATATAATATTGTAACTCTTGAGTTTGCGATTAATTGCGACTGATGTGTGCACAGATTTATTTGTGTCAGAGATTCTAGATCTGATAAACACTTTCTCGTAGTCTTTTTACATGGGCATTGATGCCACTAGGTCCTGAAAAATGGTCGTCACAACATATATCAAGGGCCCGGTACGATATTCAGTTCTACACTAAAGACATTACAGCTGTGTATAATCACTCGTAACCGTTAAAGCATAGCACCAGTTACGTACTTAACTGGTTCCTGAGTGGGTTACAATAGAGAATAACGGATGCTCATTTTTAAGAAATTTACATACTTTGCATGTCTTACAAAACACCCTTCTTCAACCTTATTGTAATGAGTCTGAAGTGCTCATGTGTAGTTAATGATAATGGTCCCCCATGAGTAAAATATTCCAGAGGTATACGTTCCTCACATTCGGATTTCGAGTGGGGACTACTCAGAAGGATGAACCAGAGAGTGTAATGTTAGACCCATTAACAGGGTAGGTGGGCTGGAGAATTAAAAAGGAACAAAGAAAACAGAAGTCGATGGACTCCAAAGAGAAATAACGGAAAGCCTGGTGGCAGAAAGAAAAAGTATTGTGGTTATTTACAGAATAACGAATAGGAGTAATGCTGGAGTACGTTTAATAATGAACACGTAAATAGAAATGCGGATAGTGAATGCATTTTCGTAGCCAAGCCAGATGCAAAGCCAATTCCTACAATAGCGGTATATGTTCATAATGGTATTAGGTCCGTAGATGAGGAAGCGAACTGAAATCACATACGATAAACAAATTATTCAGAATTTTAAGAGAGACGAAATTTAATGTGCGCTGAAATTCGATAATAGCAAAACGAAACTAAAAAAAGTAGGAAAACGTATAAATAACATAAGAGAACACGTACAGCGTGTACAGTAGGAAACTAATGGAACGGCGAGGAACCTTGTAGAATCTGGCACAGAACCAGTTTACCCATTTTTAGCATTTGGATTAGGAAACGCGAAAGAAGTTTTCATACGTGGAAGAGACCTGACGGCATGAGAAGGTAATGAGGACGTATCACCTAATGGTAATACATACATCGCAAACCTTTTTTAAACATCAGCACATTTTCTAGTACAGATGTGTATCGTGAACGGTATGTCTTTTTCTTTTGAGCTGCACAGTAAAGCTAAATAAACCTCTGAAAGGAAGGAAATTAAGAACAAGTAATTGTTAAAGATTCAAGGACAGCATTAGGTTCCCACTGGGTGAAACAACAGAGGTGAGTAGTACATTATAAGGCGAATAGGGAGCTTTGGAAGAACAAATAGCGAAGTTAGCAAAGAATTAAACAGGCAAAAATACATGTCATAGGTTATCAGAAATCCTTGGACAACATGCGATACACAACTGACCAAAAGAGAAAATATTAAAGCGCATAAATAAGGGTGGAAAAGAAAATGTAGACATCTTAAAAATTATATTGACGGAAAGTGCCAAATGGCAAATCAGGAATGTGTCCCTCAGTTACGTAGTGCTCCGCTACCGCAGATTCCTCAGGTTGCCTCATGTGTGGCAATGGTTCTCAACACGTCTGTCTTGAAGGATACGAATTGTATGGCCAATATGCGTCTTCACACAATGAGAAGGGATTTTATAAACGCCGGACATCCTCAGTCTTAGATCATCTGTAACTAAAACAAAGAGCTGTCTTATCCTGACTAGTGGACGGAAACAAATTATAGTATTATGGGTATGTTTTTCAAAAACCTTCCTATGTTAGAAGGTACGCCCCCAGCACATGGTATGAAAGCATTCACTCTACGTGCGTTCTCTACTGGTTCCGGCGTAATTACAAACTCAGAATCACGACGGTTCTCTTTACCAGTGTAGCCATTATGTTTGACCACGAACGTATGGTGTTCTAATTCAAATGTCGAAGATTCCACTTCTGAGATGGCGTAAGCCCTTCCTACCGACGGCTTCGGAAGCCTCGTGCGTTGGTACGGTGAACAGCAGCTCATAGCATGAAGGTATCACTCCGTAATAATAGAAATCCGACAATCACTGTGTCCCAGGGTCCCATCATCCTTTTTGTGGACGAATACGTGTATCAGAGGAAGCTTTCCATCACTTTCGACCTCCACTGTGAACGCGATACTGAGAAGAAGTCAATGGATCGCTAAATTAGTGTGTCTAGATGAATGTATGATCCGGCTGCAAACCCGGAGAAAATATCAGCATTCCTTCACAAGTACTGAAACATTTGGGAGAGCCAGGCGGGCCAACACTGTTCCACTTGGTAGGAACAATATATAAAACTGGCGAAATAGCCGCATACTTGAAAAAGAATGTTATAATGTCGTTTCTAAGAACACAGATGCTGACAGATGTGGGTATTACCGAATAATCAGGTTAATAATTCATAGTTGAAAAACAGTAACACGAGTGATTTACGGAAAACGTGGAATCACTGTACAAACCGACCACTGGGAAGATCGGTTTGACCCTGGATAAATGTATGAACACAAGAGTTTATTATAGTGGCATATTACGAGGTAGGTGTATGAAATGCCAATCGTCGTTGATTTGTAGATTTAGAGAAAGCTGTTGATAGTATTAACTTGAATACATTACTTGAATTACAGTGTGAAGGTTGCCAGAATAAATTGCAGTGAGCTTTACCCAGCTTGTGCAGAAATCAGGCAGCGTTGGAAGATCATGAAACGTTTATAGCTTATATCCAATGTTATTCAACCAGTACTCTGAGCAATCGATGAAGGAAACCAATGAGTACATTTGAAAGGGAATCTAAGTCCAGGAAGAAGAAACATTGAAGACTAGCAATGGCAAGGTATCCCTGTCAGACGTGTGAAGGAACTTGGAAGAGCAATTGCACGGTGTTTTTAGTGTATTAAAAAAAAATTAAACACCTGAGTGACGAAATGTCGTCGAAATAAATGCTTATGGTATTAGATTATGAACCCACAGACCAAAGATTATTACTCTGCAGCCAAATAATTCACGAGGGCCGAAGTAGAGAAGGTATAAAATGCCGACTAGCAATAACAATAATCATATGAACATCATAATGTTCGGCAGAATTTCAATTGTTGTGTTCAACTCTATGTTTTCCTACAACCATAAAGTTTTAACCATTGGCTCTTTCAAAGCCAGAGATTGTTTTGATCGCCATCTACTGCGCCACAGCAAATTTAGCGTCAGTAATATGAGAATAAAATAAAGAAATTGGCCCCATACGAATGCACAGGACGTAATTTTCATCAGACATGCTATTCACTAGCTTCATTTGAGCTTCTCTAGATGCAGACGAAGAAGGTGTCTGCCGAGTATTTCCCTACGCTTGTAAAACCAATATATAGATTTGTCATAGTTTATCTAGATTCTCACGTTATGCGCTTACAATATCTGCCACATATAATATCTCTTTAGACCCATCTCTTCTGATGAAATTCGTCTATAGTCCATGACGTCGGGCTTCTAGGTAGGCAGAGACATAGAAGAGTGGCTAAAGTGGAATTGGCCCCTGATGAATAACAAACTTACATTTTACGTAAAGTATAGTGAGTGAACCATTTTACGTCTCAAACAGTGTTGATACTGTTTCCAGAGAGTCAGCCTTTCCTCACTATATTTCTGCAAAATGTGCTTGGAACTCTGATTGAAGACCAGTGATAGGGGTCATTGACAGGAAAGAACTGACAATTTACTTGTATCAATCGAGGAAAACGTTCATTTTTGCAGTTCAGTATCTCAATTTCTTGTCATATTTTCTTGCACATAGCTAATGCACGGTTTTACGCTCAAAGCATAAAATATTGTACAATAAGGTTTGGTTAATACGTTTCAAATCGGTTATACACGTTGAATGACCTGTATGTACTATGTACGCCCCATAGTTCACAATCACTTGTATGATTATTCCGGAACCGCTTCTAACCTCATTAACTTTGCTGTGTTCGGTTTTTATTAGATGTCTTGCTTTGGTACATTTTTTAGTTCAAATGGTTCTGAGAACTATGGGACTAAACTTCGGAGGTCATCAGTCCCCTCTTCTTTTGATATTTCACTGTGGTAGGTGTTGTGTCTAGACAAGACAGCCTAGACACAATGAGAGGAAGCCGAAAGGCACGCGCTAAGCTAAAGCAGGATGGCTTGAGGTCTGAAACAGGATACGCAATGAATGCTATAAAGAAAAATACGTAGCCTTTGGAATACTTAACTTTAATCCATCCTCTTGGTACATCTGGAGATTGTGGCGATACAAGTGAGACTCTTTAGATACATGGAATGTTACTAATGGCGCCTTGCTAGGTCGTAGCCATTGACGTAGCTGAAGGCTATTCTAACTATCGGCTCGGCTAATGAGCAATGCTTCGTCCATGCAGTCGCTAGCAAAGTCGTCCGTACAACTGGGGCGAGTCTAGTCCGTATCTCGAGACCTGCCTTGTGGTGGCGCTCGGTCTGCGATCACACAGTGGCGACACGCGGGTCCGACATGTACTAATGGACCGCGGCCGATTTAAAACTACCACCTAGCAAGTGTGGTGTCTGGCGGAGGCACCACAGTAGGTATTGTGTGGCCCATCCATATAACGTTCGCACTTCATTGGTGGTTATCGATTCTTCGTTACCTATGTACTCGACTATCTACTATGACATTGCGGGGCATTTACGCTTACTTCAGTGGTGAAATATGTTTGTCATCCTTAATCACTCTCACATTGCTAAATGTAATGCCCGAATGCCCCAACGAGAAAGAGATTTAGGTACAACTATGTCCTCTATATTGCCAAGATACAGAAGTCACCATAATATGGCAGATGTGAGTGGTGAAGTATGACATGTCCAGGAATCGTCGTTTTCTGCATCACTAATATTTTCTTCGTTCGAATTAAATGGCTTTGTTGTGTTCTTCTTTGCTTTATTTAGCGCTAGATGACATATGACAAATGGAGTTGTCGTCAGCTGATGTTCCATAGGTGCTAGATTGTAAACACGTCTTGTGATGTAACGGGCGAGTTGTGGCACCCTGGAAATATTCCAAGTTCGGAGTGGGCGTGACCACGCAGGAGGCTCTCGGTAGGCTGCGGCCCGGCAGCAACCACGTGATGTCGAGTGTTAGCTGAGCATGAGGGGTAGCCCCAGTGTGTGGTCCAGCCGTATCGCTGGGAATTCCATGGTGACGTTGTGTCGATGAAGGAGACACGCCGGGGGTGCCAAAGATTCCGGACTTTGTGAAACCTTAATGGCACACGTTTCACAGTTCGTACAGAAATTAATAGTAGCCAGGTGAATCATAATACCCCAAAAATAAACATATACATTACCATTATTTGGTAAATTATACACTCCTGGATATGGAAAAAGGAACACATTGACACCGGTGTGTCAGACCCACCATACTTGCTCCGGACACTGCGAGAGGGCTATACAAGCAATGATCACACGCACGGCACAGCGGACACACCAGGAACCGCGGTGTTGGCCGTCGAATGGCGCTAGCTGCGCAGCATTTGTGCACCGCCGCCGTCAGTGTCAGCCAGTTTGCCGTGGCATACGGAGCTCCATCGCAGTCTTTAACACTGGTAGCATGCCGCGACAGCGTGGACGTGAACCGTATGAGCAGTTGACGGACTTTGAGCGAGTGCGTATAGTGGGCATGCGGGAGGCCGGGTGGACGTACCGCCGAATTGCTCAACAAGTGGGGCGTGAGGTCTCCACAGTACATCGATGTTGTCGCCAGTGGTCGGCGGAAGGTGCACGTGCCCGTCGACCTGGGACCGGACCGCAGCTACGCACGGATGCACGCCAAGACCGTAGGATCCTACGCAGTGCCGTAGGGGACCGCACCGCCACTTCCCAGCAAATTAGGGACACTGTTGCTCCTGGGGTATCGGCGAGGACCATTCGCAACCGTCTCCATGAAGCTGGACTACGGTCCCGCACACCGTTAGGCCGTCTTCCGCTCACGCCCCAACATCGTGCAGCCCGCCTCCAGTGGTGTCGCGACAGGCGTGAATGGAGGGACGAATGGAGACGTGTCGTCTTCAGCGATGAGAGTCGCTTCTGCCTTGGTGCCAATGATGGTCGTATGCGTGTTTGGCCCCGTGCAGGTGAGCGCCACAATTAGGACTGCATACGACCGAGGCACACAGGGCCAACACCCGGCATCATGGTGTGGGGAGCGATGTCCTACACTGGCCGTACACCACTGGTGATCGTCGAGGGGACACTGAATAGTGCACGGTACATCCAAACCGTCATCGAACCCATCGTTCTACCATTCCTAGACCGGCAAGGGAACTTGCTGTTCCAACAGGACAATGCACGTCCGCATGTATCCCGTGCCACCCGACGTGCTCTAGAAGGTGTAAGTCAACTACCCTGGCCAGCAAGATCTCCGGATCTGTCCCCCATTGAGCATGTTTGAGACTGGATGAAGCGTCGTCCCACGCGGTCTGCACGTCCAGCACGAACGCTGGTCCAACTGAGGCGCCAGGTGGAAAGGGCATGGCAAGCCGTTCCACAGGACTACATCCAGCATCTCTACGATCGTCTCCATGGGAGAATAGCAGCCTGCATTGCTGCGAAAGGTGGATATACACTGTACTAGTGCCGACATTGTGCATGGTCTGTTGCCTGTGTCTATGTGCCTGTGGTTCTGTCTGTGTGATCATGTGATGTATCTGACCCCAGGAATGTGTCAATAAAGTTTCCCCTTCCTGGGACAATGAATTCACGGTGTTCTTATTTCAATTTCGAGGAGTGTACAAGTAACACCCAGCAATGATTTTCCAAAATCGAAACGGTTCATCCGATTGCGTCGGTCTACATGTCTTTAGAAAGCCATTAGTGTAAATCTAAATTGGTATAAATTACAGGCATGTAACTTGAATAGTACATGAGTTATTGGAGGTCAAAGTGGCTGATTTTTATTGACCGCGTCAGGGCATAAGAACTCCACAGTTACACTACAAAACGGCAGCGGCATGCTTATAAATATATTTATTCATCTATGTCTTTGTTTATATCCGATATATACTATTCATGAAGAAATTGGTTAAATATTTACTGTGTTTTAGGAAGCAAAAAGACATTAGGCTACTGGCGTACTTTTGCTTGCTATTCCATTGATATATATTTAATTTGTTTATGTATAGATTGATATGAGTTAGAGCGTGTTTATGGCCCAGCCACAGGAATATTTATTAAATTTCAAGTTATTTAATCGTAAATTCAGTATTTCGTATGTGTTTCAAAATGTTTATCAATGTGTGTTGGCTTGGAGACATGATGGGAGTGCTATCGCCAATCACAGCGCTCCTAACTAATGGAGGCGACTACCGAAGTGAATGGAGGGGGAGTTCAGGACAGTATGGCACAAGTCACAGGAAGTGCTGGACAGAACGGCGCGACGGACGCACTGTCGCGGCAGAGACCTGGAGAGTGTGGAGCGGTTTGCGCGTGGCCGTGGCAGATAGAAATTCTTCGGAGTGCCGACTTGTGCACTTGTGGGATTTCCTTGGATCCACAGTGAAGACGTAGTTTGCGTTTCGAAGTGAATATCTCGCTAGCTTTGTTGTTGTTCATAACTAAATACGTGAAGTAGGAATCTATTGTTTTCCTGTTATTCAACTTATACTTAATTTAATTGCTGGACCGTCGACACCAGTATGTGTTTGCAGAAATATACCGCATTCTCAGAAGTACTTCTATTCATCATTTAAAGTCGTTCAGATAGTACCTGCAGATTTTATTTAATTGCAATCTTTCATTTATAAATTTCTAGGTTACATTCGCAATTGCCGAGTGATAGGAACCTATGACCATTCGATTCATGTGTATATTCATATTGTGTACTGTAGACTCAGCTGCATTTGGGGCAACTACGTATCCCAGCCCTCGACAACGAAACCAGCCAAAACTTTTAATATTTCAACTTTTAAGTCTGAGGGTACGTAGTTGAGAGTTACCACAACATCATTTGATTAGATGAAAGCCTGCAATCTGGTGATCGAGAGGGCCTAGGTAACACGTCATCGTTTTGTACCGCATGTCGGATTACAACAGCACTATGTGGGCGAGCGTTATTCTGTTCGAAAATACCCCCTGGAGTGCTGTTCATGAACGGCAGAACAACAACTCGAATCAATAGATTGACGTAATTTGCAGCGCTCCTACTGTCATACGAAATCGCACCCCAGACCAATGTCCCTAGTACGCAGACACGTTGGTTGCAGGCCGTGAACTAGTTTCCTTCTAACAAGCATACGGCCTTCATTGACACCGAGGCAGAACCAGCTTTAATCAGGAAACACAACAGATCTCTGCCCTGTCCTCCAAAGAGCTCCCGCTTGACACAATTGAAGTCGCATATGGCCGTGGTTCGAGGTTAGTGGAATGCACGCTGCAGGACGTCTGGGTTGGAGCTATCATTGTAATAACCGACTTGTAACAGTTCGTTGTGTCGCTGCAGTGCCAACTGCTGCTCAAGTTGCTGCAGATACATGCGCCAGAGCCAACCGCCGAACGCTATGGTCTTTCCCTCTAGGCGGTGCCACGTGGCCCTTCAGAGCTCCGCCACGTCATGTCACTGCCCACGCGGGTCCCTCCGTCGGAGGTTCGAGTCCTCCTCGGGCATGATTGCGCGTGTCTTCCTTAGTGTAAGTTAGTTTAAGTTATATTAAATAGTGTGTAAGCTTAGGGACCGATGACCTCAGCAGCGGTCATATACTTGCGGATGAACTGAAAAATGCTCTCGGTTATCAACAAATGTGGATCACTGCAGTGTCGAACTATGGTGAATAGTTCCCTCAGTGTTGCCCCATTTCAATACTTTTCTTCCCCAATTCTTGCATATAAAAGTAAGTGAATTTCCTTGGAAACTAGATTACATCCTACAAATTTGTGGAGCGTAGTGAAACCTAGGCTTAAATTTGTTTTTTAACCAATTGTCTCAGATAATAAATTTACGTACCCATTAATTTTATCTTTATCAATTGCCACGGATTTTATTGTTCAGAGGTTAGCCACAGATTGGAAATTTGCTATCCTAACCTTCCTGCATTGAATCTAGGAGATAACTTATTAATATAATTCAAATATCAGAGTCTATTATCACAGAAACTATAGTAGAGTGTTTGCGTATGATTCGAAGATTTTTCTTTTGAACCAATAACACCTGCCATTATCTCTGTAGCGTTTTTCTACTGTGTTACCAACAGTTGTGTGTAATTTCCAGCAGAATATGATTAAACACACTATATTCACAGCGAAATTAAATTATTTATCCTATACTGTCATTAAATAATACTTGTACTTCATCCCTATTAGTTTGAAATGAAGGTGGTGTTACGACAAAGAGGGCAAGGCACAAATATTTTTTAACAAATATCACATTAGATTCCTGTGTTATGGAGGATCAAAGTTATGGCCTGTGTTTCAGCTTCAGTTGTAAATATTAATTCATTGAATTGTGTATCTTCTGTAAATTTATGTATCATTAGTCAGAAAATAATGAAGAAATTTAGAGAAAACACCGCGAACTAAATGTGGACTGATATATTTAAATTGTTACAAAGCTCCTCTTGTATACGAATTTAGACTCTTAAACACAGTGGTAACGAGCTAGGGCGCAGGCATACTGGAACAGAAAGGTGCCGGGAGCGAAGTGATTACGTTAGTTGGGGTGCTCTCCTAGAAAGCCTCACGTCATATTCTTCAGCCGCACCTAATGCGTGCGTCCTAGTTCCCACTCATATAACGGTCCGGCTTTCCTAACTGGAGTTACCCAAACTCGCTTCTGGAGAAGTGTTTTCAGAGTGGTCGTCTGACTGCTGAAAAGTGCCAGCGAGGTGCAGTGCAAGTTGAAACGGTAAACGCGGGTCGTTTGATGTGAAAGGCATGTGTATACCTGCTGGAAGTGCGTCGACGTATTGCTTCCTTTTTTATTTAGCCACTGGCTTATGTTTTCGCGGCAGATATGGAGAAACTAAAGTGCTCACCGATGCTGGCAGCGCCGGTTGGAGTGGCCGGGCGGTTCTAGGTGCTACAGTCTGGAGCCGAGCGACCGCCACGGTCGCAGGTTCGAATCCTGCCACGGGCATGGCTGTGTGTGATGTCCTTATGTTAGTTAGGTTTAATTAGTTCTAAGTTCTAGGCGACTGATGACCGCAGAAGTTAAGTCGTATAGTGCTCAGAGCCATTTGAACCATTATTTTTGATGCTGGCGGCAGCTTTTTCGCCTCTGCATCTTTGTCCTGCTCTGAGTTGACCTCCATTGTTCTTGCAATTGAATCGTCATGTTTAGTACTCTAATGAAACCTTGCCGTACCAAACCGTAGAACACGTTGTGGCTGAAATTATACTGGCGGAAAAAAAACCGCAATACCAAGCAAGAGCTCTGCGACATGAACGAAAGTTGGTAGGCGTGTCTCTATATCCGAAAGACGAATTCTCTTCAAATTTCGCACCATTCGCATCAGAGCGGCGCTAGTAGGGCCCCTATAAGGCTGAGAATAAAGTTTCTTTAAACACACGATCTAAACATCGTGAGCGTTAGTTATCTTTGAGATTGGATGTGGTGAGTTGACATCAGTCAAGAATGACTTTATGACGACAAAGATGCCATTATGATTACCGCACTAAGTTTGAACGAGGTCGTGTAAGAGGGCTACGAGAAGCTCGAAATTCTTTCTGCAATACTGCAGAATGACTTCTCAGGAATGTAGCCACTGTAAAGGACCGATGGCAGCGGTATTTACGAGTATGTGCAGTCGCAAGAAGAACAGGCTCTGAAGGAAAAAAAAAAAAATTGGAAATTTATGGTAAGGTCTTATGGGACCAAACTGCTGAGGTCATCGGTCCCTAAGCTTACACACTATTTAATGTAACTTAAACTAACTAACACTAAGGAAGACACGCGCAGTCATGCCCGAGGAGGACTCGAACCTCTGACGGAGGGACGCGCGTGGGCAGTGACATGACGTGGCTGGGCTCTGAAGGGCCACGTGGCACTGCCTAGAGGGAGAGACCATCGCGTTCGGCGTATGGCTCTGGCGCATGTATCTGCAGCAACTTGAGCAGCAGTAGGCACTGCAGCGACACAAGGAACTGTTACAAGTCGGTTATTACAATGATAGCTCCAACCCAGAAGTCCTGCAGCGTGCATTCCACTAACCTCGAACCACGGCCATATGCGACTTCAATTGTGTCAAGCGGGAGCTCTTTGGAGGACAGGGCAGAGATCTGTTGTGTTTCCTTATGTTCCAGAGGTTCATCACACTGGTCGTTGCAGCACTGTGGGTCACCTTAAAGAAAGGCAGAAGTCCACTCTTTGAGAAGCACCATATACATGTAGGTGCCAGTCAATGGCGTGCCGGAAAAGCTGTGTGTAATTTCCCAATTCTGTTATACAGTACACAGTAACAAGGTTACCAGCTGGCCTCCTTTGGGATTAAATACAGATGGGTATAGAATATGGGATAAAATACAGAAATTTTCAGCATTTTGTGGTAGTGTTAGCAGAACGCTGGGCCATTAAGTACATGAAGAGACCAAAACGAAAGTCTGTAACGTGATAGCAGTTTCTTCGTTATCCTACGGAAGTGAAAGCTTGGTTATCACAAAAAAAGGAAAAAAAATCATACAAAAGAGAGGAGGTTCGTAAGAGAGAAGAAGGGCTGCAAAAGAAGATATATGATTAAAAATCAAGACATTAGAACAGAATTCATTTTTTCGTATGAATGAAGAAATTCAAAAATATCGTGAAGATAGGAAACGCCACCTCATGAGAATGCCAAGTCACAGAATTCCCCAGAAGATCCTGAACTAAAAGCCATATGGAAAAGGAAATATTGGAAGTCCTCAAAAAATCTGGTTTTTTTTCCCTGAGACCTCGGAACAGGCAACAGCCTAATCCTTGGAAAGAACATGATGACGATGATGAGAGAATATGAGTCCCATTTGTATCTGCCAGAATTATATACCTGCCAGGACACGGATCATGTTGTTTTTCTTAAATATTTCTATTTCAAGTTATAAGACTTATTATCGATAGTAATAACTGTAGAAGGAGGCACCCTCAGAAACATTACTCTGTGATAGTGCTGTTCCTGATTGATATGCAGCTCTCGTCTAACTATTCTGTTTGTAACGGAAGTCCAAACGTTTTAATGGTATGGGCCAGTTTACACTTTACAGGTGAGCATTAAGGAAGTAGAACAATAATTCGTGTACAGTGCGATAATCAGGAAGCAGGAGGTAGCCGGCCGCGGTGGTCTAGCGGTTCTAGGCGCTCAGTCGGGAACCGCGCGACTGCTACGGTCGCAGGTTCGAATCCTGCCTCGGGCATGGATGTGTGTGATGTCCTTAGGTTAGTTAGGTTTAAGTAGTTCTAAGTTCTAGGAGACTGATGACCAGAGATGTTAAGTCCCATAGTGCTCAGAGCCATTTTTAAGTAGGAGGTTGCCTGCAGTCTGAATAAATAGGTTCGACATTTACATCTTACTCGTATACTGAAAACTCGAGGATGCCCCAGGGATCCACTTCACACATATTAATGATATGCCGCTATACGAGGTTTGTTCGGAAAGTAAGGAACGTTCTGTTGCGAAATGGAAACCACAGTGAAAATCAAAACTGTTTTCTTTGCACATTTAGCTACACCTCCCAGGTACTTCTCTACATGGTAACCACTCCGACTTACACATTTGTCGGAGTGTTATACCAAATTTCCACCACCATCATCATAGAAGGGAGTCACCTGTACTTTCCGATAATTCTCTATGCTGGTCTACAGGGTGTAGCCTGCGCCCAGGTGTTGTCTCTGTATCCAGCGTTTCACATGAATAGAGATGATACTCAGGACGTGCCCATTAGGGCTGTGTTAGGGGTGATCGAACACTTCCCATCGAAAAGGCAGCAGGAGCATCTTCACTGTCCCTGCAGATTGTGGCTGAGAATTGCCACGGAGAAGGAAGGGAGAGACAGCTGTGTTAGGTGGGCTGCATACATTTAGGCGAAGCCTCTCAGCAGGCCCTCCTGCTTGGCGGGTAACACTGTTGTTCTAGGCACCTTTACTTACTCACAGTGCGCTCACAACTGGAAAGGGCGTCTTGATGCGATCGATGGGCATACTAGAGACACTGCCCAAAACGTCTGTGAAAAGCCGCGTCAGGTTTTTCACAGTGGTTTCCATTTCGTGACTGATCGTTTCTCACTTTCCAAATAGCCCTCGTATATGACAGGTGTATAACTACACTCCTGGAAATTGAAATAAGAACACCGTGAATTCTTTGTCCCAGGAAGGGGAAACTTTATTGACACATTCCTGGGGTCAGATACATCACATGATCACACTGACAGAACCACAGGCACATAGACACAGGCAACAGAGCATGCACAATGTCGGCACTAGTACAGTGTATATCCACCTTTCGCAGCAATGCAGGCTGCTATTCTCCCATGGAGACGATCGTAGAGATGCTGGATGTAGTCCTGTGGAACGGCTTGCCATGCCATTTCCACCTGGCGCCTCAGTTGGACCAGCGTTCGTGCTGGACGTGCAGACCGCGTGAGACGACGCTTCATCCAGTCCCAAACATGCTCAATGGGGGACAGATCCGGAGATCTTGCTGGCCAGGGTAGTTGACTTACACCTTCTAGAGCACGTTGGGTGGCACGGGATACATGCGGACGTGCATTGTCCTGTTGGAACAGCAAGTTCCCTTGTCGGTCTAGGAATGGTAGAACGATGGGTTCGATGACGGTTTGGATGTACCGTGCACTATTCAGTGTCCCCTCGACGATCACCAGTGGTGTACGGCCAGTGTAGGAGATCGCTCCCCACACCATGATGCCGGGTGTTGGCCCTGTGTGCCTCGGTCGTATGCAGTCCTGATTGTGGCGCTCACCTGCACGGCGCCAAACACGCATACGACCATCATTGGCACCAAGGCAGAAGCGACTCTCATCGCTGAAGACGACACGTCTCCATTCGTCTCTCCATTCACGCCTGTCGCGACACCACTGGAGGCGGGCTGCACGATGTTGGGGCGTGAGCGGAAGACGGCCTAACGGTGTGCGGGACCGTAGCCCAGCTTCATGGAGACGGTTGCGAATGGTCCTCGCCGATACCCCAGGAGCAACAGTGTCCCTAATTTGCTGGGAAGTGGCGGTGCGGTCCCCTACGGCACTGCGTAGGATCCTACGGTCTTGGCGTGCATCCGTGCGTCGCTGCGGTCCGGTGCCAGGTCGACGGGCACGTGCACCTTCCGCCGACCACTGGCGACAACATCGATGTACTGTGGAGACCTCACTCCCCACGTGTTGAGCAATACGGCGGTACGTCCACCCGGCCTCCCGCATGCCCACTATACGCCCTCGCTCAAAGTCCGTCAACTGCACATACGGTTCACGTCCACGCTGTCGCGGCATGCTACCAGTGTCAAAGAATGCGATGGAGCTCCGTATGCCACGGCAAACTGGCTGACACTGACGGCGGCGGTGCACAAATGCTGCGCAGCTAGCGCCATTCGACGGCCAACACCGCGGTTCCTGGTGTGTCCGCTGTGCCGTGCGTGTGATCATTGCTTGTATAGCCCTCTCGCAGTGTCCGGAGCAAGTAAGGTGGGTCTGACACACCGGTGTCTATGTGTTCTTTTTTCCATTTCCAGGAGTGTATGTCGTCTCCCAGCACTTGTTACAGGTGGAATTCTGAAAGAAGTGGAATGTGATCCAAACGATTTAGGAAACCATGTCATAAAAAAAGTTACTTGCTTAACTGCTACGAGAAATGAATGCACTGCAGTTTGTGATGATAATGATATTATCAGTGTTGTAAAGACTCAGAAGTCCTACGTGCAATTGCCAACATGTGAGAGAGTAAACCGTTATTGTAGGGAACACAGTAATGAGAAACATTTTGAAATATGAATTATTGAATTAATATTGACATTTACTAAAAAAAAAAAAAACATTCTTTGTTTGTGTCTATCACACATTCAAAATATAGACACTGTTTTAAAGAAATTAACTGAGATTTAAAAACAGTTTCAGTGAATAAGAACACGATATTCTTATTTCTAGGTATTCTTCACGATTTTGGCATGCTACATCTGGTCAACTGCGGAACAAGAGTGACAAAAACCTCAGCAACCATAATTGATCATCTTACAAATATAGTCATGCAACGCCACGTTTCGTAAGTTAAAGACGTTGGACTATCTGATCATTTTTGCCAATTGATGAAAATAAAAACCGCGATGGATAACCTCAAGAGGCTGCGTGTTCTCAAAAGACCACTTTCATCACACACAATTCCATATTTTTCAAACGTATTGTTAAATCGCAGTTGGGAGGAAGTATATGTCGAAAACAGAAAATTTTCTGTTGTGTACAGTATCTGAACTGAACTTTCACGAAATATCTCACTACCATAACATAATCCTGGTAGTGAGCCAGAGGTCACAAACTATTATTAAAGACAAAAAACTGTACAAGAGAGTGCCCAGCAAAGCTAAAGTGACAAGTTCAGGGAGTGTTTACATAGCACATATTAAGGAATGGCAAAAAGTTAACTTTATTCAATAACAGATCACTGTCATTCTACGGTAAACTTAGTTCAATGGTTCTTACTGTAAAATGCTGTTCCCATGACCTGTGATCTGTGATTGGTAATTTTCGCCTTTCTCTATTGTACTGTTCACTCACGTTTTAAAACCGTGTGCACAGTAGAGGACGATACGAAGAACATATAGAATGGTGGAAGTATCATCAGCAGAGTGTGTGTGTGTGTGTGTGTGTGTGTGTGTGTGTGTGTGTGTGTGTCGGTTGGTGGAGGGGGCGGGGGGAGGGGGCGGGAGTGGTGAACTACCTACCAGTCTTAATGCGAAACAAATCATCTGACGTACTAACAAATCTCACTGCACCAGAAGGTGATACGCAACCGTTACTCTTCAAGATGTATACTACTGACGGCTAATGTTCTAAGCTAGACAGCATTGTTGATTTCACTGGGAACTGTGACTAGTTATTTACTGACGTCACTAAGTGAAGACGCGTTCTATAAATATTGCGTTTAAACATTAGAGGAATATTTTACTGTTCTAAACGTGAAATACTATTCATCGACATTTAATAGAAGCTGCCATTCACCGAGCTCAGCAGAATTTCATTTGAGTCATACTTTCTCATACGCAACTGTGTCATCAGCAAAAACACTGAAGGAAAGAAAGTAGCAACATCAAGAAGGAGTTTTTCAATACAAACGAAAGTTGGTAGGCGTGTATCTAAATCTGAAATATGATGTATAATCAAAGTACGCGTCAATCAGATGTGAGTGGCGCTAATAGTAGCCGCTGTGTATCCCAGCTGGCAGAATGAATGGTTGAGTGGCAATACCGAGAAGGAAGAGACCATCGTGTTCGGTGTATGGCTCTGGTGCATCAAACTGCTTCTGGGTAGTTGGCAACACAGTGACACAATGAAACGTCACAGATCGGTTACTTCAAGGACGGCGCCGAGCCAGATTGCCTGTAACGTGTATTCCACTGATCCCAAACCACCGCCATTTGCTGTCCAGCGAGAGGAAGGCTGGAGGTATGTTTTCTGATGTATGCTGGTTCTACATGAGTGCCAGTGACGGACGAGTGTTGGTTAGGAGGAGCCCAGTTGAGGGCTTGTAACCAACCTATCTGCATGCTAGACACCCTGGACCGACAACTGGAATTACGCTTTGGGTGCGATATCGTAAGATCGCAATAGCACTTTCGTAGTTATCCCACGTACTGCCCCTTCTGGTGATTCGACTTGTTGCGCAGCCGTTCATGAACAGCATTCCAGGCGGGGAGGGGGGGGGGGGGGGTTCCAGCAGGACAACTCGCATCCACATACCGCTGTTGCAACCCAACACGCTCTACGCAATAGCTACATGTTATCTTGACCTGCTCGATCTCACGATCAGTCTCCGATCGAGCACATATGAGACATCATCTGGGGACAACTACAGCGTCATCCACAAACAGCATTAACCGTCCCTGAATTCGCGGAGCAACTGCCACACGGCTGGAACTCCATCCCACATACTGACATCCGGCACTAGTACAAGATAATGCTTGTACGTTTGCATGCCAGCATTCAGGATTCTGCCGGCTACACCGGTTATTAATGTACCAACTTTTGTAATGGCTTATTCACGCTTACATAATCCGGTGATTTTGCAATGTTACACACGCACAAAAAAAAAAAAAAGAAAAAAAAAATGCAAACAAAATTCAAATTTGGCGCCGAACCCTCTGGTGAACAAATGAACACTGACTGGGCTGGGACAAACAACAAACCACAATCACACTGTGTTTTGGTGAAGTGGAAAGTGATTTACTACGTCATTTGTGGCAAATACTTATTATAGTTACGTGTGCATCACAACTATTCAGCATGATCCGGAGAATGGAAGTGCTCGCCACACGAAAACATAAGTAAAAATGAATATAGGCGCGAAAACATCGCTACGAACTAAATTACATCGTAGACGATACGTTAACCCCCACCAAAAAACTTTATCATCATCGTTTGGTTGCAGATGACAAGCTACCTGTAGTAATTAACACACAAGCGATCCAGAAAATTTATGCACACCAAATGTAAAGGTATTCACAAAAAGAAACGATCTCTGGTTGAACTGAAGATGCACATAATTTTATAATCATTTAAGAAAAATATTCACATTGCACACTAAATAAAAGTGATACCCACTGGTGACGGCACAGTGATGCCGAAACATGTCTGGGTACTGAGAAAAAACGGTGTTTTCCGTAACTGGCGGACATCACATCCAACGGAATGGACAGTGTCTTGAAAGGAGGCTATAAGATAAACATCAACAAAAGCAAAACGAGGATAATGGAATTTAGTCGAAATATATCAGGTGATGCTGAGAGACTATATTAGGAAATAAGAAAGTAGTAGAATTTTGCTATTTGGGGAGCAAAATAGCTGATAATTGTCGAAGTATGGAGGATATAAACTGTAGACTGACTATGGGAAGAAAAGTGTTTCTGAAGAAGAGAAATTTGTTAACATCGTTCATAGATTTAAGTGTCAGGAAGTCTTTTCTCAAGTTATTTGTATGTAGAGTAGCCATGCATGGAAGTGAAACGTGGACGATAAATAGTTTAGTAATAAGAGAATAGAAGCTTTCCAAATGTGGTGCTACAGAAGAATGTTGAAGATTAGATGGTTAGATAAGGTAACTAATGAGGAAGTACTGAATAGAATCAGGGAGAAGAGGAATTTATGACACAGCTTGTCTAGATGAAGGGATCGGTTGGTGGGACATGTTCTGAGGCATCAAGGGATCACCAATTAATTATTGGATGGCAGCGTGGAGGATAAAAGTCATAGAGGGAGACAAAGAAATGGATACAATAAGCAGATTCAGAAGGATGTAGGTTGCAGTAGTTACTCGGAGATGAAGAAGCTTGCATAGGACCGGGTAGCATGGAGAGCTGTATCAAACCAGTCTCTAGAGTGCATACCACAACAACAACAAAGCTTGCTTTCGCACCGATGGGGCTTACGTAAACCTTTTATTGATTACTAATTATTTATTGCTATCTAAAACCGGCCTTCTTAGATGTCTAAAGAAACTCATAGAATAAAATCAGTAGAATGAAAATTCTTTCCATAATAATATATAATACATTTTTGTCAGAAATCTACATTTTATCTGACTTCTAAAGATGCACCTTTGAAATATGATACTAATATACACCAAGTAACTTAAAAAAAAGTAAGCAAGTAAAAGTATATATAAAAAAGTAAGTAAGCTAAGTTCTGTCCATGTCAAATGAAGAAATTCCCATTAGCTTCTCACTAAGAAGTCTTCAAATGGTCTCAGGTGGAAACCTGCTATTGTGGCACCAATGACTTTGTCATTATATAGGCATGCTGCCAGATGTGATATCACTGGAGCTCAGGCGGTAGCCAAATAGGGCTACATTTACAACCCTCACAAGCTTAAACTCTGTGATATTCGGCTCCGTCGCTACACTGAGTTTCAGAGCACCCGCAGTATTAAGAGTGTTTTGTGATATTTTAAATATAATTTCTTCACATGAGTTGGAACTGACCACTATGTTCCACGAACCCTTTCATCACAATCCTGATCTTGTGACATGGTGATCTATCTTTTTGAAAAATACCACTTCCAGCGTGATACATGATCGTCATGAAGGGGTGTAAGTGGTCTGCAACCAATGTACAGTATTCCTTGGTCGTCATGGTTCCTTGCACAAACTCCACTGAACCCATGGATGTCCACGTGAATATTCCCCGAAGCATAATGGAACCGCCGCCAGCTTGTCTCCCTCCGGTAGTAGAGGTATCAAGGAGTGTTTCCGTGGAAGACGAAGAATTCGCGACCTCCAATCGGCATGGTGAAGAAGATATCGGTATTCATCAGGCCACGCAACGCTCTGCCACTGCGCCAACGTCCAGTGCCGATGATCACTTGCCCATTTCAGTCGCAAAGGCCGACGTCATGGTGTTAACACTGTCACATGCACGGGTGGTTGGCCGAAAAGGCCCATTGGTACGAGGGTTCGCTGCACTTTTGGTTCATACACACTTTTTACCTTGCCCAGCATTAAAGGCTGAGGTGAGGCATCAGTAATGAAGGGTAGCCGCCCAACCTCACGACGTCCGGATGTGGTTTCACATTGGTTTCGCCGGGATCACAGGGTCCCGGGTTCGATTCCCGGAAGGATAGGAAATTTTCTCTGTCTTGGGACTAGGTGTTTGTGTTGTCCTCATCATTTATCGTCATCATCAACGGCATCCGTGACAGTGGCTAGATTGGTCTGTATAACATACACTCCTGGAAATGGAAAAAAGAACACATTGACACCGGTGTGTCAGACCCACCATACTTGCTCCGGACACTGCGAGAGGGCTGTACAAGCAATGATCACACGCACGGCACAGCGGACACACCAGGAACCGTGGTGTTGGCCGTGAATGACGCTAGCTGCGCAGCATTTGTGCACCGCCGCCGTCAGTGTCAGCCAGTTTGCCGTGGCATACGGAGCTCCATCGCAGTCTTTAACACTGGTAGCATGCCGCGACAGCGTGACGTGAACCGTATGTGCAGTTGACGGACTTTGAGCGAGGGCGTATAGTGGGCATGCGGGAGGCCGGGTGGACGTACCGCCGAATTGCTCAACACGTGGGGCGTGAGGTCTCCACAGTACATCGATGTTGTCGCCAGTGGTCGGCGGAAGGTGCACGTGCCCGTCGACCTGGGACCGGACCGCAGCGACGCACGGATGCACGCCAAGACCGTAGGATCCTACGCAGTGCCGTAGGGGACCGCACCGCCACTTCCCAGCAAATTAGGGACACTGTTGCTCCTGGGGTATCGGCGAGGACCATTCGCAACCGTCTCCATGAAGCTGGGCTACGGTCCCGCACACCGTTAGGCCGTCTTCCGCTCACGCCCCAACATCGTGCAGCCCGCCTCCAGTGGCGTCGCGACAGGCGTGAATGGAGGGACGAATGGAGACGTGTCGTCTTCAGCGATGAGAGTCGCTTCTGTCTTGGTGCCAATGATGGTCGTATGCGTGTTTGGCGCCGTGCAGGTGAGCGCCACAATCAGGACTGCATACGACCGAGGCACACAGGGCCAACACCCGGCATCTTGGTGTGGGGAGCGATCTCCTACACTGGCCGTACACCACTGGTGATCGTCGAGGGGACACTGAATAGTGCACGGTACATCCAAACCGTCATCGAACCCATCGTTCTACCATTCCTAGACCGGCAAGGGAACTTGCTGTTCCAACAGGACAATGCACGTCCGCATGTATCCCATGCCACCCAACGTGCTCTAGAAGGTGTAAGTCAACTACCCCGGCCAGCAAGATCTCCGGATCTGTCCCCCATTGAGCATGTTTGGGACTGGATGAGGCGTCGTCTCACGCGGTCTGCACGTCCAGCACGAACGCTGGTCCAACTGAGGCGCCAGGTGGAAATGGCATGGCAAGCCGTTCCACAGGACTACATCCAGCATCTCTACGATCGTCTCCATGGCAGAATAGCAGCCTGCATTGCTGCGAAAGGTGGATATACACTGTACTAGTGCCGACATTGTGCATGCTCTGTTGCCTGTGTCTATGTGCCTGTGGTTCTGTCAGTGTGATCATGTGATGTATCTGACCCCAGGAATGTGTCAATAACGTTTCTCCTTCATGGGACAACGAATTCACGGTGTTCTTATTTCAATTTCCAGGAGTGTATTTGACTTAGTAAAAATTGGAACCACGCGGTAGAGTTCCCTTACAAGCCAAACATCATCTTCACCTTTCGCCACGCGTTGAAGACACTCACCACAGCTCTCCTCGAACACCCAAAAAGTCGTTGCATATCCGAAATGGTTCAAATGGTTCAAATGGCTCTGAGCACTATGGGACTTAACATCTGTGGTCATCAGTCCCCTAGAACTTAGAACTACTGAAACCTAACTAACCTAAGGACATCACACACATCCATGCCCGAGGCAGGATTCGAAGCTGCGACCATAGCGATCGCGTGGTTCCGGACTGTAACGCCCAGAACGGCTCGGCCACAGCGGTCGGCATTCATCACATCAACTGTAAATTTTGTATTGCATCCTTCCACAGTCATTCAACGATGACACCTTCTCATACACCACACTGCCTTCTGAAACATACGCAGATTGGTGCCCACACTGTCTGTCAGACCATTTATGGACCTAGAGAATAAGAGAGGGCCTGTCACACTTCTCTGGGGAACTCCCGACGGTTTACTTGTGTCTGATAAACACTTGCCGTGGTGGAAAACAAACTGAGCTCTGCTACTCTTATTAGTCTTTGAGCCGCTCGCAATTGGCGGAACGTATTTGAGATGCTCATACCTTCGTTCACAGCCGGCCTTAGGGGCATCCTTTCAGATGATTTTCGAAAATCTATGAATATGGAATCTGGTGTTGCCTTTCTTTCTTGGTTCATGCTCACATCGTGCGAGAAAAAGGCAAGCTGTGTTTCGCACGACCGATATTTTCTAAATCTGTGTTTTGTAGACAGATGATTTTTTTTCTCAGGTGAATTTATTCTTGCATTTGAACTGGGGATATGTTCAAGATATCTGAAGTATACTGATGTTAAGCTATATTTATTCTTAATTTTGCGGGTTCGTTCCTTTACCATTTTTGAATATAGAGGTCACTTTACATTTTTCCAGTTGCTTAGGCCATGGCGCTAGGAAAGAGATTCGCGATAAATGGAAGCTGAATTGGTGGCCAGTGCAATAGAATACCTCTGTAAAACGAAATTGGGATTCCATCCTCACCTGTTAACGTACTTGTTTTGAAATCTTTTGATAGATTCTCCGCGTCAAAGATGGTTACTACTATGACCTCCATGCGACGGTCAAACGGTGATATGTTTGTACGATCCTGCGCGAATGATTTCTTAAATGCGAAATTTAAAACTTCGACTTTCCTTTTGCTCTCTTCTTTTGCCGCACCAGACTGGTCAACGAGTGACTGGATGAAAGTCTTCAACCCACAAGTGATGTTACGTAGCTCCAGAATTTTCTCCGGTCCTTGGGAAAATCTTATGCTGAGATATGGCTGTCGTAGTAGTTGTTTGCTTTACACATCGATCCCTTTACAGACACACAGATATATATCAACTTTTGCATTGTCTTTGGAACCGAGAGTGCAATCGTCTTTGCAGTGCTATTGAACCACGGTGGATCGCTTACCTGGGAATAGTAGTAGTGTGGCAATCCTGTAACACTTTTTGTGTTGTTCTGCCATCCCCGACCTTGAAAAGTGACTTCATCAAGCATATCAGTGTCATCAGGGATCATGTCATCGATTTACTTGAACTGATGACGTCTTCAGCGTTCCAAATGGACAATGATAGCCGACTGTTAAAAAATAAAAATGGTGGGCCTTAATTGCCTTTGCGGAGGCACGTAACCCACTTCGCCTCATATTATTTTGCAAATTTAGAAGAGACAAAATGAGCAGGTAGAAATTTGAGGGAAGTTCTGAAATTGCTAAGACAAAGTGAATGTACCATACGCTAATTCCAGGTTTTATGTACTTTTTTGCTTCCTTATTACCATTCCTATATACCCTATTCTAATCATAGAATTTTCTCTGTTTCACCTACACTCAAAACTTTTTAAGATCGGTCGACACAATCATATCACTATTTGGCATGTTTACTGCGACATTACCAATAATATAAGTTTAGACTCTTTGTGAAACGTGGTTACTTCATCACACATAATGTGCAGCACTGTTTTTGCATTCTGCAAGATGTTTTCTATGTTGAACAGTACTTAATTACGTAAGTTTTTTTGTAAGAACCATTGAGTTATACTGTCATTTTTATCTCTAAAAAGTTCTAAAAATTTTTCTTACTTTGTAAGTTGGCTGTACAGGTTTTCTTATTGGTAACGCCACGTAGCGCTGTGCACGAAAATCACTGGCTGTGCTGTGTGCAGTCTGTAGCTGGGTTGCATTGATGTCTGCCATTGTAGTGTTGGGCAGCTGGATGTGAACAGCGCGTAGCGTTGCGCAGTTGGAGGGGAGCCGCCAGCAGTGGTGGATGTGGGGAAGTGGGATGGCGGATCTTTGAGAGCGGATGATCTGGACGTGTGTCTATCAGAAACAGTACATTTGTAAGAACGGATGTCAAGAACTGCTATATATATTATAAGTTTTGAACACTATTAAGGTAAATACATTGTTTGTTATCTATCAAAATCTTTCATTTGCTAACTATGCCTATCAGTAGTTAGTGCCTTCAGTAGTTTGAATCTTTTATTTAGCTGGCAGTAGTGGCGCTCGCTGTATTGCAGTAATTCGAGTAACGAAGATTTTTGTGAGGTAAGTGATTTGTGAAAGGTATAGGTTAATGTTAGTCAGGGCCATTCTTTTGTAGGGATTATTGAAAGTCAGAGTGCGCTGCGCTAAAAAATATTGTGTGTCAGTTTAAGCACAGTCATGTATAATTTTTCTAAGGGGATGTTACATATGTCGACACTTAGCCGAGGATACCTCACTGGAATCTTCTGATTTTTTCTTGTAGTTTGTGTAATTAGCGTAGCTTTTGTTTATTGCTAGCGCGTAATTGTAGAGAGAATCTCCTTTGTAGTTGGAGTCTTTCATTGTTGTACAGTAAAACAGTTGTGGCACGCATGTAGATTTGCATCAAGTATTTCATAGCTGTGCTTGCAATTAACTGCATATTATTTTCAGTGCTATGTTAATGTGTGCTCTTATTTTTGCTCTACAAATTGTGCTTTTCTGTGTTATCGTGTGAAATATTGTGACAATAATGGCGTGTGAAAAACGTAACACTAGGCTCCAAAGTAAACTGAGAAATAGTAGTGACGACGAGCGTAGCTTATCAGCACCACTGTGTAATGAATTAACAGACATTCAAAGCAGTAATTTGGTAATAGTGCATAGGGAAACGGAGCGGGTGGCAGATAATGGTGTAGACAGTGAAACAAGTAGTGAACAGGGAAGCATTATCGATCGATCGGTCGGCAACAGCTCGCCTCAGGAATCCGAAATGACAGAACACAATATTGCATATACTGTAGACTCAGGTTTTGGATCCTCACCGTTTCCTCAAATGAGTCAAGACACGTTTTCTGCTTGTCAAAATGTGAATGTTGCCGGTGAGAATGCCCTGCCAAAAAGCATAGAGAAGCAGACTCCAGGCACTAATACATTATTATTGCAATTAATGCAACAAATGGAACAAAATCGGAGACAAACACAGCAAAAGCTTCAAAAGTTAGACACAATGGAACAAAATCTTCGGAAGTTAGACACCACGCTTGAACAAACACGTGAAGATTTAACTACTAAGTTACATAACATTGAATCGAAATGACAAAGAGTCTGTAATGACGTAAAAACACAAATTTGTGATAATTTCAACCTATTTTTTCGCGGCATGAAAATGCATTACAGAATCACGGAGCAGTCATCAAAGAACTGCAAACTATTGTTCATGAAAATCATGAGACCTTGCAAGCTAAAATTGACTCAGTTGCATCTACCGATTCGGTTACGCAACTTGCAAAAACTCAGGAAAACTTAAAGGACACAGTAGATACTCTGAAAATTGGTTCAGAAAGACACATGGAAGAAAATATTTCATTATCAGAGAAAGTAGTTGAACTTTCGGATCAGCTAAATAATTTATCTACGAAGGTAGATGATAATCTGAATGACACAAAACCGGTAGTCTTTAATGACACAGAAGAGTGCGAACAAATTAGGAAATTCAAACAAAATCAGAATCAAATTAATACGCAACACCAAAGAGAAATCCGGGAAGTACAAGATCAGCTTACGCAGGTAATACAAGAATTACGTACTTCAGGGGACACTCGCGCTCCAATACGGGAAAAGGGACATAGAAATACGGAACAGCCACAAAATAATAACACGGGGTACTTCGGAAATTATGAAAGAAATTGGCAAGGTACACCGAATTTTGAGACGGAACCGCCGAAACGAAGTAACAATGACCGATATGCGACTCGCCGACATTATGATTTTGACTATAAGCTGTTTCTTACTACACGTAAATTCAAAACATTTAAGAATTCCGGCAACGACATTCACCCACAAGCGTGGCTTCATCAATTCTATCATTGTTTTCCTCCCAACTGGTCATTAGAGCACAGATTAGAATTTATGTGTGGCTATTTAGAGAATAAACCAGCTGTAAGAATGCAATCGGTCATTCACGATTCCCACAGTGAAGGAGAATTTTATCATGCCTTACTCTCAGCATATTGGTCTCAAGCTACACAAGACCGAGTAAAACATAGCATCATAATGATGAAACATTTCGAACAATCTGAATTTTCCAGTCTTGTGAAATATTTTGAAGACATGTTGCACAAGAATCAGTACCTGTAAAACCCATACAGCCCCTCAGAACTCAGCCGCATTTGCTTAATCAAATTACCTGAACATCTACAGCATATTATTTTGGCAGGACGTTGCAAAGACGACATTGAAGCTTTTCAGGGACTCTTACAAGATTTAGAAATTGACACTGACAACCGCGGAACGCGAAAACAGGAACACAACAATTACAGGTCACATCCGTCGCAATTCCGCGATGAAAGAAATAATAACTGGACACGACAAGGCTATTATTACAACACAAATCGTGACCAAAACAGACATGACCCGTATGACAACCGTTGGCAGAGTAGTATTAATTACAGGGAAAGATCGCCTCTCTGCGGTAGTGACCATCACAGAGACAATCAGAGAAACAGACAATATGGTAACCAAAATAATGATTATCAAGGGAGACAGAATAACTTCAGACGCAACAGTTCAGCGCGCAGTTACGATTCAGGGAGAAATTCTCCACCACGTGACCGACAAGAAAGAAACTATGGAATCTACCGACATGACGACAGACGATATGATCGCAACGACAGACCTGAATTGCATCTGAACTGGCGGGATTCAAACAGGGCCGGGCCCTCTGGACAAGGTGAATTTGTAGAAGTTAGGTCTCCAAATCCCAATAACCACACGCGCCATCAAAGAGACAATAGGCAATGACTCATACCGCTGGCAGCCACAAAACGTACTTATCAAACTGACGACGCAGCTGCCGTAGCTAGTAACTATGTAGAAATGGAAGACATTAGGGACATCTTACTCCATGAACACGACGTAAAACATAACAACATTGCATATCCTGTGATCCACATTACAGTAAATGACGTAAAATTTACGGCAGTACTTCACTCTGGCAGTCCCATTTCAGTAATTAGTGAAACAGCCTCTAGCAAATGCAACAAATCGGACGATTGCCCCACACTTCCGTTACATAAAGCCACTGGACGGTCTGTATCCAACGCCTTTGTTAAAAATTTCTTACGTGAAGTTGGCCATGTTGCTAAAGCCATTTCAGATAACGGACCGCAATTCAGATCTGCTGTTTGGTCACGCATGCTTCGGAATCATGAAATCAAACCTGTTTTTATTTCATTGTACTCACCACATTGTAACCTGTCTGAACGGATTATGAAAGAAATCAATAAGCTTTGCAGACTTTATTGTCACAAAAAGCATCAGGATTGGGACAGATATTTACACTTATTTCAAAATGTGCTGAATGAATTGCCTCATGACTCCACTACTTTACCACCTACTCTTGTACTGAAGAATGAAGAACCACCGAACAGAATCAGAGAGCTTGTACCTTTCCCAAATACACGAAAACTTCGACACAAAGACATAATTGATTTGGCTATTAAAAATATAAAATCTGCAGCATACAAAAGGAGAAAACTACACGGTAAAGCAAAAGCAAAGAAATTATATATTGGTCAGAAAGTTCTCCTTAAAGCTCATTCATTGTCACATAAGAAGAAACACTTGAGACACAAATTCTTTCTAGTTTACAATGGATCTTACAGAATCCGACGTATACCACATGATAATTGCGTCGAAGTTGAAACTCTGCGTACTAGGAAGAGTAAAGGTTTACACCACATTTCACATGTAAAACCGTTTATTGAAATATAATCTGCTTTTTAACTTTGTCTTTGCTATAAAATTTTTCACTTCACAATTCTAGAATGCTTTGTCAGACTTAAGAAACTGTTACCACACAACAATGTTTGAAGTTAAATATCCAGTCATGAATCAAGGGAACTTATTTAAACAGAAATTACGAATGCATTGTTATAGTGAACAGACGACACAGTGCTGTTATTTGTACATTCTTGCTCGTTAATTGTACGATTACGTATCAATTATAAGGCTTACATACTTAGAACATATACTGCTAATGAGATTTTAATGCAACATTTTGGTTTAGTTGAAAAGACATTCTTTATTTGAAGTACTTTCTGTGAGATTAAAGGTGACTTAGTATTTGGTTTCTTTGACAGCTACACGATTATATCACGACGCTACTAATGTGTGACACAATTTACATTGTTGCTTTTGCGTTGTATCTGTTTTATATCTGCACAGTTTTTCTGTGTTATTCTCGAAAGTAAGACATGTTTTAGTAGCAACTTTTGTGGTATAGCTACAATGAGACAGCCTTTTCTGTAGCACAACAATACGTTACAGCACAGTACTTTCTTCATCACGGCAATAAGCGTAATAACTAAAATATCTATACACAAAGCATTTCACTTTTGTTTATCGTGGGGTAAGTACATTGACTTCTGCAGAACTTAGCTTTCGGAGGACGATAACTACGACACTTCCACAGAGATTATCTTACAACAATACGCACAGTTTAGCGCTACAGTACACGTACTTGAGTGACTGATTTTGTACTTAATACATTTATGTTTAAAGATTTTTTAATTACAATGATACAAAGAAAGTTTTCCATGATACATTTCATTCCATTGCTGTAATCTGTAACACCTGAGGGTATAATTACATTAGTCCTCAGGGGGGTACACGCTTAATTTGTGTACCATGTGTTTGGCAAGCATAAGGTGCCCTAGCTAATATGGCATTTGCTTATACAACTTTACATATCGGTACCATATTTCTGTAACACATAATTACACAGCAATCTTATCATTTACTGAGAGAGACAAACTTTTTTTTTGACTACGTCAGTGACACATGTTTACGCAATTACACAGTTGGGTAACTTCACACTGATGAAATTGTATTTTATCTGTACTTTGTGAACGGTTCATATTTTTTTCGGAACAATTGTGATACTATGTGAGATTTGAATGATATATTTGGTACGAGATCATAATGTTTGAAGTACATTTGAGGTAGATGACACTATTGAAATGAGCAGAGATGAGAATTGATTGAGGGTTTTTTTTGTTTTTTTTTTGTCATCAGTCTACTGACTGGTTTGATGTGGCCTGCTACAAATTCCATTCCTGTGCTAACCTCTTCATCTCAGAGTAGCACTTGCGACCTATGTCCTCAATTATTTGCTTGACGTATTCGAATCTCTGTCTTCCTCTACAGTTTTTGCCCTATACGGCTCCCTCTAGTACCATGGAAGTCATTTTACTCATGTCTTAGAGGATGTCCTACCATCCTGTCCCTTCTCCTTATCAGTGTTTTCCACATAATCCTTTCCTCTCCGATTCTGTGCAGAACCTCCTCATTCCTTACCTTATCAGTCCACCTAATTTTCAACATTCGTCTATAGCACCACATCTCAAATGCTTCGATTCTCTTCTGTTCCGGTTTTCCCACAGTCCATGTTTCACTACCATACAATGCTGTACTCCAGACGTACATCCTCAGAAATTTCTTCCTCAAATTAAGGCCGGTATTTGATATTAGTAGACTTCTCTTGGCCAGAAATGCCTTTTTTGCCATAGCGAGTCTGCTTTTGATGTCCTCCTTGCTCCGTCCGTCATTGGTTATTTTACTGCCTAGGTAGCAGAATTCCTTAACTTCATTGACTTCGTGACCATCAATCCTGATGTTAAGTTTCTCGCTGTTCTCATTTCTACTACTTCTCATTACCTTCGTCTTTCTCTGATTTACTCTCAAACCATACTGTGTATTCATTAGGCTGTTCATTCCGTTCAGCAGATCATTTAATTCTTCTTCACTTTCACTCAGGATTGCAATGTCATCAGCGAATCGTATCATTGATATCCTTTCACCTTGTATTTTAATTCCACTCCAGAATCCTTCTTTTATTTCTATCATTGCTTCCGCGATGTAAAGATTGAAGAGTAGGGGCGAAAGGCTACAGCCTTGCCTTACACCCTTCTGAATACGAGCACTTCGTTCTTGATCGTCCACTCTTATTATTCCCTCTTGGTTGTTGTACATATTGTATATGACCCGTCTCTCCCTATAGCTTACCCCTACTTTTTTCAGAATCTCGAACAGCTTGCACCATTTTATATTGTCAAACGCTTTTTCCAGGTCGACAAATCCTATGAAAGTGTCTTGATTTTTCTTTAGCCTGGCTTCCATTATTAGCTGTAACGTCAGAATTGCCTCTCTCGTCCCTTTACTTCCCCTAAAGCCAAACTGATCGTCACCTAGCGCATTCTCAATTTTCTTTTCCATTCTTCTGTAAATTATTCTTGTAAGCAGCTTCGAGGCATGAGCTGTTAAGCTGATTGTGCGATAATTCTCGCACTTGTCAGCTCTAGTCGTCTTCGGAATTGTGTGGATGATGCTTTCCCGAAAGTCAGATGGTATATCGCGAGACTCATATATTCTACACACCAACGTGAATAGTCGTTTTGTTGCCACTTCCCCCAATGATTTTAGAAATTCTGATGGAACGTTATCAATCCCTTCTGCCTCATTTGACCGTAAGTCCTCCAAAGCTCTTTTAAATTCCGATTCTAATACTGGATCCCCTATCTCTTCTAAATTGACTCCTGTTTCTTCTTCTATCAGATCAGACAAATCTTCACCCTCATACCGGCTTTCAATGTATTCTTTCGACCTATCTGCTCACTCCTCTGCATGTAACAGTGAAATTCCCGTTGCACTCTTAATGTTACCACCGTTGCCTTTAATGTCACCAAAGGTTGTTTTGACTTTCCTGTATGCTGAGTCTGTCCTTCCGACAATCATATCTTTTTCGATGTCTTCACATTTTTCCTGCAGCCATTTCGTCTTAGCTTCCCTGCACTTCCTATTTATTTCATTCCTCAGCGACTTGTATTTCTGTATTTCTGATTTTCCCGGAACATGTTTGTACTTCCTCCTTTCATCAATCAACTGAAGTATTTCTTCTTTTACCCATGGTTTCTTCGCAGCTACCTTCTTTGTACCTATGTTTTCCTTCCCAACTTCTGTGTTGGCCCTTTTTAGAGATGTCCAATCCTATTCAACTGTACTGCCTACTGCGCTATTCCTTATTGCTGTATCTATAGCGTTAGAGAACTTCAAACGTATCTCGTCATTCCTTAGTGCTTCCGTATCCCACTTCTTTGCGTATTGATTCTTCCTGACTAATGTCTTCAACTTCAGCCTACTCTTCATCACTACTGTATTGTGATCTGAGTCTATATCTGCTCCTGGGTACGTGTTACAATCCAGTATCGGATTTCGGAGTCTCTGTCTGACCATGATGTGATCTAATTGAAATCTTCCCGTATCTCCCGGCCTTTTCCAAGTATACCTCCTTCTCTTGTGATTCTTGAACAGGGTATTCGCTATTACTAGCTGAAACTTGTTACAGAACTCAATTAGTCTTTCTCCTCTTTCATTCCTTGTCCCAAGCCCATATTCTCCTGTAATCTTTTCTTCTACTCCTTCCCCAACAACTGCATTCCAGTCGCCGATGACTATTAGATTTTCGTCCCCCTTTACATACTGCATTACCCTTTCAATATCCTCATACAATTTCTCTATCTGTTCATCTTCAGCTTGCGACGTCGGCATGTATACCCGAACTATCGTTGTCGGTGTTGGTCTACTTTCGATCCTGATTAGAACAACGTGGTCACTGAACTGTTCACAGTAACACACCCTCTGCCCTACCTTCCTATTCATAACGAATCCTACACCTGTTATACCATTTCCTGCTGCTGTTGATATTACCCGATACTCATCTGACCAGTGATCCTTGTCTTCCTTCCACTTCACTTCACTGACCCCTACTATATCTAGACTGAGCCTTTGCAATTCCCTTTTCATATTTTCTAGTTTCCCTAGCACGTTCAAGCTTCTGATATTCCACGCCCTGACTCGTAGAACGTTATCCTTTCGTTGAATATTCAATCTTTTTTTCATAGTAGCCTCCCCCTTGGCAGTCCCACCCGGAGATCCGAATGGGGGACTATTCCGGAATCTTTTGCCATTGGAGAGATCATCAGGACACTTCTTCAATTACAGGCCACATGTCCTGTGGATACACGTTACATGTCTGAGGTGTTATGATGTTATTATTACGACAACCATGTGTATTTTGCTGTTGAGGTATGTTTATGATCATTGGAGAGATCATCATGACACTTCTTCAATTACAGGCCACATATCCTGTCGATACACGTTACGTGTCTGAGGTGTTATGATGTTATTATTACGACGACCATGCGTATTTTGCTGTTGAAGTATGTTTATGATCAATAAGCTGATGCTATATGAGGAACCTGATAATGCTACGTAATTATTATGATGAATTATTGAAGAAGTGTCGACGAATATGTATATGTGTAATAAGGTAAGGAATAATGAGTAGTGGTTAGGGACTCTGACTTGTGAAAAGGGATGTTGGAAACCAAGAATCGTGCTTTAAGAGTTATATAATGTGTGTAAATGCGTGAATGTATCACACTGCCAACGAATATTTTTTGGACATTGTTATATTTATAGGATTTTGTTTCCACAGATTCGTAACGATAATATTTCGACCTGTGAAATTTTATTTGTATCACACTGTCACTGTAGCGGAAACTGATGTCGTAAATATTTTGGTAAGGATGGTAGGTCATCTTGACGTAATGCACTGTAAGCTCCCAGCTGCGCGGCAGTCGCCTGGAAAAAAGCCATTAGTGTGTGCCTTTCAGAGGCACATGTGGAGAAAAAAAGAGGCCATTAACCTCGCTATTGACATTCCTTTGTAGAAAGCATCGCAAATATGACACGCTATTACTTGGAAACATATGATTATACTGTGGAGCATGTACTTTGTACTACTTACTCAAATGCTTATGAATTGATGGGAAATATTCGTACATCTGCACACCTGATTATGACAAGTGTCTTTCTACAAGAATTGAGAGAATTTCTACTAACTTATGAAATGCCTCATGACTACTGAATGATATTTTAATGCTTTACTTTGTAGATAGTTGCTTATTTCATTTGATATCTGGTTTCCAGCTGTGTTGCAGCATTGGTTTTATAAAATAAAATTAAATGCATTTGAAAATGTGAACACTTTCTGTCAACAGATCTATTAAACAATAATTTTATGATCCACATTCTTCGGAAAAGGAGCACTAGGAAAGGAAAGAACAATAAGATGGGATTAATAAGTTACTTCATACATAATTTTCCTTTCAACTACTTGGTAAATTTTTTGGTAGAATAACTTCTTGTGGTGCACCACTTTAATGACATAGATATTAAGATGTGAATAGACATTTCTCTTATCTGCATTGTTGTCTTTAGTGTACTATTTTTTCTGCTTGAGCTTTGTCATGTTTAGATATAAGTTATTGCATTTGCTGCTGATGTTTGCCAGGCATAGTGCTACTGAATTTCACTTTGTATTACTCTGTTAAGCCAGTTTTACTACTGATTTATTTTTCTTGTTTGCTGCACATTACCTTATATTAGCAGTAATATTGCAATTGCTTTGCTAATTTATATATACTGCTGCCAATTTCCATTTTTTGTCATTGCTGTTTGTGTTAATTTGTTATGTGCTGCTGCACTGCCTCGTCCCTTGGTATATATATCTGAGCTCAGTAGATTTAAGTTAGTTTAAGAGGGGGTAGACTGTATAAGAAACTAACTATGATGAATTGGAAGAAATGCATTGAGAAGCTATAAGAAAATGGTTTGACCAAAAAAGTAGTGTACAGTGGAGAAAGACTATTTTTGAAAGAGGATGTGAACAGAATACAGAAAGCATGCTTGGATAGGATTTTTTTTTGTGGAAACAAATGTTTCAATAAGAGGAAAGATATATGGAATGAAGTTTTGGGTTGGACTGCAGTACCAAATGTCACACTGAAAACAAACCCTGTCCTGTATTTTTGTGTTATTACACTATGTGAATTTGTGTTTTTCCTGTCTTTATGTGTTTAGCTGATAAGATTTAGGTTGTAGAATTTTTCTGATGATATGTTATTTACTTTGTAAAGATGTTTAGACATTATTTATTTTTGTGAACTGGCAAGACAGCGAATCCACTGTGACGGGTAGCTGAAAGGCACGCGTTTAAGCTCATGCAGGATGGCGTGAGGTCTGGAACAGGACAAGTAATGGAGACTAGCAAATAAAGTACGTAGCTTCTGGAATACTTAACCTTAACCCATAATTGGTGAACATCTGTCTGACGGTACATGCATCACAAGATAAATAGCAATTGATAACGGCTCCTTGCTAGGTCGTAGCAAATGACGTAGCTGAAGGCTATGCTAACTATCGTCTCGGCAAATGAGAGCGTAATTTGTCAGTGAACCATCGCTAGCAAAGTCGGCTGTACAACTGGGGCGAGTGCTAGGAAGTCTCTCTAGACCTGCCGTGTGGCGGCGCTCGGTCTGCAATCACTGATAGTGGCGACACGCGGGTCCGACGTATACTAGCGGACCGCGGCCGATATAAAGGCTACCACCTAGCAAGTGTGGTGTCTGGCGGTGACACCACATTTATTCTGTTTTGTTTTAATGCTCATGTGAGAAGTTGATGTTTCAAAAGTTATTCTGATCTTTTATATATTTACTTATGTCATAATTCCTGTAACACTGATGTATATATTTATTTCTATTCTTTTGTAAAGCCTGTGTTACTACAAATGTTATCTGTACTGTTATGTTCTTTAATGATGTATTTTGTACCTTTGCAATTGTATTCTTGTGTTGTAAATTTATAATTGTATAGACACCAGTTCTTCAAATTAAGTATCATTTCACAGCACACGTTTCTGTTGGTCATAATATATGCACAGTATGTGAGAAATTGGGACTGTTAGTGCTTGCACGTGTGTTGATAATTCAGCAAGGGACTGGTTAACAGCATTGCTGGTTCTAAGGACAATTAAAAAAACTTTGTGAGTGCACAAGTGGTGGTTTATGGACTTACGGACTATATTATCTGCAAGACTCTTCAATGGTGATTGTGCACCCGCACAGTCACAACAGATGGCTGCTGGCCATCTCTACTATGACTACTGTGGGTCTGCATCTTTGATGACCCACCAATACCATTACTTCTACAAGGACTAAGTGGGTCTACACCTTCGATGACCCACCAATACCATTATTTCTACAAGGACTACAGTGGGTCTACACCTTCGATGGCCAACCAATACCATTATTTCTACAAGGGCTGCACTGGGTCTGCACCTCTGGTGGCCCACCAATACCGTAATCTCTACCAGAACTACAGTGGGTCTGTTCTGCGATGACCTACCTACCAATATTCTTCAAACCTTCGACTGACTCTGCTATGGGTTTGCTCTGTTGTGGACCATTACCTGTCTGCATGTCAAGAGTCAGCATTATCTCTCTGTTGGAAGGACAACACTACTTCCTCAAGACTGCATCTAAATCCATTACTTCCATGTGCAGTCTCTTTTACTGCTCACACTTTGAGGAAAAAAAACACTGCAATTTTACTGTAATGAATGATCAGGACTGTCTTTATGGACTGTGAGAAAATTTTAGCTTTTGACCAACATTGTATCAATAAGTATGTGCATTTGATTTCTTTGTTATTGTAATTGCGAAAAAATTTTAACAAATATGTATTGGCCAGTGCCCAAGAGAATTTGTAAAATTTTTTTGTGGGGGGGCATGGGGGCTACGTAAGTCGGCTGTTTAGGTTTTCTTACTGCTAACGCCATGTAGCGCCCTGTATGAAAATCACTGGCTGTGCTGTGTGCAGTCTGTAGCTGGGTTGCATTGTTGTCTGCCATTGTAGTGTTGGGCAGCTGGATGTGAACAGCGCGTAGCGTTGCGCAGTTGGAGGGGAGCCGCCAGCAGTGGTGGATGTGGGGAAGTGTGATGGCGGATTTTTGAGAGCGGAAGATCTGGACATGTGTCTATCAGAAACAGTACATTTGTAAGAATGGATGTCATGAACTGCTATATATATTATGAGTTTTGAACACTATTAAGGTAAATACATAGTTTATCTATCAAAATCTTTCATTTGCTAACTATGCCTATCAGTAGTTAGTGCCTCCAGTAGTTTGAATCTTTTATTTAGCTGGCAGTAGTGGCGCTCGCTGTATTGCAGTAGTTCGAGTAACGAAGATTTTTGTGAGGTAAGTGATTTGTGAAAGGTACAGGTTAATGTTAGTCAGGGCCATTCTTTTGTAGGGATTATTGAAAGTCAGAGTGCGTTGCGCTAAAAAATATTGTGTGTCAGTTTAAGCCAAGTCATGTATAATTTTTCTAGGGGGATGTTACAGCTTTTGTATGTTATTTGGGGCCTGCAGTGCAAAATATGTCGTTTAATGACAAGATTATTACAAATAGTAGCCAGCTACACCGCTCTGTAAATTGTCTTTATTTTATATCATTCACGATGGCCCCATTTCGGCATACTGCCACATCAGATGCTCTGAACATACATAAGTAAGCGATGGTCTTTATATAATGGTCTGTAACTATGATCAAGAAAGCTATAACGCATCGTTAGGTGTTTTCACCTTACATGCAACAATGTTGCTGTCATGTGCTGTCTTTTTTAGCATTATTACGTTCTCCTCGGTGTACACTGGAGATGTATATTTGATATTAGTTGGTTTCCATGTATGCTACTTTCTGGACAGCTTGTAAGAGAGTGGATCAGCGATGTTACATATTTACATACTTACCATTATAAATAAGTGATGTGTGAAGTACAGTTGCTTATTATTTTTTTATAGATTTGGTACTAATTATGTTTTTGCATGGAGTTAGTTTAAGTTACATTTCAGATCATTCTTAATTTTTTCTTGTTAATTTTGTTAGCGTATATTGAAACCTGGTAATCAAGGATGGCAGGATTGAGTTACGATTGTGGACGAGGCCTGAATCAATTACTATTGATCTGCTTTGCAATTTCACTCATTTATTTTGATAAATAATTCTTTCAAAGCAAGCCAGTGAGGTCGCAATCGGACTTTTAAAGCAAGCAACTACAACCACGGCCGAAGGCCTTTAACGCGAGAAATGGGAATTATTTAAAGTTTAACAAATACGTAAAATACAGACAGTCAATGATTTTGAAGACGAGCCAATGCGTTCGCAATCAGAATTTTGTGGCAAATAACCAAAATCATTGCTGAAGTCCACTAACGCCCAGAATGCAATTATTAAAAAGTTTAACAAACATACATAAAATACCAACAGCAAATAGTTTTTGAAAACAAGCCAATGAGTTCGCAACCAGAATTTTACAGCAAGTAACCACAATCATGGCTGAAGGCCTTTAACGTCAGAATGGCATTTATAAAAAATTAAATAAACATACATAAAATACAGACAGCAAATAATTTTGGAAAACAAGCCAATGTGGGTGCAGGAGGAGGAGGGAGGATATTGGTTTTTAACGTCCCGTCGACAACGAGGTCATTAGGGACGGAGCACAAGCTCGGATTAGGGAAGGATGGGGAAGGAAGTCGGCCGTGCCCTTTCAAAGGAACCATCCCGGCATTTGCCTGGAGTGATCTAGGGAAATCACGGAAAACCTAAACCAGGATGACCGGACGCGGGATTGAACCGTCGTCCTCCCGAATGCGCCACCTCGCTCGGTTGTGTGGGTGCAACCAGAATTTCAAGCAAGTAACCACAATCACGGCTGAATGCCTTTGACACCCAAAATGGTAATTATAAAAAAAATTTAACAAATACAATGTGAATCCTCAAATGGCATAGCATTGTTAATTTGAAAAAAAAAAAATCAAATCACCAGCAGGTGAGTCAAATGATGGTAACTTAATAATACAATAATAAAATAATAACACAATAATAAAACGCAAGGGCCAGTGGCAGACGGTGCACCTAGAATCGACCTCTGAGTAGGTCACACCGAAAACAATGTCGCGAGCGAAGAGATAATCAACCAATCGTTGCTTCAGATCACTAGATGGTAACTCAGACTAGTGGCAGTCTAACGAGCGACTAATGATAATATTGCTGAAGCTACCTTAAACCCAACAAAACAAATGCAAGATGTACAATTACGCCAAACCCGGAACAGGCAGTCCAGACTCCGTCCACAGAATACTATGCTTAGCGCTCTCGGAACAAAAAGGAATGACTACCACTAAGGTAGAAGAACGCCAACCAACCTACAATCAAGATGATATCAAAGTTGCACCCGTCACCGGACAGCAGCGGCAAGGCGAGGAAATGTACACTGCCGTTACATACACTATCCCCCAGGGCAGGTAACTGGGGCGTTAGCGGCCACAAGGCAGAAAAATAACGCTGGTTGAACTTAACAATGTAAGAAGCTGGAAACAGTAATTAGTAGCTCAGGAAGGCTAATCAGATCTGTCGTCCCCAGGTACTCCACTCACTGTACTTCGCTTTGGCGACACTACGAGCAGCAACACGAGCCCAACTCACTGGAAAATTGCGAGATTTCACAATGGTGCAGGTTTCTCCACGCGAATTGCTATGCACTCAACTTAAACATGCAGGATCCGATTTCAATGAGATCTGCACCCTCGTGACCACCACCCTTCGATCCGGCAGTCCATACGCGCCGCCAGCTGTCCCGGGGTGTTGACGCTCTGCGCGGACCTCGCTGCTCCTGCGTCCCCAACCGAACTGCTACACGCACCACACGGAAGAAGCACAAGGTTGCTCCAAAAATAGGGAAGCACTTACTACATATCGATAAGCGCTGCTTCTGCCATTAGCGGACAGGCAACACTTACGAAACCGAGTGGCGCCAGTGTACATGAGAAGAAGATAAACACCGCAACCATGCCAACTAAACGATACTTTCTTTCAGAGACCTACACACTGCACCAGCGACCGCTGCACCATGGCTCAGCCCCCGCTCCCCCCCCCCCCCCCCCCCCCCCTCTCAAGGAGAAACCAAACAGAATTTTTTTATGGTGGACTCGGTATTGCTTATCAGTGTGGTTGTCCCTAACCAGAAGGTTAACTGGGCCTAAAATTTGCCTAGTCGTATACGGACTCAGAAAACGGAGTAAACTTACCAAGGATACCAATACGCACTTCCCACCCGGGAAAATTACGGACATACACATGATCTCCCGGCTTACCCCTGAAGGCTCGCTGATTATGGTTATAACGACCAGCTTATTTTTTGTGGGCCCTGACAATATTGCGCCTGGCACGATTCCAGTTGTCCTTGAAGACCTGACAGGTGATCTCCGCAGGAGTTAGGTCTTGAATCCTCCATAAGTTCGAAAGGGGAGTTAACAGGATAAGAAAACACCAAAGAAACCGGGGTAGTCTTCGAAGCCTCATGTCTGGCGATATTGAAATCAAAACTAAGCCAAGGGAGATGAGAATCCCACTTACTGGGAGACTTCTGGTGAAAGATAATCAGTGCGGATTTAAGATTACAATTGATCCTTTCCGCAAAGGACCCCTGCGGATAATATGGAGTGGTAGTTACATGCTTAACACCGCTTTGAAAACAGAAGGCCTTGAAGGGAGTCGAAAGATAAGCTGGAGCATTATCTCTAACGATTTGCTTAGGAGGTCCAAACACAGTAAATACGTTAGTCAAATGCGCAATGGCGGTGGCAGCAGTCACATTACGACTCTTAGGAAACCTCGTAATCCTCGAAAATACGTCAATAATGTCTAATACATACCGATGGTCTCTCTTGGTGCGAGGTAAGGGTCCCACATAATCAATATAGAGTTTGTCCATGGGAACAGATTCACACTTAGGACTAAGGAACCCCTGTTGAAGAGCGTTATTCGTTTTGGTCCCACGACAAAACTGACACCGGCAAACCATTATTTTTCTAACGTCTCGGTCAATAGACGGCCACGTCAGATGCTCCTTAATCTTCTGAAAGGTCTTACAGGTTCCTAAATGCCCACCAATCAACGAGCTGTGAAAATAATGGAAAACTGGGCGTATTAGGGTGCTTGGTGGGCAGATCTTAACCTCCTTGGTACGTCGCAACCTTTTACAAAAAATGCCTTCCTGATAATGTATTCATACAAATGCTCACCCGCCGAAAGCCGTTTCTTAATCGGCCCCCAAAGTGGGATCCTGATCCTAATAGTCGGCAGAGTCATTAAACAAGTGATAAATACCGCCTAACACCACACAATTAAGATTGCATTGCTCGGCTTCTTGGGCGCCCTCACTACATGGTAGTTCAGTAAACATACGGCTGAGGACGTCGGCGAGCGCATTCTCAGTGCCTCTAATGTGCTTAATCTCCAGGCATACCATCCACCTGGCGATACGGCCAGTTTTACGCAGCCTGGCTAGCACTAAACTTAAGGCTTGAGTGTCGCTCTCTGGCTGAAATGCTCTATGTTCGAGATAAAAGCGGTACATACGCAATGCGAATAAGACGGCCAAAGCCTCACATTCGTAAAGAGAATATTTAAGTTCGGCGCTGGTTAGCCGAAGAGACGCATATGCTAATGGCTGCTTTTGACCTTCGAACTCCTGGAGGACTGCCGAAATTCCCACATTCGATGAGTCGGTTTGGACAATAAATTTCTTATTAAAATCAGGCACTCCGAGAAGCGGAGGACTGGCTATGGCAGCCTTAACATGCTCAAAGGCCGCCTCTTGAGCAGGTCCCCACTCAAAACGCACCCCTTTCCTGCGCGGTGCATTTAGAGGAGCAGCCAACTGAGCAAAATTAGGAACAAAACGCCTAAAATAATTAGCCATCCCTATGAACATGGCAATCCCTCGCTTATCTATTGCGACGGAAGGGCTCTCAAGACCTTAGTCCGCTCCTGATCGATGAGAATACTCTCGCCCGATACTGCGTGACCCAAGGTCACCTTATTGGGCTTAACAGTCAAACTGGCCCTCTGCAACCTAGCAAAATCTTGCTGGATATGTTACAAATGCTCTTGAAACGGATGACTATAAATTATCAAATCGTCCAGGTAGTTGTAGATACAGACTAATTTCAATTCTGCAAGAATATTATAAGCAAACGAGTAAAGAAAGCTGAGCCAGTAGCCAATCAAAAGGGGACCCTATTAAATTCAAACACATTCCAATCAGTACAAAATGCTGTAGCGTGTTTACGTTCTTCGGCTAAGGGAATCTGATAATAGGCTTGATTCAGGTCGATCACAGTAAACCAATTAGCCCCGGGGAACCAAGTAAAGGAGTTATGAAGATCAGGGAAAAGAATCGATTCAAGGCCGACCTTCTTATTTAGGTGACGGTAGTCAACAACAGGCCAAAAGTCCCGCCCCTGATCTTTAGGAACAAGGAATAGAGGAGATTCATGAGCGGATGTAGAAGGCCTGTTAACTCCCTGCTCAAGCATTTTGGAGATCTTTTCCTTTAGCATCTTCACCTTAGGCGGTGAGAGACGATGTGGGGACTGCCTGATGGGGATATGGTCAGACAGACGAATATGGTAGTCAAGAACATTAGTAACACCCAGCCTGTCACAGAGAAGCTCTGGGAACCTCTCCAACAAACCCCTTAGGCCTGCTGGGAAGAAAGATGGGTGAGATCAAACTCATTAGCATTAGCATCTCGATTCACCTTACGTTTCGTACACTCACAGAACCCAAATTTCTGACCAGAAGCGAACTTAAAGAAATTGGCGTACCCTGAATAATCAAAGACAAGACCAGTTTTACCGATAAAATCACATCCCAAAATGAAATTGACCGGCAGCTCCTTAACCAAGGTCAAAGAAAAGGAGCACGAGAAATCACCAACCGAGATACTCCCTCGGACCCAACCATGCAGAGGCTACACCTGCCCTTTGGCAACGCATCTCTGCGCCAAAGAAGGGACCGATATAAGTCTCGCAAGGTTACCAAATTCAAGAAACATTCCAAGCTCAACAATGAAAAGGAGTTACCAGAATCTAAAAGGACACAAATAGGTTCACCACCTACTGGAGAAAAACATAAGGTAGTGGGGGTGATAATCGAACAGCGACACAGGCACACCAGGATGTAAAGGCTCGATTCCGGGCTCGTTGCCCAGCCGGGAGTGATTTATTAACTCTGGTTGTCCGCAGCTGAACGCAAATACGAAGTACATGCCATGTCCGACAACACCCGAAACAATGCTGCGACTCCTCTTTAGTTGACTCAGCTGATGATGGTAATCCGGAGTTCCGCCCAGTGACGCTCACCGGCAGAACTTTAACTTCACAGTGTCTATCGTCCGAGAGTGGCAATGCGGATATCGCTACAACGGCCGCACGCAGTTTTTCCAAAGTGGAGAGATGACCACGAAAAACAAAATGTGACTTATCCGCCACTTGCATTCCCCTCAGGACAATTGACACTAACTCCCGTTCAGTCAAGTCGACTAACAAGGCCAAATAGGCCGCTTTAACTCATTCCACGTGTTGATGCAACTCCTCGTTGTCTTGCTGCATCGGCCAAACGTGGCGACACTAGCTGTTTACGAACTCCCGTGGTCAGTCTTTCGCTGATCAAAAGCTTCCTCATCTGCTGCAAAGAAAACCCTTCTGCCATGGTCCTCGATACCAGAGTCATCAATTCGCCTCTAGTTAAAGGATATAACAGAGACAAAATTACCTCATGCAATACAAAAATCGCATCAGCGTGTTGCTCGAAGCTAACCCACAACCATAATAACCTTTTAATTTGCTCGAGTCTGTCTATAGCTAATTCTGTGATGCCTCGAAACAGATGCACCAGGGGATTAGGTAATTTAGCAAACGCCCCGACTAACCCCTTGGTGCACTGCCCGGAAGGTAACAAATCCTGCTCGCAGTCCTATTCCCACCAAGCCTTAAACATGTGACCTTTAACTGCATTTCATTAACCCAGAACCCCGATTTAGCGGTTAATTCAAACTCACGATCCTCTAATTTTAATACCCTTAAATCATATATCCGGTTGGCTAGATGTACCAACTGTGCCCGCACCCTGTCTAACTGACTGCCACTAGGTTGAGTGCCCTCTAAAAGCCGATATTGTCCCCAAGAATATTAACATCTTTAAACAAGAACTCAATAGCTGCCTTTGTCTCACTCACAGCATCCGGCGTTATGTCAACCAGGTAAAGAATGGTAGCTCGCAAGCGGGCTGGTAAGTCGGGAACACTACCCTCAATAGGTTGGCGTCTTATCGCCAGCTCATAAATGAGGTAGTCCTTCCTCAATAGGCCGATCCCGGGGCACTACCAGACCGCCATTATAGAGTTGATCACCTAAAACAGAACCATACACTAAAGCCAGAAATCGTACAACAGTAACAAGATTTAACAAATAAGACAAACAGTAACTGAAATGGCAATATTACAATTGTAACCACGCTCTGCCACCAGTGAAACCTGGTAATTAAAGAAGGCAGGATTGAGTTACGATTGTGGACGGGGCCCGAATCAATTACTATTGGTTTGATATCCAGTTTCACTCATTTATATTAATAAATTTTTTTTTGAAATCAAGGCAGTGAGGTCACAATCAGACTTTTAAGGCAAGTAACCACAATCACGGCAGAAGGCCTTTAATGCGAAAAATTGCAGTTATTTAAAATTTAACAAATACATAAAATACAGACAGCCAATAATTTTGAAGACAAGCCAATGTGGTCGCAATCAGAATATTAACGCAAGTAACCACAATCACAGCTGATGGCCTATAACGCCGAAATTGTGGTTATTAAAAAGTTTAACAAACATACATAAAATACAGACAGCAGATAAGTTTTGAAAACAAGCCAATGTGGTCGCTACCAGAATTATACAGCAAGTAACCACAATCATGGCTGAATTCCTTAAACGCCAGGATGTAAATTGAACAAACATACATAAAATACAGCTGAGCGGAGTGACGGCGCGGTTAGAGGCCCCATGTCACTGACTGGATGGTCCCTCCCGCCGGAGATTCGAGTCCTCCCTCGGGCATGGGTGTGTGTAGTTCTTAGCATAGGTTAGTTTAAGTTAATTTAAGTAGTGTGAAAGTCTAGGGACCGACGACCTCTGCAGTCCCTTAAGAACTCTCCCTCTCTCTCTCTCTCTCTCTCTCTCTCTCTCTCTCTCAATCTCTCTCACACACACACACACACACACACGCACACACACACACACACGCACACACACACAAAATACAAACAGCAAATAATTTCAAAATAACAAGCCAACGTGGGCGCAACCACAATCTAATAAATATTCTGTCAATCAACGAATGGCACAGTAAAAGTTAATTTAAAAAAAATAAACAACAGATCGCCAAACAGATGATAATTTAATAATACAATAATAAAATAATAACACAATAATAAAACACAAGGGCCAATTACAGATGGTGCTCCTGGAATCGACCTCTGAATAGGTCATACCAAAAACCCTTACGCGAGCAAAGAGAAAGCCGGGCAAGAGTTGCTTCAGATCAAAAGATGGTAACTGGGACTAGTGGCAGTCTAACGATCGACTAATGATAATCTTGCTGAAGCTACCTGACACCCAACAAAACGAATGAAAGATGTAAAATTACGCCAAACCCGGAACAGACAGTCCAGTCTCCGTCCACAGAATACTATGCTTAGCGCGCCCGGAACAAAAAGGAATGACTACCACTGAGGTAGAAGAACGCCAACCAACCTACAATCAAGATGATGTCAAAGTTGCACCCGTCACCGGACAGCGGCGGCAGGGCGAGGAAATGTACACTGCCGTTACATACACTATCCCCCAGGGCAGGTAACTGGGGCGTCAGCGGCCACAAGACAGAAAAATACCGCTGGTGGAAATTAACAATGTAAGAAGCTGATAATAGTAAATAGTGATTAGCAGCTCAGGAAGGCTAATCAGATCTGCCTTTCCCAGGTACTCCACTCACTGCATTTCGCTTCGGCGAGACTATGAGCAGCAACACGTGCCCAAGTCACTGGAGAATCACGAGATTTCACAATGGTGGAGGTTTCTCTACGTGAATTGCAATGTACTCAACCTAAACATACAGGATCCGATTTCGATGAGCTCGCGCACCCTCGTGACCACCAACCTTCGATCCGGCAGTCCTTACACGCTGCCAGCTGTCCCGGCGTGTTGGCGCTCTACACGGATCTCGCTGCTCCTGCGTCCCCAACCGAACTGGTACTCTCACACCACACGGTAGAAGCATGAGGTTGCCCCAAAGATAGCGCAGCAGTTTCTACATATCGATAAGCGCCGCTGCTGCCACTAGCGGAGAGGCAATGCTTACGAAATCGAGTTTCGTCAGTCAACAGGAGAAGAAGACTAACAACGCAACCATGCCAACTAAACGATACGTTCTGGCAGGGACCTACACACAGCACCAACAAGAGCCGCAGCACAGCTCATATATGTTTTATGTTGGTGTTACGTCTTCGTGTTATACCATCCACGCTTTTATCTCTGTTACTATGGATATCTGTTACTTACCGTCTCTGACCTACCACTTTACCCGTTTTCTAGATTTATAATGTGAATAAAGTTTTCTACATTCTTTTTGTGCTTTTCGTCAGTTTGTTCGTTGTGTGTATGTTTAGTGTTATTTCTTTATGTGTATTGTACCCTTCTGCTTGTGTTTTATTGTGGTATAATACCTTTTTTCAACATCTGCAAACAGAAAAACACGAGCTAAAACGTATAATAGGAGCACTACAAATCCCTCATATTACGCAGAAGGGAACATTGATGAACATTCCTGAGGAAACAGAGTTGTATTCACATGCATATGATAACCCTACAAATTTACTGAACGAAGAAACTGACTTAAAGCCAAAAAGTATGTACAAAACGTTATTCATATTGTAAACCAAACAAACGGGCAAAGCAATAAGTCAGAGACGCTAAATAACAGATGTCTATAGTAACAGCCATAACAGCGAGAAGGATATAAAACAAAGACATAACACCAACATAAATCACGTACACTAACAAAATCACAATTAAATTAAAACATATTAACTCTGGTGAGTGTACTGGCCATTTTATATATCGTGAACAGCCGGTAGAAGGATTTGGATACTTTTTGCCAAGAAAGTTTGTAAATATCTTAGTGTTATGTGCAGGGTATCCTGATTTTGTTACCACATGAACTTCCTTAAGTCTAGTGGAATAGCTTCTCAAAAGGAAGCTGGCACATCATATAGGAGGCGTAGATATTCGTGAATATTTGGGCCCAGTTATGAAATAAGGATCAAAGATGGGACTGCGATAATAGCTCTTACCATCCCATCTTGACCCTCCAAGATTATTGTTTATTTACTCATGTCAACGTATTGGATATTTAAACTACCGTTAGCGTAGGTTACAAGCTAGATTTGCTCACTAGTATTCAAATAATACTCATTTGGCTATCCTCACTCGCTTACTGAAGCTGTCTCGTCCTGATATCTGGGTTGCTGGTTACTGCTACAAAAATGTTTATTGTACTTTTGTCGTCAGTTGCTTTTCTTCACGTGCAGAGTAGTTTATTCTTCACACATTCAGTTGTTTGAAATTCTTACATATTTTGCAAACGTACGCAGTGAGGAGTTAGACAATCAGAACACCATTCAACAAATAACGACGCCGCTGCTCTAGCGTATGCGCGATATTCGTCATAAACGACAACCGTCCACTCTTCGGAATGCATAATGAATATCTGAATGTATTCAGACTGCTACACGGTGGATCCCAGACTGGTGGACTTCAAGCGCACAGGTAAGCACGAACCGTACCTCTGTTGCTCGTTTGCTTAATATGGTATAGCAGGTCGCATTACTTGTGCGAGTCGCAACGTCCGCCATAACGGCCGCTCGATATACTTTCTCGTTAATGGCATGGTGTAAGCGGACTGTGTTAAATGGCTAGTCCTGTATACGGAGCACGCGAAACTAGCAATTCAGTTGCGCCTGACAATGCCTGAACGGTATTCGACCGAAACTACTAAACACACCTGATAGCCCGAGAACTTTTGTTCATTATATACTGTGATTGTTCACCTCTGACACGTCGTAGTCCTTTAAACTGCGCGTTAGATTTTGTTTACCCGGAGACAAGGAAATAAGTTTCGAAACAGTGCTGCCAGATATTGCGCATGCTTGGCACGCAGTGGTGGAATTTGGTCTCGGAGGCTTCCATTTTTTTACTAAGGTTAAAGGCGTTTCAATAAATGTCACATGAAATGGGAAACTGAGAAAGCTCTTGGCTTACGGACAGGTACGCTATGCATAGGCTCGCGAGACATTAAAAGTAATAATGACAAGAATAGACTACAATGGAGTACTGCTATTGAGATCTTCGTAATATGAACATCGAATGGTTGACGAAGTTGTCGATAGTGAAAAAGTTAAATTGTAGAATGAAAAATAACGTCAATATATGAATATTTCAGCAGCGGAGTGTGCGCTGATGTGTACTCCCTGGCAGATTAAAACCTTGTTCCAGACCGGTGATTCTAACTTCGAAACTTTACATTTCGCAGGTGAGTGTTCTATCGACTGAGCTATCTAAGCATGACTCACATGGTTACTTCCACCAGTACCTCTTCTTCTACCTTACAATTTTCCTAGTCCTGCTGCGTAATATGAGGGACTAGCGCCACTGGAAGAAAATTGATAATGTCGTTGAAGAAACAATCCCCCAGGCTGTATCTTTGCAATATTGTTTTCTTCGAAGAGCGCTGGTCTCGTAAGTTACGCAGGAGAACTTCTGTGAAGTTTGCAACGTGGGAGATGAAGTATTGGTGGAAGCAAGGCTTCGTAGATCGTGCTAGGACAGCCCAGTCACTAGAACACTTGCCAGCTAAAGGCAAAGGCCTTTGGTTCGAGTCGCAGACCGGCATGCAGTTTTAATCTGACAGGTAATTTCAAAATGAATAATGACCCCTTTCTGTAATTGGGAAACGTTGCAGATACTCTGAAGTTAGTATAAACAAGCATGAAGATATCGACCAAAGAGTCAGCTTCGACAAAAGCGAAAATGGAAGAAAATGTATATAGTGTTCTCATACATTAAAAACATTGAAATAAAGAAATTGATGACATGTATTGGATTTAGAAACTGTTTCTTTTAAATCTGCGGTCGTGCGGTAGCGTTCTCGTTTCCCACGCCCGGGTTCCCGGGTTCGATTCCCGGCGGGGTCAGGGATTTTCTCTGCCTCGTGATGGCTGGGTGTTGCGTGCTGTCCTTAGGTTAGTTCGGTTTAAGTAGTTCTAAGTTCTAGGGGACTGATGACCATAGATGTTAAGTCCCATAGTGCTCAGAGCCATTTTTTTAAATCTGCGTTGTCTTAGTTTATGACGGACTGAGCGATAGTTACAGGTCTTGATTTGTTTGCAATCGACTTCAGTGTCACATCACGCTATCTTGCAAGCTTTCTATCTTGTTTCCTGATTATGGAGAGAGTGGGGGCTGTACGTCTATTAGACACTGTGGAAGATATATTTTGGAATAAATGTCTCCTAAGGCGTTGTATCGATCGTACTGGACTGGAAGATGCTGTACACAGGGCGTTACAAAAAGGTGCGGCCAAAATCTCAGGAAACATTTCTCACACACAAAGAAAGAAAATATGTTATGTGGACATGTGTCCGAAAACGCTTACTTTCCATGTTAGAGCTCATTTTATTACTTCTCTTCAAATCACATTAATCATGGAAACACACAGCAACAGAACGTACCAGCGTGACTTCAAACACTTTGTTATAGGAAATGTTCAAAATGTCCTCCGTTAGCGAGGATACATGCATCCACCCTCCGTTGCATGGAATCCCTGATGCGCTGATGCAGCCCTGGAGAATGGCGTATTGTATCACAGCCGTCCACAATACGAGCACGAAGAGTCTCTACATTTGGTACCGGGGTTGCGTAGACGAGAGCTTTCAAATGCCCCCCTAAATGAAAGTCAAGAGGGTTGAGGTCAGGAGAGCGTGGAGGCCATGGAATTGGTCCGCCTCTACCAATCCATCGGTCACCGAATCTGTTGTTGAGAAGCGTACGAACACTTCGACTGAAATGTGCAGGAGCTCCATCGTGCGTGAAACACATGTTGTGTCGTACTTGTAAAGGCACATGTTCTAGCAGCACAGGCAGAGAATCCCGTATGAAATCATGGCGGCGAATCGAGGAAGTACAGTACATACTGACGAAACTAAAATGAGCTCTAACATGGAAATTAAGCGTTTCTAGACACATGTCCACGTAACATATTTTCTTTCTTTGTGTGTGAGGAATGTTTCCTGAAAGTTTGGCCGTACCTTTTTGTAACACCATGTATACAGCATCTTCCAGTCCAGTACGATCGATACAACGCCTTAGAAGACATTTATTCAAAAATATATCTTCCACAGTGTCTAATAGACGTACAGCCCCCGCTCTCTCCATAATCGGGAAACATTTCTAGTAGTTACTAATTTTCGTGGAGAAAATTAATAATATTTTACTCTTGTTTATTTTAAGACTCAAAGTACAGTACTATTCGAGTTGTGTGGTAATAATGGAATGGGGCAGAAAGGGAAGAGATATAAGGCTATCACTGCTGTCAGCTGCATCGGTACATTGCGCTTCAGCAACATTTCTCTCCCTCAGAATCCTCCAGTTAATGTTTTCTAGTCTAGGACCGGAAATAACAGAATAACAACATCACATTTTCCCCTTACTCACATAGATCTATAAACTCGAGAAGTTTTAGGTACTTACAATAATATTCCGGTAACCCAGGCCAGTCTCCATCTCACGGGTGAGTATCGGCAGGATGTATGTCGTAGTGCACAGAGAACAGAAAATATTCCAGTTCTCTTCTGGGAAACGAGTGTACTAGCGGTATCGTTGAACGATCGAACACTAATCTTCATCCCTAGAAAATAAAATGATAGTACCTGGGATTCTGAATAATCGACTACTTAAAAACAAATTTTTCATAACGCCTAGACTATAGTAAAGTTATTTTAATGTAGGGATATATTTTCCTAAATACGATTCGTGACGTGAATGTACATGTACAGGAAATAAGCTGAGACATAAATTACTCATGGAATTATTATACATGTTACGTTGACTTTTGCCATTACACAGATGGTTAAGAGGTCATGTTAAATATTCTTTAAGTACATTTCGGTGACATGATGTATCACGTTAGATAAAAGTTATTCTCGTAAAATCAAACGAAGGAAGTGAAATGTGGTTAGAAAACCGCGATACAGTATTTTAATGTTCTGGAGAATGTTGAGAACAACGAGAACGTTTACAATAAAGAATTGCTGAACGCCTTATGTTCATAGCAGTAAGACAGCTTAGGAAGACTTCAATAAATATACTACTAATCGCTACCCGGTGAGAGCTACTGACGAACCATATCTGTCTTTAGTTTGTAATTACATTTGGTAGCTCACTTCATGAGACAAATATACTGCAGGTAAAACTGATTTTCTCGACTAAATGGGTTTCTGAACGCCAGTAGCCCTCGCCGTAATTTTCTGAAAAAGCTCTGCTCTGAGACGTACACGACCCTTACTTGGTCCTTCACCTTCCTATGGATGAAGTATCGAGGCATCGGGACAGCAATAGGATCGCTTCTCTTTACGTCAGCCATACTTAACCACCTGGCGTGGCTCGTTTCCTCGGAAACGACCTTACCAAATGTCAGCCGTTCCCATTGTTGTGTACACCATGACTTGGATGGGTGCATTTTACCTTAATATGCGGTGAGATCATATGTCTTGGTTTTACGGATATTGTTTTTCACTCGGAATAATCTGTCTTACACCTTCACTCATGGATCTTCAGGTCAGCTGCCGTTAGTATAATCTGTAATGAAGTTTACCATATCCGTCTAAAAGTAATTTCCATATCTTGGAAACAGTCACTGCTCTTCGGTTCAGTTAGTGACCTTCTATCTCTGTCACTACATTACTCTTCAATCGTAGACGTAACAAATACTGTCGGACGATATAAGCCATAAAAAAAGGAAAGCAATCTGCATCACCCAGCGACTACTCTGACTACAATCTAATTCTGCATACGATGACACTCATTTAAATAATTTAAACTCACAGCCCAAAACAGAAAAGTAGTACGCATGGTTTAACAGTTTAAGTAATGCAGTGCTCAACGGAATGTTCCTCTGGCGAGATTCACTGCACTGAAGTCAGTAATTTACTCACAGACAATAAATTTTCTTGCCTACTAATAAGCGCTTGATCATTTGTGATCGTCTGATGTGGTGAATATGGAGTTATGGTTAACACGATACCGACAATTTTGTCCATTATGTGTTGTGAAATGAAAGACGTCACTCTTAACGGGATTACTGGAGATACGTATCTCAAATAATCGTCTAACTACTTTTGACTCATCTTGCTTGTGAGAGAAGAACATAAAACTTCACTAACGCCTTACTGATCGACCCGATATCACAGCGGACACACATTAGTGGTATGCGCCAGTCAGTGACCGTATCGGTAACATTACCGTAAGATTATCGTATTCATTACTAGTGTACATAATACTCCTTACTTTTCAAAGTCGTAGCACTCTGTCCGTGACAACATATTGTTCATGATGATCTGTCAATTAGAAAGGAACTCAATTGGAAAGACTTTCATTACCATTATCGAAGGATTTTTATTGATTCCATTACTGTTAAATACTTCGTAGAGAATTAAGCAAAGAACGAATTAAACAACATGATAAGTTTGGCATTTGTACACTAACTTGGTAAGTCAACGTAATTAAGCCCAGAAGTTATACAAAAATATTCCTTCTCTGTTTGTATTCGTATCTCTTCATGAATCATCTACTGGATATGTGATTCTTCATTTGAAACAACGCAAATGAAGCAGCAGTGAAATACTTCAGGGCGATGGACGCTATGTCTCAGTCGCGAGGAGCGGAAACATTTTTGTGCCACAATACAAACTGTTACACTGAATACATAACTGCTGGGATAACGATTTCGTTAAATAAGGAGTGTTAGTAAGCTGTAGGAATTTTTTGGTGTGTACTGTTACACGAATGCAGACCAGTCAAACCTACTACACTACCGGAAAATAATGCAGCAGGGCTGTCTGTACGCCGTCTTGTTTCGCCTCTCTACACACTGTAACTGCGTTGATTTTAGAGGTGTACAGTGTTTACAGCATTCGCTCTAGGACACAACCACGCCCCACTGACGAGTGCGTACTCCTACTGAACAACTTCAGCTATTTGATTGGGATCGCAATGGGGGCCTTCAGGAAGCACGATGGATGTGGTAGCCGATTGCTGCACATGTTGGGCCCAGTACATCAGCGACGTGTTGCTGCTTTCAGCTGTGGTCTGTGGGACATTCCCACACCCGTAGACCAGGTTCTGGACATCCGCGTAGTAGAGGCTCTCGTGAAGATCTATGCTTTGTGGGAGTAGCGGTGACCGACCGGACGTTATACTGGGAAGAAACCTGGGGACGTACTGCATCTGCTGCATCACTAAAGAGTGGAGGGAACCCTTTCCTTGGAGCAGGACTATGATCATGTGCGACTCTGGCTGTGCTGCCACTGACTCCAGGACACAGCCAAGCACGACTAATCTGGAGTCGTGAACGTGTCAACTGGAGAGTGGTAGGATCGCTGTTGTCTTCAGTGATAAAAATAGGTTCTCTCTGTATGCGAGTGATGGACTTACACGCGTGCTGTTCAAATGGCTCTGAGCACTATGGGACTCAACTTCTGAGGTCATTAGTCCCCTAGAACTTAGAACGAGTTAAACCTAACTAACCTAAGGACATCACACACATCCATGCCCGAGGCAGGATTCGAACCTGCGACTGTAGCACACGTGTACGAGGTAGATCTGGTGAACACCCTGTTGTGATGTGCACTCTCTTACGGCACAAACGTCACAACTCGGGCTTCATAGTTTGGGGGCCACCATATACAACATACTGTCACATGTGGTGTCTCTATCGTTGGTCAAATATTAACCAGTATCCGCTGCACTATATAGGTGTTTACCCATACATCATTGCCATTTCTTCGACAGGAAGGTGATATGTTTTTTCAGCAGAAAAATGCGCGTCCTCAAACAGCTGATGTGACGAAACATGTGCTTCTTGGTGCACAACAAGTGTTCTGGACAGCAAGATCACCAGATTTCTCGCCAGTTGATAGCGTATGATACAAGGTGAAGCGCGAAGTTGCACGTTATCCACAGCCTGCAAGAAACTTTGCTGAATTGCAACGAAAGGTGTTACTTCTCCACATGTTCCCTCACTCATCGATTCTGCGGGGAACTTCTTCGTCTCTTATCATTCCACATAATATTCCACATCCTTCTGTAGCACCACCTCACAAACATTTTAATTCTCTCCGTTTCCAGTTTTACCGCATTCCATGTTCCACTACTATACAAACCTATGCTATGTACATACATTTTCATAAATATCTTCATCAGATGAAAACTGATGACTGGTACTAGAACACTTCTTTTCACAGAACGCCCTCTAGCCTAGGCTAGAATACGTTAAATGTCTTCCTTTTCCGTCCGTCATGTATTATTTTGCTATCAAGATATAGGAATTCCTACACTTTATGTACTTCCTCATTTCTCTCATCTTTATTCATTTTAGTCTCATCGAATAGTGTTTGCTTATTAGGCAGCTCATTCTATTGAACACGTCCTGTTATTGTTTTTCTAATCCGAACACATGATTCTTGATGTACCATTCTTATTGTTCCTTCTTGGTTCTTGTACGTATTGTATATCGTCCAGCCTTCCCTAGTGCGGAAACGTATTTTCCTGAGAAGTTCGAATTTGGACTATTTTGCATTGTGGATTATTTCTATGTCGTCAAAACCAGTGAATTAGACTTGATTCTCTTAAGTCTTGCTGTCATTATCAGCTACAACGTCAGAACTGCCTATCTAGTGCCTTCACCCTCCTAAGACCAAATTTTCATCAAATCGGCCCTCAATTTTTTTTTTTTTTCGATTATTCTGTATATTATTCTTGCCGGCATCTTGGATATATGAGCTGTTAAGATGATTATATGCTTTTGCTATCTTTCGAGATTGTGTGTTTCATATTTTTCTGAAAGTCCTATGGTATCTCTCTTGTCTCATAGATTTTACTAATGAAACTGAATGTAGTCACTTAATTAACATTTCGCAGAATAATTCTAGAAATTGAAAAGTAATGTTACAGATGTTTAAACCTGCTTAGATCTCAAGTCTGTTTGCCACTGACCACAGTGCTGAATCCCTTACGTCTTCCATGTTGACATTTGATTCCTCTTCTATCAGGCCTTTAAACTACTCCTTCTACACGTAGAAGCCTTCAATGTGCTCTTACCACTTGTTTGCTGCCTCCTCTGAGTTTAGCAGTGAATTGGCGGAGCTGTTATTTGTACACTTCTGATTCATGTGAAAAGGTATCCGATGTGGTTATCACTACATGACAGGAATTAACAATTTAGAAGGCCAAATTGTAGTTGGAGCTAGATGCGTGGGACATTTTGGAAATCGTTAGAGAATTCAGAATGCTCAGTGTCTGATGGGAGGGGGACAGTGAATTCTGTGTGCAGATATCATTAATATCATGTCCTATGGAATCTTCAGTCGTGGTTTTATTTTTACCTCTCCCCTTACACTGTTTAGTGTTCGCATCAGCTGACTTATTACTAAGGATAAGCTGTTGTTGTCTATCAATTTCATTGTAATTGTCGTTGTTGTTATGGTCTTCAGTCCAGAGACTGGTTTGATGCAGCTCTCCACGCTACTACATCCCATGCAAGCTTCTTCATCTCCAAGTACATCCTTCTGAATCTGCTTAGTGTATTCATCTCTTGGTATCTCTCTACGGTTTTTATCCTCCATGCTGCCCGCCAATACAAAATTGGTGATCCCTTGGTGCCTCAGAACATGTCCTACCAACCGATCCCTTCTAGTCAAGTTGTAGCACAAATTCCTCTACTCCCCAATTCTATTCAGTACCTCCTCATTAGTTATTGATCTACCCATCTAATCTTCAGCATTCTTCTGTAGCACAACATTTCGAAAGCATCTATTCTCTTCTTGCCTAAACTATTTATCGTCCACGTTTTATTTCCATACATGGCTACACTCCACACAAACACTTTTAGAAAAACTTCCTGACACTTAAATGTATACTCCATGTTAACAAATTCCTCATCCTCAGAAACACTTCCCTTGTCATTGCCATTCTACATTTCAAATCTTCTCCACTTCGATCTTCATCAGTTAATTTGCTCCCCAAAAGTGAGATCTAATCTACTACTTTAAGTGTCTCATTTCCTAAACTAATTCCCTCAGCATCACCTGATTTAATTTGACTACATTCCATTATCTTCGTTTTGCTCTTGTTTCTGTTCATCTTATACGATCCTTTCAAGACACTGTCCATTCAGTTCAACTGCTGTTCCAGGTCCTTTGCTGTGTCTGACAGAATTACAATGTCATCGGCAAATCTCAAAGTTTTTTTTTTCTCCATGGATTTTAATTCCTACTAATTTTTCTTTCGGTTCCTTTATTGCTCGCTCAATATATAGATTGAATAACATCGGGGATAGTTTAGAACCGTCTCCCACTCCTTCCAAACCACTCCTTGCCTTTCATGCCATTCGACTCTTATAACTGCCATCTGGTTTCTGTAAAAATTGCAAATAGCTTTTCGCTTCCTGTATTTGACCTCTGCTACCTTCAGAATTTGAAAGTGAGTATTCTAGTCAAAAGTGTCAAAAGCTTTCTCTAAGTCTAGAAATGCCAGAGACGTAAGTTTGCCTTTACTTAATCTGTCTTCTAAGTTAAGTCGTACGGTCTGTACTGACTCACGTGTTCCAACATTTCTACGGAATCCAAACTGATCTTCCCCGAGGTCGGCTTCTACCAGTTTTCCCATTCGCCTGTAAAGAATTCGTGTTAGTACTTTGCAGCCGCGACTTGTTCGGCAATTTTCACGCCTGTCAATACCACCTTTCTTTGGGATTGGACTTATTATATCATTCTTGAAGACTGAGGGTATTTCGCCTCTCTCTTACATCGTGCTCAGCAGATGGTAGATTTTTATCTTGGCTGGCTCTCACAAGGGTATCAGCAGTTCTAATGGAATGTTGTCTACTGCCGGGGCCTTGTTTTGACTTAGATGTTTCAGTGCTCTGTCAAACTCTTCACGCTGTATCATATCTCCTATTTCATCTTGATCTACGTGCTCTTCCATCTCCATATTATTATCCTCAAGTACACCGCTTGTGTAAACCCTCTATATACTCCTTCCACCTTTCTGCTTTCCCTTCACTGCTTAGTACTGGTTTTCCATCTGAGCTCTTGATATACAAGTGTTTCTCTTTCCTCCAAAGGTCTCTGAATCAAAGGCTCAGACGGTTCTGCGACCATGTAGGCTGCAGATTGCTCGACTTGCGCCAAAGGGTGGTTGAGTTTCGGGTTCCGCTGTATAGGTCAGGTGTCCACTATACACAGGAGGCGGCTACATGGGTAGCAGGGGTTGTGTGGCGTGCACTGGGCGGTGTTTTAGATTAGAGAGTCTCGGGAAAACACAAGAAGGGCTTCGGTCTAAAAGGCTGCAGGCCGAACACAGGAAGAACGTAGATACGGGAACCATCGGTATAACAGTTGTAACTTGTCGTAGCTGTGTTGGGAAAGTACCAGAGCTCCAAGCGCTAATAGAAAGCACCGACGCTCAAATCGTTATAGGCAATGAAAGCTGGCTTAAGCCGGAGATATGCTCAGCCGAAATTATTCCGAAGAATCTAACGGTGTTCCGAAAGGATATGCTACAAACGGTTGGTGATGGCGTGTTTGTTGCGTTTAGAAGTATTTTATCTTGTCGCGAAATTGAAGGAGATAGCTCCTGTGTGTTAGTATGGGCATTTTTGGCAACCAGAATAAAATAATAATTGGATCCTTTTACCGACCTCTCAATTAAGATGATACAGTTGCTGAAAGGTTCAAAGAGAACATGAGTTTGATTTTAAACACATACACAGCACATACAATTATAGTTGGTGGTGACTTTAATTTACCCTCAAAATGTTGGCGAAAATACATGTTTAATTCCCCATTCAATAAGAGACGTAATAACCTTGCTGGTACTGTTGTAGAGTATTGTCTAATAACCACTGAGTACAGCTATGGTGTTTCAATAGCTGTAATTCCTGCTTTAATTCGTCGTCTCTTTTTGGTATACTTACTACACAGATTACCATTACTTATAGTGAACCCCTCTACTGTACGAGGTATATGATCCTGTTATCTTACTTCACACATGATGAGTCCGTCCCTTTGCCCGCCTCTTTTACTTTTTGATAAAAACCGGTAGCGTCTTACCACGCATAACCATACATATTTGCAGACAGTGGGTATACAAGTCTGGTGGTTGGATACTGGTGGACGTATCAAGAGGCACTCTTTATTAGTCCAACAGACAATGGTGATTATGACCCTTAAGTGATAGGTAACACGATGAACAACCGCTTACGACAAATATGTGACGATAACGTACGTTGCCGTTCGATCTACAGTAAATGATATGATCTCATTTTGATATACTCATGGTCCTATATGCGTCAAGATTCAACTATTCTTTGCTCGGTCAGTTTCAATGATGACAGCGTACTTAGCTCTCGGGTTACGTCCGAGTTTCTGTTGAACTAACCAGGTAATCCTCTAAGCACTGTAGTTCAGAATATGAACATCCTGTAACGATAAGTTTGTAAATTATCTGCGTGCACAGGAAGAGGAAGCAATTGCACTTTCAGTCTCTACATTTTCGTTGTACTTCTTATAGCTCACTCTTCTCTGTCTCTGTCTCTTTTTCTCTCTTTACTTCAGTTAAGGGTAATATACGTTAGGGTAGCTTACCTCTGTCGGGTTGTACAATTCTTCCTCTATGTCTCTTCTCGATAACAGTGACAAGGGTATATAAAAATTCTTAAGATTTTATCTTTCGGTAGCATTCTTCCGTAATCTATGAGTCATTTGTTCAGTTCTTCGTTTCAGTAATAGTTTCTTTCTCTCTCCTGGAGTGTTGAAGCAATGACATCAATGCTAACTTTTATTTCACGCGCTTGACTTCATCTATTCGGACCCAGACAAGACCTGAGCACTCGGGAAAGTATATATTTTTAACAATCTACGAATGGGAGTGATGTGTAGCATGAAGAACTGCGGAAGAAAACTCCAGACGGCCAAGATGGCTAGTAAAGTATTCATTTAGATTATCGGTTTCGGTAAAACTATATTACCACCTTCGGATCTGCACAGACAGAACAAGATTGACAGGGTAATAGTTTCACAAAAGCTATAACCAGCTACATTTGACAAGTCCATACGTTTGGGAAAGTTACATGCCATCAACTTTACAGTTCGCACAATGTTAGCCATCTTAGCTGTTTATCGTGTCGTATCACAAATGTGTGTTTAAGAATCGTGGAACACTCTGGATGTCGGCATGTCATAATTAAAAGAAGTGTATGTGCAGAGCGTAGGATTACTGAGCCGACAGACAGTTTACATGCTTATACTAGAGCTGAATAACGAGTACGATGTCATGTACACACAACATTACATTGTAAGCTCGTCAGGTGGCACTGCGGTAGTACAGTTTACATTAAATTTATACAACACCAAGAATCGTTACCGCATTAACTAAAAAAGCTGTGGAGTAACAAGAATTTGTTAAAACACAGTCGTCATTCTTTTTGACGCGCAATCCAATCAGGGAATCAGTGGTATTAACTAGATAATTTTATGAAATTATTCTCATATTAAAGCGAAATAATAACATGTAACCGGAACATTCAACCGTTCTGTGACGCAATATCGGAAGCAGTCGGGCTACTCATTTTTGTGCTGCGTAACATAAACAACCTTATTAGCAAATATTTATGTGCAACTGTACATTCAAAGATAACTCTATGAACTACTCAGATACCATTCATGGCTATGTCATATACTTTTAATTTTTTTTGCTACGTAATTATCATTAAAGTATTACATCTAAGTACACTGCAATGTATTACTCGATGTCTGCGTTAATTTTTATCTTGGGCTGATAAAAGCGTTAACTTTTTATATTAACGTCACGGACAGAGTGAAAATTTTAATAAATTAATAAAATCATTAAAGCGAAATATCTTGTGCAACGCACATTAATTTCACTACATATAAGGTTTGTTATTCAAGTGTAGGTACATCATGATAAGTCGCCCGGTTTCTAGGCTACGTTTAATTGTTTGTGGTTAAACATAGAATGGAGGCTTTTCAAAAATCATATTTTATTATATCATAGGTACTATATAACTACCATATGAATGAAACCACATAAACAAAGAACTGTTCTATACAAATCACTCTTGATTACACGTAAAACTTACAGCTTGATGTCTAGGTATCGCTGAAAGTTCATACTGATAGAACACTTTTCTCTGGTATTCAAATTTAATAGCGATTCTCTCCCATAGGACGACACATGTAATATTAAGATGTACCATTCAGGCATGGTATGGGGTTCTAAAAAACATTATTGATCATAAGAAAAATATAGCCATATAAAAACAGAAACGTTATTAAAAAAAATGGTTCAAATGGCTCTGAGCACTATGGGACTTAACATCTATGGTCATCAGTCCCCTAGTACTTAGAACTACTTAAACCTAACTAACCTAAGGACATCACACAACACCCAGCCATCACGAGGCAGGGAAAATCCCTGACCCCGCCGGGAATCGAACCCGGGAACCCGGGCATGGGAAGCGAGAACGCTACCGCACGACCACGAGATGCGGGCGAAACGTTATTAAACAATTTACTATTGATTACAAATAAAATTATTAGATCGGTGGCCGGGTATCGCTAACTGCACTATAAATTAATCCTGCTTGCATGTAAAACTTTCGGTTCAATATCTAGGTAGCGTTGGCAGTTGAAACCGATTGAAAGCAGTGGTTTTTCGTATTCTAAACTGATTACGTCCCTGTCCCTTTGGATAAACCGTTATAGTAGTAAAATGTTACATTCACGCATTAATTTTCTAAGTATTAGTTATCTATGCTTCTGTTTATTACAACGTGATGAGGCCACATCAGTAGTTCATATTGTACGTGTCCTTGTTGCTACCAGGATTACATTTTCAGCCTCCATTCAGCCTCCATATAGCTACAACATGTGAGAATCATTATATAGTACGGACAAACATTGGTGAGTAAAGCTCCAGATCCTTATACACTCCTGGAAATTGAAATAAGAACACCGTGAATTCATTGTCCCAGGAAGGGGAAACTTTATTGACACATTCCTGGGGTCAGATACATCACATGATCACACTGACAGAACCACAGGCACATAGACACAGGCAACAGAGCATGCACAATGTCGGCACTAGTACAGTGTATATCCACCTTTCGCAGCAACGCAGGCTGCTATTCTCCCATGGAGACGATCGTAGAGATGCTGGATGTAGTCCTGTGGAACAGCTTGCCATGCCATTTCCACCTGGCGCCTCAGTTGGACCAGCGTTCATGCTGGACGTGCAGACCGCGTGAGACGACGCTTCATCCAGTCCCAAACATGCTCAATGGGGGACAGATCCGGAGATCTTGCTAGCCAGGGTAGTTGACTTACACCTTCTAGAGCACGTTGGGTGGCACGGGATACATGCGGACGTGCATTGTCCTGTTGGAACAGCAAGTTCCCTTGCCGGTCTAGGAATGGTAGAACGATGGGTTCGATGACGGTTTGGATGTACCGTGCACTATTCAGCGTCCCCTCGACGATCACCAGTGGTGTACGGCCAGTGTAGGAGATCGCTCCCCACACCATGATGCCGGGTGTTGGCCCTGTGTGCCTCGGTCGTATGCAGTCCTGATTGTGGCGCTCACCTGCACGGCGCCAAACACGCATACGACCATCATTGGCACCAAGGCAGAAGCGACTCTCATCGCTGAAGACGACACGTCTCCATTCGTCCCTCCATTCACGCCTGTCGCGACACCACTGGAGGCGGGCTGCACGATGTTGGGGCGTGAGCGGAAGACGGCCTAACGGTGTGCGGGACCGTAGCCCAGCTTCATGGAGACGGTTGCGAATGGTCCTCGCCGATACCCCAGGAGCAACAGTGTCCCTAATTTGCTGGGAAGTGGCGGTGCGGTCCCCTACGGCACTGCGTAGGATCCTACGGTCTTGGCGTGCATCCGTGCGTCGCTGCGGTCCGGTCCCAGGTCGACGGGCACGTGCACCTTCCGCCGACCACTGGCGACAACATCGATGTACTGTGGAGACCTCACGCCCCACGTGTTGAGCAATTCGGCGGTACGTCCACCCGGCCTCCCGCATGCCCACTATACGCCCTCGCTCAAAGTCCGTCAACTGCACATACGGTTCACGTCCACGCTGTCGCGGCATGCTACCAGTGTTAAAGACTGCGATGGAGCTCCGTATGCCACGGCAAACTGGCTTACACTGACGGCGGCGGTGCACAAATGCTGCGCAGCTAGCGCCATTCGACGGCCAACACCGCGGTTCTTGGTGTGTCCGCTGTGCCGTGCGTGTGATCATTGCTTGTACAGCCCTCTCGCAGTGTCCGGAGCAAGTATGGTGGGTCTGACACACCGGTGTCAGTGTGTTCTTTTTTCCATTTCCAGGAGTGTAGTACAATACTACGCTAATACACAGCCATAATGGCCTGATAAGGTGAAGTGCAAGCTTTTACAATAATGTACTCCTATCTCTTAGCACATTCAGACAATGTACGACTTTTGTGCACACTAAGTCCATTACACATAAGAATTTTTTACCTCAGTATACGCAAATACGGTGTATCATTCGATACCTGATTTAATTGAACATATTTTTGCTTCAGGCCAAACATCGAATGGTTTTTGTAATAAGCCACATTTAATTAAGTCATATGTATACTACTACTTTAAAAAAAAAAATTCATACACTGTCAAAATATTTGAAAATGGTGACATAGTGTTACCGAAACCGGTCGTGTGAACAAATACTTTATCAGTGATCTTAGCAGTTTGCAGCTTTTTCCAGAGTTGATCTCTCCATTCGGGTATTTGGCACTTTTATATATAATAGTGAAAGTGATAAACTTTGTTCCATATCAAGATAACTCACTATCCATCCTCATTATTGTATTTACGCCAGTACCTCTCTCTGTGGGTGGGTGCCTGGGTGGTTCAGTCTGTAAGAGCATTACTGGCGAAAGGAATGGTTCCGGTTCGTCATCAATTCCAGCATACATCTAAAATCTGGCACCAAGTTTCAGAACAGCACACACTAACTGCAGAGAAACAGTTTCAACCTGCGCTATCCACCCTCTATCCAAAAAGTTCCGAGACTGATTTTATTCCTGGCGTGTCAGTGTAGTACCCACGTTGGCAGCTTGGCCTAATGACTCAAGCACATTCGACCCGTCACTTGTGACCAGACAGTGCTAATAACTGGACGTGCGACTGTAGCGTATCAATGTTGTTGTGTCACAAATCACAATAAAGCATAGAGCTGAATACCTCTAAATCCAGAATGTTTTGAAGAAGAGGAAAGTACCGGGTGATCAAAAAGTCAGTATAAATTTGAAAACTGAATAAATCACGGAATAATGTAGATAGAGAGGTACACATTGACGCACGTGCTTGGAATGCCATGGGGTTTTATTAGAACCAAAAAAATACCAAAGTTAAATAAATGTCCGACAGATGGCGCTTCATCTGATCAGAATATAAATAATTAGCATAACAATGTAAGAAAAAGCAAAGATGATGTTCTTCACAGGAAATGCTCAATATGTCCACCATCATTCCTGAACAATAGCTGTAGTCGAGGAATAATGTTGTGAACAGCACTGTAAACGATGTCCGGAGTTATGGTGAGGCATTGGCGTCGGATGTTGTCTATCAGCGTCCCTAGAGATGTCAGTCGATCACGATACACTTGCGACTTCAGGTAACCCCAAAGCCAATAATCGCACGGACTGAGGTCTGGGGACCTGGGAGGCCAAGCATGAAGAAAGTGGCGGCTGAGCACACGATCATCACCAAACGACGCACGGAAGAGATCTTTCACGCGTCTAGCAACAGTTTTTTTCGGTTCTAATAAAACCCCACGTCATTCCACGCAATTTCTACCTCTCTATCTACATTATTCCGTGGTTTATTAAGTTTTCAAATTTATACTGACTTTTTGATCACCCGATATATGTAGTGTTTGTCCTGCACAATTTGACACTCGATAAAAAAGACGCGTGGATGCCTTCCTCAACTTCATTAGAATGAAAAATGTGTGCCATTTCTTTCTGAAAAAATCATTACATGAGTCTCCAAGTTATCAAAACGAATCTAATACAAAACGACAAAGTGCATAGATGGGCTCTGCTGGTACGGCAAGACCGAAGAGAGTGCGAATGTTACGCTCAATTGAAACAATATTCCAAAGAATGATTTCTCTGACAGTTTCACAAGGTTATACGAGCGTTGTGTGCATTGTTCTCAATTTGGGTTGATGATGGGGGAAGGGGGGAGGGGGGGGTGGGCCGACGGCGACCTCACCTGAAGTATTAAAGCCACAATCTCAACTTTTATCCACTTGTTATTAATCCTGTCTCTAATCATTTTGGACTGACAGTGTATGTGTGTATCATTTCACGTACCTTAACAATAGTGTTGTATTAGTAAGAACAGAAAAGGCTATAGCGTTTGAACCGCTATGAACCTTAAATACCAAACAATCATAAATACATCTGAAGGAATAACTTGCACACAGAAATCGTAGTCTGTCCCGTATCTAGTCTAGTAATCGCACTTACAGTTTCAGAAACCACGATTTGACATATGAATCACGTCTTACTGTCATTGGTGCACTTTTTCGAAAATTTCACCTTCACTGCAATTATTACTCCCCGAAGTAATCTGCTCACAATTAGATAATGGCAATGGGGAATCCACGTTGACGCTTTCCCTGTGTATTTAGGGTCGGCTGCCCCCTTTCTCCAGGGCCCCCGCCCCTCTCCAACCCGCTGGCTACCTCGCTTATCGGATTTCCGGTCGATCGCCGCCGGCTGAACAGCTGCTGGCCTGGCGACCCACAGTGACCCTGGTCACGTGGTCACTGCCCGCTGCCTACTTGTCATCAGGTAACAACATCTTTCTCAGACTGCTCAGCTTCGGGACGACGCCTTTACCGAGCGGATACCGAGGCAGCTACAGAAAAAGACTACAAACACAATTGTTTTTCCGCTGTTAATCTATGTGTTTCTCTATATGCGCATTCAATGTGCTTGCGTATGACCTACGAAACAGTAGCGTGTAACGGTTCCAACTCATTTCCGGCGCATACGTAGACTTGTCCCAAAGCTGATGACGAAAACAGCGTGTATTCACTCTATAAGACTGTCAAAACATTTCCACGTTCCTAGCACAATCAAATGTTGCAAACTTCATAATACTACGGAGTAGCCGAGCGGTTCTAGGCGCTACAGTCTGGAACCGCGCGACCGCTACGGTCGCTGGTTCGAATCCTGCCTCGGGCATGGATGTGTGTGATGTCCTTAGGTTAGTTAGAATTAAGCAGTTCTAAGTTCTAGGGGACTGGTGACCACAGCAGTTAAGTCCCATAGTGATCAGAGCCATTTGAACCATTCACAATACTAACATTACTGCCTTGACCTGTCATGAAAGCTTGATGTTGTCTGTGATAGTATGACAATAATGCTCTAATGATCTGCCAGCCTACTTTTTTGCTTTTTCTTTGTTTTTCATTTATGTCGCCACTTTCACGAGTGGTGACTGACGCGTGAACTGTCTTTGTTCTATGCACACCTAATGAAAATTACTGCGTCATTGTTGTCCAGACGAATCTGATACAAAATGTTGTTTACACTCCGCTCTGCCTCTCATATTTATTTTTTTTGCAGTGGAAAGTCGCGCTTTGCACATTTTGTAGTCGATTGTAGAATACGTTACATCAGGGCCGGCCAAACGCTGCACAGTGTGCAGACGTGAGAAAGTGCTGCACATGTGCGACAGCGAGCGACAACGACATCTGTTATTAGACATGTGTCCTAAATGAACGGCGGCGGCTCCACTTCCTTGTTTATGTGGTGTAAGCAAGAGCGCAACATACCCAGTCTCGTTTACCCCTGGCAACCGTAATCTTAACAGAGAAGTACTGAGAAATGGCAGGTACTGTGAAAAAGCAAAGGACGGGAGCTCTATGTTCTCAGTCGTTTGAAAATGACTGGGAACTGCAACTCTTTTTTGTAGGCGTTGGTGAAAACTCACAGTGTTTTCTGTGCCGCCGAATAATAGGCGGCCAGCGTAAGTTTTCAACTGAAAGACACTACAATACATATCACAAAGACGAGTGTAGTGTACTCAACAGTGAAGAACGGCAATCAAAATTAAATGTCCTTAATAAAATGGATGAGACACGTCAACTCGTGTATCATTTCTCATGAGCAGTGATAAACATGTTTGGATTCATTCCTTTCATAATTAAAAATTATTGTTTACTAACTGTGCATTACTGCCTCATTCTGCTCCATGTTACATTATTATCAGGAAAGTTGGTCATTAAACCGATTGTTCCAACATATACTTACATCTAGCGTTTAAAAAAAAAAAAAAAAATGTGTGAGGGGCTACGCTCAGCTGAAGTCGATGAAACATAACATTCATCTAATTGTCGGTTAATATGCAGATTTCAGACGGAACTGATTCAAGATATAGCAATAATGGTATTGAAATAACAGGTGATCATCGAGAGGTCTGCGATTATCATTCTGTTCAGAGGTCAGTGAGACAGAAATTATGTGGGTGTAGCGGAAGGCACCGAGAATTAGTTATAGAAAACCTTGAATTAGTTTAATGTTATTTGAAACCATAAATAAGGTTCGTTGGAAGTCGATAAGTGCTCTCTCTCTTAAATACTAGATCAAAAGCATTATGCGTATTTACGTGCCGTCAGTAAAGCTGCTTTAATAACAACCCATGGTTGTTAACTGTATTACTTGTCTTACTGGGTTAAACTGTTAACATAAAAGTAGACGTCTCAATGAGTAGACTGTGACAGTATTTTAAATGTTGAATACGCTAAATACCTTCCCATGGTTGGCTTGCAAGCTGTAGAAAGAGCACTAGAACGCGCCGGTACAGAGTATCCCAGCAAGTGGATAAAGCGACATCTGTGCGTAGAAACATGCACTACATGAACGCCGACGGCTGCGGCGTGCACGCTGTGACCCGGAAGCTGCACATGTGCAGGAGCACCGCACGCGTGCGGAATTTCTGGTCGGCCCTGCGTTACATACACATATACTTAAAATGAGGTAGGAAATATTTCTTTTGGCAAACTGCCTCTCTTCTTTTTAGAAATATCTGATACCTATTTAAATGGGTTTCCACTGAAATGAAATTTAAGTACACAAATCTGCTGAACTAAATTTTCCTCACTGGCTGTTAAAATACTTGCATTAAAAAGTATTCGTATTCTGTAGAGATCCATCTTCAGGTGACCTGTAGAAGTGGTTTGAAAAAAGATGTATGTTATCGTAAAGCGCCGTATATCAATGAGTGTTGTGTACTAAAATATTAAAATGAGTGTGAAATCTTATGGGACTTAACTGCCAAGGTCATCAAACCCTAAGCTTACACAGTACTTAACCTAAATTATCCTAAGGACAAAACACACACACCCATGCCCGAGGGAGGACTCGAACCTCCGCCGGGACCAGCCGCACTGCTGTGTAGTCTCAGAGTTTTGAAACTGTCATTGCATGAACCCAAATCACATCGTTCGTGTTCAAGATAGAAACAGATAGCATGCTAAAATCGTTCCTTACTCCAACTGGGACTGCGGAGAACCTATAACTGATACAAAGCGGGATAAATCTTTTTAAATTTCTGACTCCCGTGTTTTTATGCGAACTAACTCAACACATCCCATTACATGTCTTAGCTTCGACAGATACGTACAGTGGACCCTTACCAGGCTGTAGACAGTATGAAGTGTTCAAGACTCCAGTGTAAACTACACTGATTAGGAGAACGTGTTCGATGTGGCGCTAGCGCGAATATCCGACCAAACTGATATTATCCATGACAAGAAAGGTGGCGCTTGGCTTTACAGAGCGCCTACCTCATGTACGATTACGTGTTATACGGCCATTAGAATTTTTTTCTTTTTGAAGAGATTCTTCCTTACAAACTGTCAAAAATTTTAAAACACAGATAATTTAACTGTGAAAAGTTAGGAGTCAACAGCCAGTAGTGATGGAGGCTGGAAGTTAATAGAGGTTAGAGGGTTAAAGTATTAGCTCAAGCGGACGATCTCGACGTGTTTCCGTCATGGAAATGTAATATTGTTGATGATTATGCAATTTTTGGTACTGGACGTCACGGACTAACATACATTTTTTTAACTGGATGTCACATTATTAAGGTAAAATTTGCTAAATACGTTGTTTGCTCTGCAACAAAACCTTTTCTTAGCTAACCACATGCCCAATAGTAGTTAGAGCCTACAGTAATTAGAATTTTTTATTTGGCTGGCTGTATTGGTACTTGCTGTATCGCTGTAGTTCGTGAAATGAAGATTTTCTGTGAGGCAAGCGACTCATGAAATGTATGGGTTATTGTTAGCATTTTTTGTAATTCAGGGCCCTTCTTTTGTGTTAAGTAATAATCAGAACGCGTTATCCTTCTATATTTTGGGTAATTAATGAATAGAATGGGTTTGAGCTGTGTTTGGCGGTTCAAATTCTGTAGGTCAGTGTTGAAATAATAAAAAAAATAACAAAGTTACACTTGGATTCAATCTCACTCAGCAGTTTTAGAGTTAAATAATGCAGAAGTTTAAGCAGAAATTAATAAAGAAGTCTCAATTGATATTCTTTGATGTGGGTCTTGTTTTCTTAATACGTGGTTTTATTTAGTTTCATTCTCACTTGTATTGGACATTAAAGAAAAAACTTTTTTACGTGCCCTGGAATACTATGGACACGCTAAGCGCTTGCTTGTACTAAGAAATATTGCAGTATGACTTTCTCTGCCTCGTGATGACTGGGTGTTGTGTGACGTCCTTAGGTTAGTTAGGTTTAAGTAGTTCTAAGTTCTAGGGGACTTATGACCATAGATGTTGAGTCCCATAGTGCTCAGAGCCATTTGAACCATTTTTGCAGTATGACATTAAAAAAAATCATGTTATTGGATACGATTTTTTACGGCCACATTATCTTGTATTTCAAGGCTTGTGATAGTTTTTAACCACGAACGTCTTAAAATTTCTAATGACCATATAATACGTAGTAGTACGTTAGACGCACTGTAAAGCTAACCCCCAGCTTTCTTGTTATAGATGGCGTCTGTTTCATCCTGGATAGGACTGATGATAAAGTATCGGTACATCTATTTTTTCCCAATAGGTATAGATATATGCAGGAGATATTTTTTTCACACATGTATTGACGTATCGATGTCGAAATGGCAGTATCGAGTGAGGATATTTTTATTTTGCATTATATTATTTTCTGGAAATATTTGTAATTGTTCTCTTGAAATTGTAGTAGACCGTAATTTTACTTTCTCTGTGTGAAAGAGTCTTACTTCATTTCGAGCTTTCATGGCGTACAGTCTTTCTCTTTGACTGTGTGAAGCAAGTGTAGAGGTCCAAAGAAGAGTCCCATTGCGGTGTGAATGGAATAACAGGATGTCGGATGTGAAGAAACAGCGCACCAGTTGCGTTAAAAATACGATTTTTAACCCAAATAGTATGCTATTTCTCCACATCGGCATTCTTCAAAAACATTGTTGAAACTGATGAACAAAAATGCGAATGACAAGATTGGTTTTGCGGTGGGTGGACACGTGCGAGAGAAATTCGGACGTAATCGACGCTCGACGCTACCAACAGAAACCGCAGCGTGTACTTACAACGCGCTATTTTGACACTACCACTGATAGTTCATGGCGTTTACAGAATTGAAAAACCCGGGAAGTCGACATGAAGTGTTCCAAAAAAATCGGATATGTGGCGAAATGGAACGATGGACCCAACGGGCACATTTTATTGTGCCACTTGCATATACGTATCGTTGTTAGTACAGTGGTTATCACCAAGCATGAACGTGCTTCGCTTTCCTTTTAGTTCTTGTTCTAAGAGGGATAAGCAGGCTGCTAGCTTGTTGATATACAGAATATCTAATAATAAGTCAATATGTTGTTATACAGTTATATAAACGACAGTACATTTACAATGAGCTGCCGATATTTTTCTTTTTGCTCCGTACATCGACATTTGCCGGCAATTACCGACACATCGAAAATTGTTTACATACTGATACATCGGATTCCCAATATTTTTAAAAATATCGATAGTTTCTGCCCTGGACTCGCGCTAATGCTACCTCGTACACGCGGCTCGTAATACCGACACGTCAGTACAGTTTACTCTGAGGCCATACACATTTCTATGCTGTCTGCATCATGGTAAGATGTTCAGGGCTCTACTTTACGTATCTGTCGAAGTTAAGACGTGTTAATGTGAAGTTTTCAGTTATTTCCAATCATCCTACGAGAACAGAAATTTATATAGATTTGTCCCGCTTCTCATCACTTATATAGCCGGCCGGAGTGGCCGAGTGGTTCTAGGCGCTACAGTCTGGAACCGCGTGACCGCTGCGGTCGCAGGTTCGAATCCTGCCTCGGGCATGGATGTGTGTGACGTCCTTAGGTTAGTTAGGTTTAAGTAGTTCTAAGTTCTAGGGGACTGATGACCTCAGAAGTTATGTCCCATAGTGCTCAGAGCCATTTTCATCACTTATAGGTGCTCCACGGACCCATTCAGATTCATTATTGACAACCACCTGGCTCTAAACAATCGCTTTTTCCGCGCCATTACTGCTTAAAACCTGTGAGTATACAGCTCTCATTGATATATGTCATTTTACGGCAGTACACATCTTTTTCCACACCAATGTAAATCTGTGACGTTTTCATCTCTTGTACAGATTACCTGAGGATGTCTCTCCATTGATGTGAAACCGGTACTAATATTTGAAAAAAGTGTTTAACAGCCAGTGCGGTAAATTTTAGTCACCAAGTGGGGTTTTGGCTGCAGTTTCCCGACCTCCAAAATAATACATAATAAGTACATCGATGTGATAGAGAGGACACAAGATAATTTACCATAAATTGCCCATAAAAGTTAGTTCTTCAAGGTATTAATAATCAATGTTCTGTAAGTGCCAGAGTAGTTCCTGCGCCTGCTCGTGTTGTGTAACGCAATGTGCGTTGCCTTGTGAGACGGGAAGTAGGGCTGGAATTGGATTGAATCCACGTGGCGGATCAAGAGCGTGGCTGATGCCACGCCCAGCCTTGGTTTTTAGAGGGTTTCCGCTCACCCGTTTAGCGAAATTATGGACTCGTTCCCAATTTCCGTTTCAGAAAATTGTACGCAGACCGTTAAAAAAGAAAAAGGAATGCACACAGGAACTTTTACACAATTCACAGACCGGGAGAGGGGGTGGGGGGGTGATGTACTGCTTCCCTTCCTTATGCTGTTATCACACGGACCGTATCGTTCTACGTGGAACGTGCTGATTTTATCTCCACCGTGGTGCTGAACGAACGGAAACGATCCGGCTTGCGTGTAAGGCACATGTACCTCAACATACTACTCTTGACAACAGCGCACTCGAGCGGCTACTCGAGGCTACCAGTGATGTGCGCGAACTACGCAATACAGGAAAGCTCTCAAAACGGATTAGCATAAACTAGCTGCTATATCTTTAAGTCGTTGTCCCTCGGGATGAAACAGCCGACGTCAGCGTGTATGTATATGCTGACGCTAAAACTAAACGCACGAGGCAAAACGAGTGCGTCACATTCGACACGCTAGTTAATGTCATTTGGTAATATAGGAGAAAAATTGTAGGTTTCTGACTGCAGGGATCGCCAGTGGCAGATGTCTGGCTCGCAAATCACACACTTTATTTAGGAAAAGGACGTCGCCGAATTCCTACGTTAGCTCCATTAAAACGCATATTTCCTGCATTTTCCATATGCTAATCATGTTTTTCTGTCTTTCGTATGTATAAGCCAGAGAGCCCGTGCGAAACTTTCACACTTTTATAGGTTTGATAATCACGGTATTTGGAATAAATGTAGTCGTCGGGATACGTATAGTTGTGGGAATGAAGAAACATACATATTTAAAAATTCATCGAACAATATGCAGTAATAATTATGAATTTATATACATTTTTTCATAAACATTTCCACGTGACCAAAAAATGTGATTTGCTCCTGATAGTTTGTCCAGGCTTGTACAATGGGCAGAGATCAGTGACTGTCAGTGAGGCCAAGTGACATATAACTTTAAGTCGAAAAAATTTTTGGTTACATTAATCACGTTAAACCGGAGCAGCAATACGTAAATCGCAATTCAAAGCGATGATGCCTAACATGTTTGTCATTTCAGAAAGTATATTCGTTTAGAAAAGTCAACTTGTACGACGGGCAGAGGTAATAGACTACCACAGTGGTCAAAGTTACGAACTATGACGATGCTGCATGCGAATTATCCAGTTAGTAAGTAGCTTAAAACAAATAAAACGGTATATATAAGGAGATAATATAAAACGGAGTCTCTTATTTGTGGTTAATAAGTTAGCTTCGTAAAATATAGGTTTGGAGATGGGCGTTAATGATGCTGTTTTGCCTATGACACTTAAAAGTCTCTTTTATGTTCCAACAATGGTAGGTTTTAGAGCAAAATAGGTATGAAATGTTAGATGCCGGTTAAAAAAGCTTTCTAACAACGTCTCATTCATCCATGTACGATTATACATGTTGAGCAAAAAGGATGTTGACCTGAGAAATAGTGTATATGTCAGAAACTTCAATATACATGAATGTGTTGGTATAAAGGAAGTTCCGCCTCCAGTCTATAAGGACACAGAAGTTTCATTATAATGGAATGACAAACTTGCAGCAGTCTCCCACACTCTGTTTCATCCTTCTTACTTTTTAGTAAAACCTAAGGTCATCGTTACTTGATCATCGTTTCTGCACAGCAGCAGAGTCCTTAGAACATACGAAATACAAGTACTGAAAGAAGAAACTACAAAAAAATCTTACTTTAAGTAGTACAAGATCCCTTGACAGTTAATATTTACCAAACATCGAATGTTACAGAACATACTTGTATTAAATTAATAATACATGTCCCAGAACCTTTTAGAAAACGTGAAGATGATTCAAAAATTGATTTAATGAGGCACGAACCACCCACACCGTTTTCTTGTAATCCTGTCTGTCTTCATTAAGCTACACTGAACATTCAGTACACACGATCACGTCTGATATATTAGCATCTGAAGACTTTAACTGCCAATATACACTCATGTACAGAAAAAAAAAAACAGAGCACTTTGAACGACTAGAGATAGGACCTTCATATTCACAGGCCATGTACTTCAGTATATTCTGCAGAAATAATTAGCATTTCAACCAAACCGGATCGCGGGTTCAAGGTTAACATCAATATAGCGTCGCAACATCACCTACGGGAAAATGTGCCCGCGGCTCTCGGTCTCGAACACGCCGTAGGACACGCTGTGCCACCCAGACCAACCCCATTGGAGATCGACACCTCATCCGAATGGCAATGTGAGATAGACCTGCCTCCTCGTCGGCCCTGGTGTAACGATGTAACGGTGTAACACATCGTGCACTATCAGCGGTGACAGTCCGTCTCTTTTTATTACGGCATGGTTAAGTGCACGTCGTCCACTTCTGCACCTATCTTTGAGGAATGTGGGTAGACATGCTAGACGGCAATGGTGTATGGAACGACGTCACTGGGGACAGAAATATCATCAGATGGTGCTTTCGGACGAATCCAGATTCTGTTTGTTTCAAGATGATGGCCTCATTTTCGGTCGCCGCAGACTGCGCGACCAGCATCACAGTGACTGCATTCCCACAGGACATAAGGTGTCAACTCGACGCCCTGTGTCGTGGGGTGCTATTGGGAAACTGAAGCCGTACCCTTTCTGCACAACACCTAGACGCAATTTTTCGACAAAACAACCACATGCTGCTGCGTTCAACATTGCCCTCTAGGTGACACGGGATGCCAGACCACTAGACTTGCGATCCATCGAAAATGCATGGGACATGGTGACGCAGTGTCAATCACCACAGATAACTTTAGAACCCTGTGAATGCAACGTAGATGGTTATACCACTGGACGCCATTTGCGCCCTATACGCGCCGATGCCATAACGCGTGGAAGAAGTTACAGAGCCCATGGCGGACCCTGTGTCTGCATGGCAACAGGACACATGCTGAACCCAGGTGACTGAAATTCTAATCGTTCCTGCAGGATATACTAGTGCACATGTCCTCTGAATACGAACGTCCTATCTCCAGCCATTCAGGGTGTCCTGTTTCTTTCTGAGCGTGGGTGTGTTATTAATTGACATTTGATTACAACAACTCGTTACAAGAACAACGCACTATTGACGGATCTTAAGTGTTTCGGTGCCTTGAAACGGCACACGTTTATATCACGCATGTTCTAACGCGAAAACGTCTAAATACAGAAAAACTCTAACGTCCTGTATGACGTTCCCCGTAGCTTTACTATAACGGACCGGGCACGTAACGACGCATTTTTGAGTGGTCCTTAATGTGCTGGTGCTTTGAAAAGGCATGTACTCACAGGATGTAAGTCACATTATAAAGCCCAACAAATGTGTCTTTCAACTGAAATCTTATAAGGCGTCTCCCAGTTCTGTGCTTTACACGCTGTGGTGTCAGGAACTCGACAGGCTCAACATTGACGTTCGAGGGTGCGGTCCGTGTGACGAAAACCTATGGAGATTTGACAGCTGCGCTGACAGTAGAGGCATACGGCCGCAAGGCTTAAATAAAAATAAATTTGCCAAAACTTTAGCGGAGCCCGCAGTAAACATTATTAACGCTAATTTAAAGAAGACCGGGATAGTTTCTAACAAAAGAGTGAAACATCACTAATAAATTATGGGCTAAAAGAAATATTTAATTAGAAATCTATGCCATAAAAATATCATGAGTGTCGTTACTAATAAGTGATACATTCATTTACTAATCATATATATATACAACACCTATCAGCAGCTAAGGATTTCGATTTAATTATCATTTCATTCTAGAGAAGCTGCACGGTCATCAATGGTATCTGCTCTTTCGGGAACAGATACCATCTTCATATAGGTAAAGGCTACCCGGCCATAGACCTTCTTCTGTGCGATTACACACTCCTTGCCCGAACTCTTACGGGACTCGTCAGCTTAGTCTGGCACGAGGAATGTGTGAATGGGCAAATATCTATTAGGAGAACTACGAATGTAGGTTGTGGAGAGTTGGAAATGTGGGTCTCACAGGAAGCGTGCAAGGGATAAGTCCCTGCAGTCATACTATCCTCTGTGCCCCCGGTGGCTCAAATGGATAGAGCGTCTGCCATGTAAGCAGGAGATCCCGGGTTCGAGTCCCAGTCGGGGCACACATTTTCAGCTATCCCCATTGAAGTGTATCAGCAACACCTGTCGGCAGCTAAGGGTTTCGATGTAACTAACATTTCATATAATAATGACATATTCAATGTTTATGTGACAGCATAGTAGTGGTACTACAGAACAACAATGAAAACAAATAAGTAGAGTTTTTAGTGATTTTTCTGACTAGTGACGTCTCTAGGCAGATCAGTACGAGATAAGAGAGCCACCAGAGGATTTTGTTGACTTACCGTCTTTGAAAGGTACGTTTGCATAAAATAAGACTCCTTTCCTTAAACTAGCTCAAATACCTTGGGGGCTACTCTCAATCATAAAAGACGATATGTCTTTTAAAGAACTTATTTATAACTGCCAAAGGCCTTACCTTATTGAAAATGTTGAATCATATTTCAATATTTGTCCTTGTTCTGTTCATGGATCTGCCATGAAGAATGTGACTACATTTACGACCTAGCTTTCATTCATCTAATTTTATCTTTACGATCCTTTTAGGTCCATGCCACAGGAACTGAATTCATAGTTCCAGACATTATTAATGGTCGTCGAAAGGTTGTAAATAGTTTTTCTTGAGATGTATGGCATTTATCCTAGACATATACGGTTATATAATCACGCAAATCGCTAGCCAAAGGAAACTTGTGAGCTTTGACTCATCGTTCATTGAATATCATTGACGCTGTCCAACAGAAGGTGAAAACTGCATAGAAGTAGTTATGACGTTATGACATGATCAAGATGCTCGAACTTCTCAGAAAAATATACGCTAAAGTGGATGAAGGGTGATATGCACTACCTACCAGGTTGTTAAAATTAAAGTGGAGCTACTCACAAAGGCCCAGTGTGGGATGTAATTAACGTGTGGCAGCGAGACATGGAAGATATTCTAATTCATTAATCAGGAAAAGCCTTACGCTCGAAAAAATTAGTTCTAATTTCGGCCACCAGATGAAAATCTAGCACTGTGAATGCATGAAAGACGTACAGAAATGTTTTCTTATGCACTGCAATAGGAACAGGATATGGGCAGAAAAGGTCATAAAAAGAGAAAAGCATAATATTTATTTTATGATTAGTAGATCCATTTAGTAGGTTCTATTTCACATTTCACTCGTTATTTTCACTAGAAAATGTAAACTTACCAAGAATGTACTAATTGTATCTACTATCATCCACTTCTCAGGTCTAACTCACTTAGAAAAATTAATAAAACTCAATATATTTTCGTATGACATTCACCAATTTTCTTAAATAATTATTTTTTTCATAGAAAAGGTGAATGTAAGAAAATAAAATTTAATTTTTTTATAGGAAATAGAATTTAATCTTGTTTTATAGAAGATGGATGTAAGAAAAATAATGAAATGCTTTATGGTTAACAAAAAAGAGTATCTATTATTCTTTGAATTTCCAAGGTTGATGCTCATACACTCTGGCACTCTATAGTAATGACACATAAAATAACATTTATAATCAACACATTTTTAAATGAAATACCAAAAACTTACAGATAACTAAAAAAGTGCCTTTCAATATGTGCATTATTAATAAAAATTCTTTACATTATTGTATCAGCTTCCAGGGAGGATACTCATCCACCCTGGAATGAAATAGGTAAGGAAATCACACTGCTGTGCTTTCAACTACCCAGTTTCAACTACATTTTGAAAATAATTACATTTATGTCCTTTCAATAATAATTTTGCATCTCTAATTCTAACTACTTTTAAACAAACCTAATAAAATTTTCCTCTATAAATGGAAGTTGAAAATAAAATGTCTACTGCAAACAAAAAGAAATATTCTGTAACAGACGTACTTGGTAATAATAAAAAAAAACCTTCCAATGGAAGATTCAGCTTATGGTTACTAACGGAAAATTCAAATAATAAGGATCTCATTACAAATATTGGAAATATTAATTACACAAACAGAAAAGAAAAATTAGAACAATTTAAATCATTTACTGAACCATTCTACGATAATATTATGGATGTTGAAATTCCGGATTTAATACACTGAACAAAAGACACTAGTAAAAACAACTTTTAGTTAAGAAGGAAATAGGAGCATCATTTAATAGTTTCTTAAGAGGAGTATTTTCTAAATTTTATTCTAAAGGAACTAAACAAGCTATTAATGTAGATATGGATGTAATAAGAAGATACTAATCCAGCTATCATTCCTTACAAAATAGCATCAGCTAAAATGGTTCAAATGGCTCTGAGCGCTATGGGACTTAACTTCGGAGGTCATCAGTACCCTAGAACTTAGAAGCACTTAAACCCAACTAACCTAAGGACATCACACACATCCATGCCCAAGGCAGGATTCGAACCTGCGATCGTAGCGGTGGCGCGGTTACGGACTGTAGCGCCTAGAACCGATCAGCCACTTTGGCCGGCTAGGATTAGCAGATGCCAAGATTAATCAAATATTACAACAACTACCACAAACATTGCAAAAACGTAAAAAGGAACACTATTATTTATGGGACTTATATATTACACATGATTTTGCAACAATTTTTAACAAAGAAGAAATGTGCAAATATTTTGCAAATAGTTTAATTTTCCAAAACAAGAAGAACATAAAGAAGAAAGTAATGTAATAATAAACAACGATCATTTTGTTGGAAAAGACTGGATTAATTCTAAATCTACAGTAAAAATATACACATAATTTATTTGCCAAATACTGAGTCCAGGAGTAAATAAAAACTTAGGTAACCAAATTATAGATTTTTTAAATTGCCCAGATAAAAGACAAAAACTAATGTTTACATCCAAATTAGGTAATGAAAAAGGAATTACAAGATTACAAGTAACAATTTATAATTACATTAACCCAAATTTCCAAAAAGAACAAGAATTCGATCCATGGACTGACAGTATACAATGAATAGTAAACAACAGCAAATATTCAGATAAAGCTCCTTTCTATTCTATACCACTATCTAAAATGTGGCAAAAGTCAACAGATACTCTACAAAACAGTTGTTGCCTTATTTCAAACAATCTCTTGCAATATGTCTATATTAAAAAATAAAATAAAATACAAATTAAAATTAAAACAGACAATAAAGGAGAAAGTGAAAAATTAGTTAAGTATGTGTTAGTGCATTTAGTTTTAATTGCTTACCCATTAATTGTATAGAAATTTTTCGAAGAGACTGAGAATGTAGCTCCTGTAAAACAAACATGCTTTATGAAATCTGGAGAAACTTATTTTTCTGAATCCAATATTCTGTTTTCTAGAATATCTAAGGAAATAAATATTGAAGAACTAGAATTAATAAAAAGAATTATATTATTCCATTTGTGTGTAGATAAACAATAAACTTTCTCCAGCACCTATTTGAGGAATAAAACTAATTAAAGCACCATATTTACAATCTACAGAAAACTTAAGCATACAAGAAAGATAGTACTACTTCTTTAAAAGATGAATACAAAAAATTTGGATAAGGTACACAAAATAAGAGAGATGGGAGTTGAGGTAATTACTTTAAATGATAATGGATCGATTTTCTTACAAGTGATATCAAAAAAATGTACGTTTTTATGGCAAAAAATAAAAATAAGTTTACATTTGTAGGTGCATTGTGTGAAAAACATGGTGAAAAATATCTTTAAATTGTCGAAGCTCACAATAACAATAAATTTATAAGACTTTAGGAAAATAAAAATAATCTTAGAAAAGAAGGATTTATTTGTATTGGAAGTTTTTCATTGGCTTAAAGAAGGGCCATTTTTCGAAACACAAACAGATGTTCTTTCCACTTTTAAGGAACAATAGTTTCCTAAAATATTTTCCTAAAAACTACAACGATTTTCGAAGACAAAGGGAGTTAATTGTATACAGGATAAGATAAAGAATTAATCACAATACTAGGAAAAATACATATTAAAAACCTTAAACAGCTAGAAGATCTAGAAGAAAGATTAGAAGTAATTATTTTCAACATAAAAATAAAAAATTATCGAGAAAAGGACAGATGTATTTTTAAATTCGAAAATTGTTATTGTTCTAGTTACTGACTTGAAAAAGAAATTAAAAATAACAATAAAGATCAAAATACGAGATTCAACTTAAATTACATAAAATTAAAAGAACGCCAAATAATGGGATGGAAAGGTTATGGTGGGTACTCTTCTAACCTTGTTACATATTTCTGAATATAATAATTTCAAAGATATAACAAAGCCAAATTAAATTCTCATTTTCTGCAGAATGAATATGGTAAATATTATATCGTAAATAATAACAGAAACCATTCCTTTTCTATAATTTCTCTAGTTATGTAAACAAAGATATCCGTTTCCCAAGGTGCAATATCTTTGGGAAAAATTAGTTTTTTCATTTAATCTGGTTAATTATATTTCAAACTAACCCAAACTCTGTAGTAATAAATGGAACAAGACAGAAACTCTAAAATTATAAATATGTTTTTGCAGAATAAATGCATTACCAAGATATGAGAGAAAAATTAAATAGTTTGGTAGATGAAGAATACCAAATAGAATATTTGGATTTAATTTTACCAGAAAAGAAATGTACAAAAATTATATTTTATGATAAGGGAAAGGATGCTTCTGTAGAATTAAGAGGTTTAAATAAGCATAGCAGACAAAATATATGAAAAAGATTCTGAAGGCTATTGATAAATGTTATTTGGAAGAACAAAGTTCGGATTCTAACGAAGAAAGCGAAATAGATAGCCATAAATATTAGAAAGACCATTTTCCACTAGAAGAAGCTTTAAAAGAGCACAATGGTGGTCGAATTTACTGAAATAGAACTTAATTTTTTTGTGTAGTTTTGTTTCTTTAAGATCTGTAGTGATTAAATTTTTGAACTCAGGATTTCCATAATAAATTTCCAAAAGAAAAAATATAAGACTCATCCATTTCGCTACACACACAAAAATTCAACACACTCTGCAGCTTCGGAAAAATCGATCGCTAAAAAACGTAGATAAGTTAATTATACTAGAAACGAAAATAAACTAAGTTAGATCAATGAAGTTAGACCTCATCTAGATATATTATCTTTTGAATGATGATCGTTTAAATTCGAAACCACAATAAAAATTAAAATAACCAACCAAACATTGAATGAATGTTAAACTAAACATAAAAATTAGCATAAATATAATTAACATAACTTTTGTTCTAAAACGAACGTTAATTAAGTTGCATATTTGATAAATATACTCAACCTCTGTAATATCGATATATTCTTTGTAAGACTATGTTTGAGAGAAGAGATGTTGACCAGAAAGGCTACTTCATTTGATGAAAGTAGTGGATGCAGCGGGTGTTGGACAGTCTGGCAATAGACTTGATTTGAAAAATATGAAAGATAGCTTGCCATATAACGGAGACTGCATTATTAAAAAAGGTTTTGTGCCAATATGTTTTGAGAAAGAGAGTGATGGGATTATATAAATGGGAGAATGATAAAAGCCAATTTTTCAGCTAATACAGATTTTTAAATTTGTAACTGTATAGCTTCTTATCGTTAGAACAGTCTGTATGGATTAAACTTCATCAGGCAGCATATGGTTTTGTCTTATGTTTGAATCAATTGCTGAGGAAGTCAATTGTTGACTGGAGATTTACTGAGAAGTGTTTTTGCTAACTTGTCTAGATGTGAGAACTTTATGTAAAGGTGTATTGTTCTCATGGCTTAATGAAGCGTAATTATACTAGGAATCTTCGTTCTCATTTATCAGTCGTTAGGTTTAGTTCCTCATATTCTTTTTAATGTTCATGACCTTGTTTGCACACTCGCATTGTAATTCTCGAGTTTTGTGTTAAGAACATTATTTTGAAAATTGGTAAGATACCAATTTGCACGGCACATCGCGAGTATGGCAAATGAAATTTTATTTTAGACAGTCACATAATTATTCCTAATAGCAACATGTTGAAGAGCAGACGAGCGTTCCATGCGGACAGGTATGCCAATAAATGTAGGTACAATCACATTTCGTGCGAATTTTAAGGCACCGTGGATTTTAGCGTGTATTTGTGAAAATAAGATCACCGAGGTTTATAGATTTTCATATCAAAATAAGCTTTACACATTTCTTAGACACAAACTTCAAAAGAAACTTTCAATTTGAGGCAATACGGAAGATAAAGGATATATAGGATATCCAGAATAAGAGAAAAAGAGCTCTGGAAGACTTGATATAAGGCAGAAGGGATAGATAATTTTCCACCGGAATTTCTAAAATCATTGGAGGAGGTGGCAACCGGACAACCATCATAGGTGTGTAGAATCCATGAGACTGGCGACGTACCATCTGACTTTCGGAAAAAACATATCCACATGGTTTCGAAGATTGCAAAAGCTGACAAGTGCCATAATTATCGCACAACCAGCAAAGCTCATGCGTTCAAGTTGCTAACAAGAATAATATACAGAAGAATGGAAAAGAAAGTTGGGGATCTGATTGGCCAGCAGACTGGCAGTTCAACCGTTGCGCTTAATATTGGAAGAAGCATTGATGAAATATCAAGACACGTTCATCTTCTGTGTCGACATCGAAAAACTTTCGACAGTACAAAATGGAGAACGATGTTCGAAATTCTGAGAAAAATAAGAGTACGCTATACGGAAAGACGGCTAGTGTAAAAGAGGAAACAACAAGGCTGGAAGACAAAGAGTTACATGCTCGGATTAAAAAGGTATAAGGTAGCAATGCAGCCTTTCACCCTGACTGTTCAGTCTGTCTATCGAAGATGCCATGGTAGAAGTAAAAGAAGTGTGGGATTAAAATTCAGGGTGAAAGTGTATCAATGATAAAATTCACTGATGACACTGTTCTCAGTGAAAAATTGAGGACCTGTTAGAGTGAATAAACGGTCCGATGAGTGCACAATATGGAATGCGAAGTAATGAGAATTAGCAGAAGAGAGAACAGCGAGAAGATTAACATTAAAATTGATGATTACGATGTAGACAAAGTTGAGGGAATTGCTATCTTGGAAGCAAAGTAACTAATGAAGCATGAAGCAAGGAAGACATAAAAAGCAGACTAGCACAAGCAAAGAGGAAAATCCTGGCCAAGATTAGTCTAGTGGTATCGAACATCGGACTTAATCTGAGTAAGAAAGCACTGTGTGGTAATCAATAATGGACAGGTAGAAAAACCGAACAGTGAGACGTGATGCTACAGATGAAATATGAAAACTGAGTGGACTGGTAAGATCAAGAATTACGAGGTTCTCCACAGAATCAGCGAAGAAAGGAGCAAGTGGACATATGAAAAACACTGATAAGAAGAAGGGACAGGATGATAGGATATGTGCTAAGGCGTCAGGCAATAGCATTCTGGGTACTAGAGTGAGCTGTAGAGGAGAAAAATTGTTGGCGGAAGCAGAGATTGTCGAAAAAGATTTTAGAAAAGGACACTCTTGTGTATTTCAGTCATGCTGATGTTTCGATGAACACCGAGAACGCATTGTATATAGCTTTCAAGTCATTCGGAACATAACTGTGGTATCTCAACGTCTTTGGTCATCGCCTAGTGTGCCGAAACTTATTATATGAACGATGAAAATGTGGAACACTTGTTTTGAAGTGCTTGTCCTCAAGTGTACACCTTCAATTTGAATCCTCGTGGACACTGTTGGAAGATGTTTATGTAGTCAGTGGTAATACGTCGTACTGGGAAAACCATTGGTTTACAGGCCTATGTCTGTTAGGAGTATTTGCTTGTTTCGTTGACGTTTGCTCACCCGTTTCGTTTGTACCTCTTACACTACTGGCCATTAAAGTTGCTACACCAAGAAGAAATGCAGATGATAAACGGGTATTCATTGAACCAATATATTATACTAGAACTGACATGTGATTACACTTTCACGTAATTTGGGTGCATAGATCCTGAGAAATCAGCATCCAGAACAACCACCTCTGGCCGTAATAAAGGCCTTGATGCGCCTGGGCATTGAGTCAAAAAGAGCTTGCATGGCGTGTAGAGGTACAGCTGCCCATGCAGCTTCAACACGATACGACAGTTCATCGAAAGTAGTGACTGGCGTATTGTGACGAGGCAGTTGCTCGGCCACCATTGACCAGACGTTTTCAGTTGGTGAAAGCTCTGGTGAATGTTCTGGCCAGGGCCGCAGTCGAACATTTCCTGTATCCAGAAAAGCCCGTACAGGACCTGCAACACGCGGTCATGCATTATCTTGCTGAAATGTAGATTTTCCGAGGGACCGAGTGAAGGTTACAGCCACGGTTCGTAAAACATCTTAAATGTAACGTCCACTGTTCAATGTGCCGTCAGTGCCAACAAGAGGTGACCGAGACATGTAACCAGTGGCACCCCATATCACCACGCCGGGTGATACGCCAGTATGGCGATGACGAATACAAGCTTTCAATGGGCGTTCACCGCGATGTCGCCAAACACGGATGCGACCATAATGATGCTCTAAACAGAACCTGGATTCATACGAAAAAATTATGTTTTGCCATTCGTGCACCCAGGTTCATCGTTGAGTACACCATCGCAGGCGCTCCTGTCTGTGATTCAGCGTCAACGGTAACCGCATCCATGGTCTCCGAGCTGGTAGTCCATGCTGCTGCAAACGGCGTCGAACTGTTCGTGCGGATGGTTGTTGTCTTGAAAACGTCCCCATCTGTTGATTCAGGGATCGAGACGTGGCTACACGATCCGTTACAGCCATGCGGATAAGATGTCTGTCATCTCGACTACTAGCGACACGAGGCCTTTGGGATCCAGCACGGAATTCCGTATTACCCTCCTGAACCCACCGATTCCATATTCTGCTAACCGTCATTGGATCCCGACAAACGCGAGCAGCAATGTCGCGATACGATAAACCGCAATCGCGATAGGCTACAATCCGACCATGCCGGCCCCGGTGGTCTCGCGGTTCTAGGCGCGCAGTCCGGAACCGCGCGACTGCTACGGTCGCAGGTTCGAATCCTGCCTCGGGCATGGATGTGTGTGATGTCCTTAGGTTAGTTAGGTTTAAGTAGTTCTAAGATCTAGGGGACTGATGACCACAGCTGTTAAGTCCTATAGTGCTCAGAGCCATTTGAACCATTTTTTGAATCCGACCATTATCAAAGTCGAAAACGTGATGGTACGCATTTCTCCTCCTTACACGAGGCATCACAACAACGTTTCACCAGGCAACGCCGGTCAACTGCGGTTTGTGTATGTGGAATCGGTTGGAAACTTTCCTGATGTCAGTGCTTTGGTGTCGCCACCGGCGGCAACCTTGTGTGAATGATCTCAAAAGCTAATCATTTGCATATCACAGCATCTTCTTCCTGATGGCTAAATTTCACATCTGTAGCACGTCATCTCCGTGGTGTAGCAATTCTAATGGCCAGTAGTGTACATTCAAACATTCTGTGTTTGTAGTTCTGTGGGTATAGAGTAAGAATGTCAATTAACAGTGACTGTATTTCACAACGTTAGAAACGAGTATTAGATGTGAGATTAACGAATTTGAAGCTCTCTAGTGTCTGTGGTACATTAATATCGTTAATGGAGAGGAGTAGTACACAACCAGCGGCGGAAGAACTGCCACAGCACCTTACAACTAACAGCAGCACTCACGGTGATGAGAAGGGCAGGAGGGTTTCTATTAGATGCGGCGTGCGAGCACTACATCCATTTCCATTACTGAATACCAGTATGTCTGAATTGATCAATGTAGTTTCCTTTCCTCTTGCCTGTTTGCTGATACCTACAATCAACAATTTGTTCTATACGTTCACCAGTTATTCCATGAGAGAAAAATAATATATTACGTTCACTTTTTTGCAGTTTAGATATCGCTAATTGTATTACTTGATAAATAGGTTTGTTATGAATGACGTTGAGGACTGATAAAACTTTGCTATTGTAATGCCCTGTAGGGTACTGACGTCTTGTGAAAAATACAGTGGGTATAAATAGAGACAATGGATGCAACCATAAGTGTAGGATTTTCTACGTATTTCGGACTATACTGTCAGGACGCGAGAGGAAACATAAAAAAATTTAATACAAAACGAACTGGAGTCAGAAACTTATAATATTCCTAATACACCTGTAACATAACAGAACAAATAATATTAAGTGACAAGTCGATGACTGGCGTGTTTTAAATTTTATTAACAATTTCTTTTGCAGAAATATCTTCTGTACGATTGATGGAGTATTGTGAGTAAGCATGTAAGTTACAGAAACTAGATATTAAAGGAACAGCGAAGGTTTGTGATCGTTTATAAGTGCTTTTTGTGTAAACCAATAACGGAAATTAAAGAAAAACCACGAGTGACACGAATTACCTCAAGAGTTACAAAGTAAAATGGTGCATCATGTTAACAACAAAAAGTTGAATCGAAATGAAATTAGTATGAACAAATTTCATGTACACTTACTAATTCGAAGCCTATAGTTCTCTGTAAGACAATTAGAAGCTTTTTATCCAAACAGTCAAGTGTGGATAGTAAATCTCTCTCCTTAAATTTATCGATTGATGTTCTAGTTTCTAGAAGGGATTTATGCATTCTGCCCGTTCAATTCAAAGAACATGTTTGTGAACACAATCTCAGGTTTTGAATCCTAATCCAAGACAAGCAGCCGATAGTGAAAGTGGCTACATTCTGGAGATCTTTAGTTACTTCTTTTGGCTGTATGAAGATAACACTAAATGGCTCTACCTGTTTTTCATCTCTTCTTTTTACAGTACCTTTGGGCAATATTGTTTTATTCACCTACCACCTTTTCTCAATAATGGCAGTGACTGACCACTTTTAAACAGAGTCCCAGTAAAGACAAAAGTTGTGTCAAAAGAACGAAAGTTAAACAATAGCTTGATAGTTTGTCGTGTCCTAGCGTAGGGTAAAGGGAGAAAGGGTGTTACATATCTGTCTCCAAGTTCCGAGCGGTTACCATGAAATGTAGATGATAGGTGATTGCCTAGAGCAGCGGCACACACTGTTGCAGGGCACGGGCAAAAAGTTCTCGTTTTGAGGCTCTATAAGGACATTCGTAGCAGGAGACTAGGAACTCAAGGTTTTTTTTTTCTAAGTCATGAGCCTTCTGACTGGTTTGATGCACCCCGCCACGAATTCCTTTCCTGTACTAACCTCTTCATCTCAGAGTAGCACTTGCAACCTACGTCCTCTATTATTTGCTGGATGTATTCCAATCTCCGTCTGCATTACACATTTTGCCTTCAGCAGCTCCCTCTAGTACCATGGAAGTCAACCCTTCATGTCTTAACAGATGTACTATCATTCTGTCCCTTCTCCTTATCAGTGTTTTCCAGATATTCCTTTCCTCTCCGATTCTGCACAGAACCTCCTCATTCCTTACCTTATCACTTCACTTAATTTTCAGCATTCGCCTGTAGAACATTTCAAATGCTTCGATTCTCTTCTGTTCCAGTTTTCCCACAGTCCATGTTTCACTGCCACACAATGATGTACTCCAAACTGCATTCTTAGACATTTCTTCCTCAGGCCAGTATTTGATATTAGTAGACTTCTCTCGGCCAGGAATGCCCTTTTTTCATTGCTAGTCTGCTTTTGATGTCCTCCTTGCTCCGCCCATAACTCATTTTACTGCCTAGATAGCAGAATTATTTAACTTCATCTACTTCGTGACCAACGACCATGATATTAGGTTTCTCGCTGCTCTCATTTCTACTTACCTTCGTCTTTCTTCGATTTACCGTCAATCCATACACTGTACTCATTTCACTGTTCATTCCATTCACCAGTTCGTATAATTCTTCTTCACTTTCACTCAGGATAACAACGTCACAGCGAATCATATCACTGAAATCCTTTCACATTGAATTTTAATTCCACGCCTGAACATTTCCTTTATTGCTCCCTCGATGTACAGATTGAACAGTAGGGGCGAAAAACTACATCCTTGTCTTACACCCTTTTTAATGCGAGCACTTCCTTGTTGGTCATCCAACCTCATTATTCCCTCTTGGCTTTTGTACATATTGTATATGACCCGTCTCTCCCTAAAACGTACCCAAATTTCTCTCAGAATTTCGAACATCTTGCACCATTTTACATTGTCGAACGCGTTTTGCAAGTCAACAAATCCTATGAACGTGTCTCGATTTTTCTTTAGTCTGATTTCCACTATGAACCGCAAAGTTAGAATTGCCTCTTTCGTGCCTTTAACTTTCCTAACGCCAAACCGATCGTCGTCTATCGCATCCTCAACTTTCTCTTCCATTCTTGTGTATATTGTTCTTGTCAGCAACTTGATTGCATGAGCTCTTACGCTAATTGTGCGATAATACTCTTACTTGTCAGCTCTTGCCGTCTTCGGAATTGTGTCGATGATGTTTATCCGAAAGTCAGATGGTATGTCGCCGGGCTCATGCATTCTACACACCAACGTGAATAGCCGTTTCGTTGCCACTACCCCCAACGATTTGAGATATTCTGATGGAATGTTATCTATCCTTTCTGCCTTATTTAACCGTAAGTCCTCCAAAGCTCTTTTAAATTCTGATTCTAATACTGGATCCCCTATCTCTTCTAAAGCGACTCCCGTTTCTTCTTCTATCACATCAGACAAATCTTACCCCTCGTAAAGGCTTTCAATGTATTCTTTCCATCTATCCGCGCTCTCATCTACATTTAACAGTGGAATTCCTCTTGCACTCTTAATGTCGTCACCCTTGCTTTTAACGTCACCGAAGGTTGTTTTGACTTTCCTGTATGCTGAGTCAGTCCTACCGACAATCATTTCTTTTTCCATTTCTTCACATTTTTCATGCATCCGTTTCGTCTTAGCTTCCCAGCGCTTTCTATTTATTTCATTCCTTAGCGACTTGTACTTCTGTATTACTGAGTCTCCAGGAACGTTTTTGTACATCCTCGTTTCATCGGTCAGTTGAAATATTGCTTCTGTTACCCATGATTTCTTGGCAGTGAACTCCTTTGTACCTATGTTTTCCTTCCCAAATTGTGTCATCGCCCTTTTTAGGTATGTGCATTCTTCTTCAACTGTACTGCCTACTGAGTTTTTCCTAACTGCTGTATCTACAGCCTTAGATAACTTCAACCGTATGTCGTTATTCCTTAGTACTTTCGTATCCCACTTCATTGCGTATTCGTCACTACTATGTTGTGATCTGAGTCTACATCTGCTCCTGGATACGCCTTATATTCCAGTACCTGATTTCGGGATCTCTGTCTGACCACGATGTAATATAACTTATATCTTCCCGTATCACCCGGTCTTTTCCAAATAATTCTCCTCCTCTTGTGATTCCTGAACAGAGTCTTCGCTATTACTAGCTTACGTTTATTACAGAACTCAGTTAACCTTCCTCCTCTGTCATTCCATGTCTGAAGCCCACATTCTCCTGTAACCTTTTCTACTTCTTCCCCTACAACTGCACTCCAGTCCCCCACAACTATTAGATTTTCATCTCCCTTTACATACTGTATTACCCTTTCAATATCCTCATACTCTCTCTCTCTCTCTCTTCATCTTCAGTTTGCGACATCGACATGTATACCTGAGCTATCGTTGTCGGTGTTGGTTTGCTGTCGGTTCTGACAAAAATAACCCTATCACTAAACTGTTCAAAGTAACATACTCTCTGCCCTACCTTCCTATTCATAACTAATATCTCTCCCGCTATACCATTTTCTGCTGCTGTGATATCACCCTATTCTCATCTGACCAGAAATCCTTGTCTTATTTCCTCTTCACTTCACTGACCCCTGCTATATCTAGACTGAGCGTTTTCTGATTTTCTAGTTTCCCTACCACTTTTAAGCTTCTGACATTCCACTCCCCGTCAGGTAGAATGTTATTATTTCGTTGATTATTCAATCTTTTTCTTATGGTAACCTCCACCTTAACCGTCCCATCCCGCACATCCGAATGGGGGACTATTCCGGAATCTTTTGCCAAAGGAGAGATCATCATGACAGTTCTTCAATTACAAGCGACATCTCCTGTGGATACACGTTACGTGCCTTTAATGCAGTGGTTTCCATTGCCTTCTGCATCCTCATGCCGTTGATCTTTGTTGATTCGTCCGTCTTAAGGGGCAGTTTCCCACCCCTAGGAAAATAGATTGTCTGAACCTCTGCCTGCTTCTCCGCCCTCTTTGACAATGCCGTTGTGAGAATGAAGGTGACTTTTTATGGCCGAAATATTCGGCAATCAAAATTTAAGCAGCTGGGGAATTCGAAGCCGGGACCAGAGAAGTTCTAACTATGAATCGAAGACGCTACTTGAAGACCAATAAACTACTACCGTAAAGCCTGTTTCTAAACACTAAAAAGCAAAGGATTCGTTTGTTGGCAGAACGAAAGTCAGTGTCCGTGTAGGTGGAATGAGTTCTAACAGAAGTAGCAATCGCTGGCGCTCTGAGAAAACTGACTTCAACATGTAACTTACCCAAGGACGGTGACGAGTGAGACGGAGTTGACGTCCCAACGATCTGACTGAGAACTCCTTTGGATACGAAGATCCAGAGTTTTTAAAGGATCCTGCCAGCTTTCCGTTTGTAGTCGGCCCTCCAATCCTCGGGCGCTTTACAGACAGTGCCCAATGCGACATAAGCCTCTGCTCCTCTGGCCAGTCAGGTTATGGACATTTCTGTTGCTGTGTAGGTAAGGATGTTCCACAGCTTTGACACTAGCAGACTCCATGTAGCAACAGCCTTCAGTTGAAAGCTAAGTACCTTTCCCAATATAGATGGCAGTAACAGTATTTTAAGTGACATCACATCCATCTGTGGATGGATATATCTCTTTCGAGATCGGAGACCGCTGTTACAGCATATTTACACATTTTCCATCTCTCTCTAACCTGTGTGAATGCACTGACGTTGTGGTCCTCAGGGCGTAGGATCATGTTTGCTGCATATGTTAAGACGTGCCTGTTTGCGACCAGAATCTATTTCGACAGCGCCTTGACATCGTATGAAGTTACCAGTTAAATTTCTAAACTGAAACTCCTACCCTGGAACAGCTGTTCAGAGCATCTGGAATTCGCAGGTCTCTGCCGTTGCTTCTGTTATCTCTGTTTACATCTGGTAACCTAAACGCCTTAAATCTCTGATTTCCTATCTTTAAGTGCCCTTTCTGGCTTCCAGCATCCTTAAGCTTAAAAACCAGTAAGTCATCAATACATAACATCTCATAGCATGGAAAAACATTGTTGAAAGTAATTTCGCAACTGTTTCTCATCTGGTTTCTGTATTCGTTAAAACATCTTAACTGTAAACACGACATTACATATGTTGTTGTTGTTGTGGTCTTCAGTCCTGTGACTGGTTTGATGCAGCTCTCCCTGTTACTCTATCCTGTGCAAGCTTTTTCATCTCCCAGTACCTACTGCAACCTACATCCTTCTGAATCTGCTTAGTGTATTCATCTCTTGGTCACCCCCTACGATTTTTACCCTCCACGCTGCCCTCCAATACTAAATTGGTGATCCCTTGATGCCTCAGAACATGTCCTACCAACCGATCCCTTTGTCTGGTCAAGTTGTGCCACGAACTTCTCTTCTCCCCAATCCTATTCAATACTTCCTCATTAGTTATGTGATCTACCCATCTAATCTTCAGCATTCTTCTGTAGCACCACATTTCGAAAGCTTCTATTCTCTTCTTGTCCAAACTATTTATCGTCCATGTTTCACTTCCATACATGGCTACACTCCATACGAATACTTTCAGAAATGACTTCCTGACACTTAAATCAATACTGGATGTTAACAAATTTCTCTTCTTCAGAAAAGCTTTCCTTGCCATTGCCAGCCTACATTTTATATCCTCTCTACTTCGACCATCATCAGTTATTTTGCTCCCCAAATAGCAAAACTCCTTTACTACTTTAAGTGCCTCATTTCCTAATCTAATTCCCTCAGCATCACCCGACTTAATTAGACTACATTCCATTATCCTTGTTTTCCTTTTGTTGATGTTCATCTTATATCCTCCTTTCAAGACACTGTCCATTCCATTCAACTGCTCTTCCAAGTCCTTTGCTGTCTCTGACAGAATTACAATGTCATCGGTGAACCTCAAAGTTTTTATTTCTTCTCCATGAATTTTAATACCTACTCCGAATTTTTCTTTTGTTTCCTTTACTGCTTGCTCAATATACGGATTGAACAACATCGGGGAGAGGCTAAAACCCTGTCTTACTCCCTTCCCAACCACTGCTTCCCATTCATGTCCATCGACTCTTATAGCTGCCATCTGGTTTCTGTACAAATTGTAAATAGCCTTTCGCTCCCTGTATTTTGCCCCTGCCACCTTTAGAATACATTACATATATTCGTGGTTAATTACTTTAGGTCTCTGTACCCTTTGCATTTTGCAAAGTTAAATTTTTGACTGCACTTACTCAAACTATGCTGGTTGTACGCACAATTCTGTATCTGTCGTGTCGCCTAATGTATGAAGGAAGTCCGTACCGCATCAACTACGGGTAATGGTCGATACACTGAGCCATGAGATTCGTCCAGCGCGTACAGTGAAGGGCAGAGTGAACCGTGTGGGTCTCGGCAGAGGAGCGCACGATAAGCGAGACTGTGGCTTGTAGAGTGAGGACCTATTTCTTAAAGCCAGGACTCGATGCTGCAGGACGGCAGGTCATTAAGCTGTCTCTCTTGGATAACGTTTGTCTGGAAAGGCACATGGCTGGCTGGCTAAATTTGTGGTGGTTATCTAAAGAATGTGGGGAACGTTGTGGGTTTATTAACATTGTATGATTAGGTACAGTAATGTGACTGGAGTCTGTCTTTTTTTCTTTTTTTTTTTTTTTTTTTTTTTTTTTGGAGTGTGTTGTGACAGGATTACCCTTCTGATTGGGGATGTTGAGTGCAGTTATATTGTGAATATGGCTGGTCGTGTGCGTTTGACATGCCATATGCATCGGAACTTACTTCCCTGTCCCCCTTGGAATGTACAGTGGGTCGCTACAGTGATTTTAACATCGTGCTCACTCTGTATTGTATTTTCGAAGTGAACTGTTAGCATTTCGTTTCAGTTTAGCAATTTCATGCCTTGGTATACTCATATCGCAACATGAACATTCTATTGTCTGTCATTGAATGGCTGTGGGGGAGCTGGTTGTTTGGCAAAGACGGAAAGACTCCACTGCAATTTTAGATAAACTTCTGTACGTTTCATTTTGTAAATTATCAATTTAATTGAATCTGCTCAATAAATTATTAATGTATCACATCATTTGTGTGTCTCACAACTCTCATTTCGTGACAGTTAATATTACGACCGCGTGATATCAAAGAGAGTGTTGTTGCACACTCAATTTACGATTAATTGACTTCATTTAGGTCAAGACATGCAACTTCGCAAAGTTGAAATCTGTTTAAAATCTGTTAACGCTGAATCCGTGGGTAAGAAGCACAACCATCTATACATCCAATCTTGTTTTAAAGGGTCTGAAGTTTTTATTGGTTTTAAAGATTAATTCCCTCATAAAAACTTTTTGAACACAATAGTCTGTTGGTATGAATATTGTACCCGTATGAAATTTTGACTTTATAAAGAGATTTTATGCGTAGTACAGAAATTATTTCATTGGATGTACTTAAATAAAAGCTTAATACGGCTTGCTCAACTTAAAATAGGCCCAATCATTTAGCTTTAATTGGCAAACTTACATCATAAGGTAATGTAAACTGCAGTAGGTGTTGAAAATGTCATCCATTCATTTCTAGGAACTTGTGAACACGTTTGACCAAGTTCGGGCTATTATTGTTAACTTTACACTACCTGTTTTGTAGATGGTTTCTGTAATCTTTGTCTTCAATTACTGTGTGGTATGTGGATTGCTCTTGAAAAAACAATAGCTGTAGTATTCCTGAAATAAAGCGAGCTGAATGGCCAGATTCACCATTCTGTTGCAACCAGCAGTCACGCTCATCCTCTTTCTGTAAGGCTATGAACTGTAGGATAATGTCTTGATAGAATGTCGCATCCACAGTTGTTTAAAAAAAAAAAAAAACAAAGGTCCCATTATTCGTTGCCTTGAAACGGCGTGCAATATAACAACATTTTGGGAGCGTAGGGGAGACGCAGTTAAGGTGTGCGAGCTATTAGTGCCCCAGACGCGGTAAGTCTGGCTATTAATATACCTACCAAGATGAAACTAAGCGTCATCTGTGAAAGACACTTGATCTAAAATGCCAATGTTGCCTCTAATGGGGGTTTTGAACCACTGACAATAGTGAACCCTTCTGACATAAACAGCATTACTCAGTTATGGAAAACAAGCATGGGGTATGGATAACTAACTATTCTCTGCAGTATGGGGTAAAAAAGTGAAATGTGGCACTAATTTCTTATATACTAAGGAACTTTTGCAGTTCCTTGTTTTATCGTTGATCTCTGTGCGGAGGTGGCATTGGGAAGGAGAGTCTTTTCTCACTGTGTTCAAAAGCTATGGAGCTTTCATGAAGCTCTTAACTTTTCCTCTGCTCAGGCTCAGTGGCCTTCTACTACGCATGTGTGTGTCACATCCGACCCTTCATATGTGTTGTTTATGATTGTCCTTACATACAGTCTGCCACAAGAATCGTCACCCACGCCCTTCCACTATACTTAAAACCATCGGTACAACATATGCAGTCTCTGCACAAACAACATATAAACGTAACGGTAGGTATCTCTACAATTCCTTGGTAGGGCCAGATCGAATAATGATACTAAGACGTTTTTGAGAAACTGTGCTGCGCTTGGGAAGCTATTTTCTCCTATATGTCTGTTTTGTGCCCTGCTACTTTAAGATCATTACATGCTCAAACGGCATGTCCTGTTTCAACTCAAAACTACTCCTTTTTTCCTTGTTTATTACGCAGCAATCACTCTCTTTGTGTAGAGCTGGCTTTATGTCGTCACTGGACACATTGAGAATTTGTACAGACAGTATGAACACTTGTGTTCCATATCCTTTACATTTGTCATAAAAGATCAACTTTCCTACACTTACGATCAGTCCACCAGTCAGTTTGTATTCACTAAACAAAACTGTCAATCCTTCGTCTTTCGGAGCAAAGACTATCTATTGCTCCTGGCTCAATGGAGTCTAAAATCTATCATTTAGCTTCTCAAACTTCTTAATACAATCATTGGAAATATCTGTTACTGACTGCAATATCTTAGCTTTACAGACATGTTTAATTACCATACATGGACATTAAAATAAACTGTTTTCCCTATGAATTTAGAGAACGTGATCCATCTCTTTAAGCAACATTTGTTCGTTTTGCATAGTTCCACTCTGATTCATTAACTGACAGTCTATCTCTGGTTATATGTAGATGAATAAATTTTGCGTTAACATTTAATGTATCTCTGGTTACATGCACATGAATAAATCTTGCGTTTTGTCAATTTCAGAAGTTAGTCATACAAATTAAAAATTTTATTTTATAGTAGTGGGAAGTTCAGTACATATCTTCATTTACAGCCAGGCATAAACGCTTCAACACCAGTTATGCATAATAATTGGGATTCGCTATGTTGTGTGACAACTATTAGGATCTTCTCGTATTTAATATTACTCTGAATCAAATGCAAGTTTTATCCTGTATGCACTGGGTTAATTATGTGAAAGTACAATATTCCCTTCTGAGCATTTACTATGGCAGAGATTAAGACCTCTTATTCCATTTCTAACTCAGTGTACGTCGGTAACCAGTGTATTAACGGTTCATCAATATTAATTATGACAGCTAAGTGCTGTATCTTCTGGTCAGTGCTATTAGAATATTCATTCATGAACCTACGATGCTTCCCCATATTTTTGAAAACTATTTCCTCATTACATGAAGGGCTAGCTACTGTGTGATTGAAATTTGTTAAAAATTGCTCTGATTACTGTTGTATGGTCTTTGGTCAACTTAAACACCGGGCTCTGTTCATTATAGTTAAATCAAAATTTGATTATATGTATGAGGTATCCTGTTTGTCTAATGTCCCAAACAATATTTTACTAATTTAACCCAAAAATTTTAAGGTACTTCGTTTACTATAGGTCGCATGTTTTGTTAATAGTCAAATTAAAGGTTATGAAGTACTAATCTTTTTCAAGTGCAATTGTTCTACAGCTATACATTCTTGATCTCTCTCTCGAAAACTTCTGTTTACAACATCCGACCGATGTACGTGGCAGTCCTTCTGTCTCATCAGCTCCTCCCTGAACTTCCCCCAAATGAATATAGGTAATGATTTTCCACATCATACTGTAGATTTTTACCTTTCCAGTACTATCGTAGCATCATCCTGGCGATCAAGGACACGTCTTTTTTTGGTACTCTCCAAGAGCGTACACTACTGCTCATAAGCAGCCACTCGCCCATCAGCTTACTCATCTGAAATTCCAGCAGAAGTTATATTTTACTAGAATTCCTTTAATCAATGGGTAAGTTTCTCTCTAAGTGTATGACGTTATGACGTCATACGGGCTTTTGTGCTTACTGCTGTGGATGGGCCTTGCCAAATGTGCGTCTAGCTTAATATTTCTGTCCCTTCCGAAATTTTTTACTTAAACAGAAATAACTGAGAAGGTGAAACTTCTAAGTTATTACTTAAATTGCTTAATTCAACTGACCCTTCTAAAACTGCTGATTGAAACAGAATGTAGTGTCGCTTTACTTCTCTTTATCGTTTCAACACAGACCTACAGAATTTTCTATTCGTTTATGACCCACAATATACAAACGCAATGCAATCTGACTATTAATTAACACGAAAGAATGACCCTGACTTAGGAGAAATCCTAACAATAACCCATACATTTCATAAGTCACTTCCTCAAAGAAAATCTTCATGACACGAACTAGAGCAAATACAGCAACTATACAGCTAGCTAAATAAAAAGATGCTAACTGCTGTAGGCTCTAACTACCAATAGGCATGTGGTTAGCAAAAGAGAGATTTAGTTGCGGAGCAAACAATGTATTTTTCAGATTTTACTTCAATCATGTGACAGTTCCAAAATTTATACAGTCGTCCTTAATTCCATTATTATTTTACAATCCATATCCAACCAATATTAAATCTCCATGGTGGACACACGTCCAGACCATTAGCTCTCGCTAACACTGCTTCTAACCTCCTAATTATTAACATCTAACTGCGAGTCCGACCAGCCACAGAGTCTCTTCCAGAGCACACACACTGCTGTCAGTGATGTTAATGCAGTCTATAGCGCTGCATAGCGTTGCCAACATAAAAACACATAATCAGGCTACTTACATAGCTTGCCAGCTCCCCTCAAAAATATTTACTAGTGTTTTTGGCAGTGGCTAAGCCAAATTTGTTAAAAAAAGTTTTTATATTAACACTATCAAATAGATCATATGCACACAATTAGTAATATACTGTTGCACAATAAAGCAAAAATGGTCGTCACAGTCCCTAAAGAGAGTCCTAACCATTCGTCAAAAGAGTAGTCTATGACAGTTTTATGTGCAAGGTCTGAGCAGTAAAATAAAATGCACACATAAGTAGTGGACCTTCTTGAAGAAGTATTGTTGTCCTCCCGACGGAAACACAGTGCAGATTCTTGACATGAAGACATGAAGATTGGTAATGGGCCACAACAGAGCAGACCCACAGCAGACGCAGTCGACGTCTTGAAGAATAATGGTAGAACTGGAGGTCACCACAGAGCAGACCCACAGTATTCCTAGTAGAGACTATGGTAGTAATGGGGCCACTAAAGGTGCAGACCCACTGTAGTCCTTGTAGAGATGGCCAGCAGCAATCCATTGTGACTGTCCAGGTGCACAAGCACAATTGACGAGTCTTGAGAATAATGTAGCACTTGTGCACTCACAATTTTTTTTTTTTTTTTTTTTTTTGCAATATCTCTAGGATCAGCAATGCTGTTAACCAGTCTCTTGATTAATTATCAACACATGTGCAAGCACTAACCCTCTGACATTTTATACATGTAGTATGACCGACACACAAATGTGTTTAGTGAAATGAGTCCCTAATATTTACCCAAATAGGAAAACTGGTGTCTACACAATCGCAAATTTATAGCATACAAAATTAATTACAAATGTAAAGAAAACATCATTACATTAAAGAACATGACAATTGAGATAACATTCGTAGTAATGCAGGTTTTACAAAAGGAATAGAAATAAGCATGTACAAGAGTATTACAGGCATTATGACATTAAAAAATGAAAAATGATAATATCCTTACAAACACTGACATATGAGCATTAACAGAAAACATAACAGCATAAATAGTGTAACGTCTGAACATCTTTCCAACGAAAAGAATATGCTATAAAAACAGATTATACTTGAAGATAACCTTATTCCTCCTCATAGTGAATTCAGATTAGTATTAGAAAGAATAGAATTCTACCAAATTTATCTTATGAAGTAAACACAGGCAAACAGGAAGAACTCGCACGGGTACACATAAACATAGCGGAAAAACCGAAAGGAAAGTACAGCGTCTTTTTTCAGTGCAACAACTGGTATGGCAGTACTCATGGTACTTCATTTCGAACCAAAACTTCATTTAATCCCACAAATCATTCTTCTGATTCTAGCATTTGTTCCCACAAAAACGGTCCTATCTATCTCTATTGATAGTTTCATATACTTCTTACCTCATCATTCTTTTCCAAGAATATCCTCCCTAAACCTGTGATCACTATACCTTATCATATCTGTTCATTTCCTATTTCAAAATAATTATTCTTCATTATATAATACTCTTTGGCCAAACGTTTTCCTTATAACTTCTCACTGCATTTCTTCCCTACTCATCATTTTCTCATACAGCATACCCCCTCTTAAACTAACTTAAATCTACTTAGCTCAGATAAATAAAGTAGAGAATGAGGCAATGCAGCAACACAAAATTTAATACAAACAACAATGACAAAAATGCAAATTGGCAAACCAAGCAGCAGCATATCTCAATTAGCAAAAAATGCAACGTTACATCTATGCTTTTTACTATATAGTATAAAAATCCTATGCTATACGGTAAATGGAGAAATTAATGAAACGTTTTGTTACGATGTAAGCATTGTTTGTATTACAGTAAGCTACTTAAAACAATGATATGTGTTAATAGAGATTTCACTTGTCAGCCTGAATTGGTTTGTATCTTCTTTCTCTTTTTTCTTTGATGCTTCTTGTGTAGCTTTTTCCACGATGAGTCGCTTGCTGAACTTCTCAGTGAAGTGACCAACAGTAGTACCCCATCATGTTGGTGTTACAGCGGCCTTGGTAGCGTTTTTATACCACTTTAACGTCCTGGTGAAAACGCTGTCGTTGCTCCTCACTGACATCTCCCATATTGTCCGGTAAATAACCAATACGAGTGTTAAAAAAGTGAACTTTCAGTCTCATTAAACATCCTAAAGTTTTAAGCTTCTTTAACATTGTAGCTATAATAGAAATATATTCTGGGTCTTTTTCATGTCCTAAGAACTTTGTAAGGACTTGCTTGAATGATACCCACGCTTCTTTCTCATTTAGGGCGATTGTGGTTTCAAAGCTAATATCAAACATCAATTCTCTAATGTCAGGTCCGACAAAGGCACCTTCCTTTAGTTTAGCTTCTGAAAGGTGTGGAAACTTTTGGCAGAAATGCTTAAAACTGAGATACTTAAAACATGGTCCATATTTAGACAAAACCCTTAGCAACTGTTTCATTAGGCCTAACTTTATATGTAGAGGAGGTAGGAGTACTTTTTTTGGACCTACAACGTTTTTGCGTAGAATGTTCTTCTCACCCGGTTTTAAAGAGTCCCTCATAGGCTAGTTCTTTCTGCACCAGCGTTGATCCCTAGTCCTACTGCCCCATTCACACAAGAAATATGGAAATTTGGTAAAGCCACCTTACTGACCAAGGAGCATGCATGTTACTTTTAGAGCGCCACATATCATCCAACCATGAGCAGAATAGCCTGTTTTATCTAGCGCTATTTCTAGGTTTTCATAGCTTTCTTTCATATGAATAGAATGTCAAACAGGTATAGATGCATACATGTTACCAGTGTGTAATAAAACAGACTTTAAACTAGAGTTGGATGAATCAATAAACAAACTCCAGTCTTCCATTTTTGTATTCAATACCAAACTCATTCATGTCTGAAAAGTACACTAAATCACCTTGTTGTTGAAAAAACTTGGAAAATTGCTGGTCTCTCTTTCCATAAATGTATATGCTCGTTCCAACTGCCCATAACTTCTTTTCTTTTATCTAGAGACCAGCAATTCAGATTTGTCTTTCGTGAATCCCGGATCCATAACCAAATCGTTAAGCTTGGACTGTGTAAACAATTTGGGCTCTAGATTTTCTGTATTACAATGGAATTCATCGTCATCTGATTCATGTAAACCAGGTTATACGCCAGAAAATACTTCTATAGGAATAGAATTTAAATCATATGGTGGTTCAGGAGCCAAGAAATCTGCACCATGCCCTACTGGTCGGATGACGGACGGAAAGTTAGGGTAGCTTATTACTGTCTTGTTTTTCGAACTATGACAAGTAATATCAACAATGCAAAAGTAGCAATCATTGGAATGGTTTCTTGGCTCCCTCCATATCATAGAAATAGCAAGTCCAAAGGCTTTTTTCCCCTTTTTGGACCATTTTATCAGATCTTCAACACACACGTAACATACTTTATGCTGCACCCAAGATTTATTTTTATCACCAAGTTTAGATCCAAAGGATGAGAGATAAAACTTTTTGACAAAGTTTGTAACGTTTCTTTGGTGTTTTTTAATCACAAATTCACCACAAATATAACAAACCAGTCAGCAGAGATTTTACAACCACGATTAGACATTGTACTGAGCACATGAAGAGGAAACAGGAAAGTGAGGTTAGGTTGACAGTAAACATACCATCATCTGTTTAGCAAATGTTTTTCACCAGTGCTACCAACGTCATCTACATTCATTACACCTCCTGTTTAAACTATTTTAACTATATGAAAGCTGTTAAATTCTTTTAAAAATGGCTTAATTTAATAAATTTAACTGTAAAATGTGAAAAAATAGTGGGTGATACAGTATTTTAAGTATCATATTAGGATTTACGATCCTAAAAAACATATGAATAAGGTAATTTCAGCCAAAAAGATTTTCCATCGTTGGCCTGTGTAATTGTCTCAGATCCAAGCTTCTGGGTGACAAAATGAAAATCTTACCATCACAAATTTCTTGAAGTAACAGCTTACGATCAAATATATGTTTTCTGTAGTTAGAGCTGTCATATGTAAATTTGTTGTATTAAGATGCGATGAAAGGACAGTTTACTACAGTCACATAGTGCGACTCAAAAGATGTGAGGGCCGGCAAAGAAACAGAGGAAGGCAGCTTTTGGCATAACGAGGCTAAACCACGTTTATGAGACCCTCCCACTTTCTTAATGTAGCTGAAACTGGAGTAAGATGCCGGGGAACCGACTTGAGCAGCAACAACGACTGCTGCAGGACAGGGTGTGTTAGTCACGTCTGCAAGGCAAGCACTGGCTGATCGTTAGCTGCGAAAGACGACCGCGGGGAGAGGCCATTACTCTGTGGCGGCTGCTCCTTAAGGGAAGAGCGGTCTTGAAGGCAGGGGCGAGGGCTATGGTGGGGGGCGGCAGGGCAGAGCCGAGGGCGTGCATCTGAACCGTCAGTGTCTGCTTTCTCCACTGTCAGCCGCCGCACGCACTTTAAGCTCTGAAAGAGGAGTAGTGCTACTGAGAGAGAGAGAGAGAGAAGGAGTCTTGTCAGTCCTTTTAACTTGTGGAGTCGATTCATCCAGAGGATGTTTCAGAAGATTAGCCAGGGAGATTGAGAGACGAAAAGATTGAAGGAGTGACGTCTCAAATTGGAAGGTATTTTCTACTAATTTGTGAGGTACATTAGTCTATAATGATTTTTATAATGATTCAAAGAAACAAGTGTCCTGCGTTTGCTGTTATCCACTTCCACTAAAATTTTATTTTGAACACCATGAGTTTCTGGCAACTGTTGTTGTTGTTGTTGTTGTCTTCAGTCAAGCGACTGGTTTTATGCAGCTCTCCATGCTACTGTATCCTGTGCAAGCTTCTCCATCTCCCAGTACCTACTGCAACCCACTCCTTCTGAATCTGCTTTAATGTATTCATCTCTTGGTCACCCTCTACGATTTTTACCCTCCACGCTGCCTTTCAATACTAAGTTGGAGATCCCTTGATGCCTCAGAACATGTCCTACCAACCGATCCCTTCTTCTAGTCAAGTTATGCCACAAACTCCTCCCCAATTCTATTCAATACCTCCTCATTAGCTATGTGATCTCCCCATCTAATCTTCAGCTTTCTTTTGTAGCACCACATTTCGAAAGCTTCTATTATCTTCTTGCTGAAATTATTTATCGTTCATGTTTCACGTCCATACATGGTTCTTTTGTTTCCTTTACTGCTTGTGCAATATACAGATCGAATAACATCGGGGAGAGGCTACAACCTTGTCTCACTCCCTTCCCACCCACTGCTTCCCTTTCATGTCCCTCGACTCTTATAACTGCCATCTGGTTTCTGTACAAATTGTAAATAGCCTTTCGCTCCCTGTATTTTACCCCTGCCACCTTCAGAATTTGTTCAGAATTTGAAAGAGAGTATTCCAGTCAACATTGTCGAAAGCTCTCTCTAAGTCTACAAATGCTAGAAACGTAGGTTTGACTTTCCTTAATCTATTTTCTAAGATAAGTCGTAGAGTCAATATTGTGTTCCATCATTTATACGGAATCCAAACTGATCTGCCCCGAGGTCGACTTCTACCAGTTTTTCCATTCGTCTGTAAAGAATTCGCGTTAGTATTTTACAGCCGTGACTTAATACACTGATAGTTCGGTAATTTTCACATCTGTCAACACCTGTTTTCTTTGGGATGGGAATTATTATATTCTTCCTGAAGTCTGAGGGTATTTCGCATGTCTCATACATCTTGCTCACCAGATGGTAGAGTTTTGTGAGGAATGGCTCTCCCAAGGCTGTCAGTAGTTCTAATGGATTGTTGGCGACTATATACATACAAATACGAAGTTATAATGCAAGGCACAAAGGATAACACGGCTGCTTGGTGTGCCGCCTCTCTCCACTCTACGAAGTTACGATACTTCGTTTTCAGTCTGTGATGGTTTGAGGAAAGCGATAATGACGCGATCGAATAAGAATACTGATTATTAGCAGAACACAAACTGTGCGGTGTATTACCGAGAACGTTCATCATATGAAGCAAATTTAAATTTTTAATGTGCTCCGCAAGTTACCGTAGGATATTGTCCGTTCCACGCCGAAAACCTAAAACGAACAAAGCGCTTCGCGAATTAAGCATATTAAAAGCAAATTAGCAAGTACATGTGACCATTGCCCACTCGCACATCGTGTCAACACCAACCCCATTCGGCCGAAGACTTCAGAGTAACAGCCACGCTAAGCGCTAGCGCCAAGCAACAACAATCACACATTACTCCAAGCGTTGTCAGCTGGCAGAGTTTTCACTGGAATTGTCACCTTGGCTAAATCAGTGACAGTTACAGTGCGTTCTACCGAAAGTACGATTCGGTAGAATGAAATTTTCACTCTACAGCGGAGTGTGCGCTGATATGAAACTTCCTGGTAGATTAAAACTATGTGCCGGATCGAGACTCGAACCTTTGCCTTTCGCGGGCAAGTGGAAGGTAGGAGACGAGGTACTGGCGGAATTAAAGCTGTGAGAACGGGAAGTGAGTAGTGCTTGGGTAGCTCAGTTGGTAGAGCACTTGCCCGCGAAAGGCAAAGGGCTCGAGTTCGAGTCTCGGTCCGGCACACAGTTTTAATCTGCCAGGAAGTTTCATACGATTCGGTAGTTTTGATCCACAACTTAACTGACGTAGCAAATATTAGGATTACCGATAGTACTGATAGCATTGGTAGGGAAAGAAACACAAATGAATGTGTAAAAGATAAACTGGTAGTAGACGACTTTGTTGCTTTTTTTGTCTGTTGCTTATTTTGCATGTAATTAGAACCACACATCATTCAGCGTTAGTCCATTGTGTAATTTACATCCCTACAGGGACCGATGACCTCTCTGTTTGGTCAAGTCCCCCAAACCATCCATCCATCCCTCCAGAGTATAAATTGCGTTGATCAGTAATGAAAATTAGTTTTTCGCGTACCTTCTGCGCTTTTATGAAACCAAAGGAATTACTTTTGATGCTAGTACTGTTTACAGACACAGACATAAAACATGTATATAATTATTGTTCTTACTTCGTGCTCAGTAGGACATTCTTTATCGTGATCAAAGGTATGGGCTTCCAGTTGTTATTGGTAAATGCGAAAGTTGTTTATGTATAACAGAAACCAGTTTTATATAAATTCCACGAAGTATTGAAGCGATGTTTGATATATTTTTGTTTGCGCTTTTTTTGTTTACCTTGCTTGCGAACATATTCGCTATGGGTCTTGCAAGATGACGCACACGAGAACAAATCGTTGGGTGCAGAATACCTTCCAATTTAAAAAAAAATGGTTCAAATGGCTCTGAACACTATGGGACTTAACTGCTGGGGTCTTCAGTCCCCTAGAACTTAGAACTACTTAAACCTAACTAACCTAAGCAGATCACACACATCCATGCCCGAGGCAGGATTCGAACCTGCGACCGTAGCGGTCGCACGGTTCCAGACTGTAGCGCCTAGAACCGGTCGGCCACTTCAGCCGGCACCTTCCAATTATCGCAGCAAAATACTTAACTTTCCAGCCAATTAACCATCCAGATTAACAATCGGCGTTACGACATTGATGTTACTTGATCTTGCTACAACTCTCTCGGTATCTGATTTCCGTGGTTCCTCTCAAATGCATTTCCCGATTGGTCGAAGCTGGAAACAAATTCCTTACTGAACCATTTGGTACGTTTGTTTATCTCATGTGCAGAATTTCGGTCCGATTCCGCAGTTTGCTGTGCATCGTCAAGTTGACGCTTTGTTTGAAATATTGTTGTCTTACATCTTCCAGTTCTGTAGCACTTGCGGCAGGGCGCGATGCTCGCTCACTATCCTTTAAACAGTCTGTCCACCGACCTGGATTAGTTTCAGGTTGTCTGCTCCTTAACTCTTCGATGGTAGATAATGGTTTAGCCAATAAAAGCAGCCTTGACGAAAAGTCAGCTACGTATTAAGCAAAAATATGCTGAATTTACTTACGTTTAGGGTCAACTGCTAGAGCCTACACCATTCATCATTTCTCTGCTGGTAGTTATGCAAATTCTTACTATCTCTGGCATTGCTACTTTGGTATATAAAACTGCGAATAGCCTTAAAGAGCATCCGACGCTGTCTACTGCATCATAATATTGTAATCAGCAACGGTCCTATCACACTTCCTGAGGTACCACGGTTATTACATCTGAGGATTTTTTCCTTTAAGAGCGACGTGTTGAGTTCTGTCTGCAAGAAAGTCTTGATTCCAATCGCAAGTCTGCTCGGATACTCCGTCAGCTAGTATTTTTGTTATTAAAAATTGCCTGACAGTGTCAAGTGTCTTACTGAAAACAAGGAACACAGCATCAACCTGTGCGCCGTTGTGTACTGTGTTGTAGATATCATGGAGGAACAGAGCGAGCTGAGTTCCGCAGCATCTCTGTTGCGGAGTCCATATTGACTTTTATAGAGGAGATGTCCTTTTTCCAAAAGCGTTATAATTCTTGAGCACAAAGCATGTTCCATAATTCAATATAATTTTCCTCGGTTTGTGACCGCATTGTCAATATATATAAAACTAACGACGTTTCGATCCCGTGGCAAGCGACCTTCGTCAGGGTGTAAACAAAAACACCCTGAAGAAGGTCGCTTCCAACTGGGACCGAAACATCGGTGGTTTTATATATATTGATAATGCCGTCACCAACTTAGGAAAATGTTATTGAATGGGACAATGGCCGCGGAAGCCTACGTTAGTATGTTCCATAATTCCACAACAGACTAACGTCAACGAAATAGATCCATAATTGTGTGGATCTGTCTTACGGCCTTTCTTACAAACGGGGATGACCTGCGCTTTTTTCCAGTCGTTAGGTACCTTTCGTTCCTCAAGTGGGCTACGATAAATTACTGCTAGAAGGCAAGCAAGTTTATTTGCATAACCTTTCTAGAATCTTCTAGGTATCTCATCTGGTCCGAATGCCTTTTCACAAATAAGGGACTGTAACTGCTTTTCAATACCAGTATCGGTCATCTCGATATCTGCCATTTCAACGTTCATAGAACGATTGAAACGGGGGCCAGTGTCACGATATACCCTGTCTGCTACCTTCCGTTTCGGTGCCGGTGTGGCCGCTGAGAGAATGAATAGATGATTTTGACTCGGTTACTGATTTTACATAGGACCAAAATCTCTTATGGATTTTACTCAGGTCGGTTGACAACATCTTACTTTCAAAACCATTTAACGCTTCTCTCATTGCTCTCCTTACGCTCATTTTCCCTCCGTTCAGCTTTCATTTGTCAGTTAGGTTTTTACTTCGATGAATCTGAGATGAAGTGCTTTACGTAGCGTTTTTCTAACAAGACTATAAAACCATGGTGGATCTTTCCCATCTCCTAATACATTAGCGGAACATACTTGTCTAGGGCATACTGATGGATGCTTCTGAATTTTTTCTGTTTGTTCTCCACATCTTCGTCCTCATCACCGAATATTTGATGCTGACTGCTGAGATATTCTGAATTTTGTGTCCTGTCACCCTTTTTGTGCAAATATACACTCCTGGAAATGGAAAAAAGAACACATTGACACCGGTGTGTCAGACCCACCATACTTGCTCCGGACACTGCGAGAGGGCTGTACAAGCAATGATCACACGCACGGCACAGCGGACACACCAGGAACCGCGGTGTTGGCCGTCGAATGGCGCTAGCTGCGCAGCATTTGTGCACCGCCGCCGTAAGTGTCAGCCAGTTTGCCGTGGCATACGGAGCTCCATCGCAGTCTTTAACACTGGTAGCATGCCGCGACAGCGTGGACGTGAACCGTATGTGCAGTTGACGGACTTTGAGCGAGGGCGTATAGTGGGCATGCGGGAGGCCGGGTGGACGTACCGCCGAATTGCTCAACACGTGGGGCGTGAGGTCTCCACAGTACATCGATGTTGTCGCCAGTGGTCGGCGGAAGGTGCACGTGCCCGTCGACCTGGGACCAGACCGCAGCGACGCACGGATGCACGCCAAGACCGTAGGATCCTACGCAGTGCCGTAGGGGACCGCACCGCCACTTCCCAGCAAATTAGGGACACTGTTGCTCCTGGGGTATCGGCGAGGACCATTCGCAACCGTCTCCATGAAGCTAGGCTACGATCCCGCACATCGTTAGGCCGTCTTCCGCTCACGCCCCAACATCGTGCAGCCCGCCTCCAGTGGTGTCGCGACAGACGTGAATGGAGGGACGAATGGAGACGTGTCGTCTTCAGCGATGAGAGTCGCTTCTGCCTTGGTGCCAATGATGGTCGTATGCGTGTTTGGCGCCGTGCAGGTGAGCGCCACAATCAGGACTGCATACGACCGAGTCACACAGGGCCAACACCCGGCATCATGGTGTGGGGAGCGATCTCCTACACTGGCCGTACACCACTGGTGATCGTCGAGGGGACACTGAATAGTGCACGGTACATCCAAACCGTCATCGAACCCATCGTTCTACCATTCCTAGACCGGCAAGGGAACTTGCTGTTCCAACAGGACAATGCACGTCCGCATGTATCCCGTGCCACCCAACGTGCTCTAGAAGGTGTAAGTCAACTACCCTGGCCAGCAAGATCTCCGGATCTGTCCCCCATTGAGCATGTTTGGGACTGGATGAAGCGTCGTCTCACGCGGTCTGTACGTCCAGCACGAACGCTGGTCCAACTGAGGCGCCAGGTGGAAATGGCATGGCAAGCCGTTCCACAGGACTACATCCAGCATCTCTACGATCGTCTCCATGGGAGAATAGCAGCCTGCATTGCTGCGAAAGGTGGATATACACTGTACTAGTGCCGACATTGTGCATGCTCTGTTGCCTGTGTCTATGTGCCTGTGGTTCTGTCAGTGTGATCATGTGATGTATCTGACCCCAGGAATGTGTCAATAAAGTTTCCCCTTCCTGGGACAATGAATTCACGGTGTTCTTATTTCAATTTCCAGGAGTGTATTACTAGACGTGAATGAGATTTTCACTCTGCAGTGGAGTGTGTGCTGATATGAAACTTCTTTACAGATTGAAACTGCGTGCCGGACCGGGACTCGAACTCAGAACCTTGGCCTTTCGCGGGAAAGTACCCTACCAACTTTTTTTTATCTCAATTTGTTCGTTTTCGGTCGTTGTACCTGCTCCGGGCGGACGTCGCAAGACACCCGTTTCAGTTCATCGTTGATCCATTAACTCAGTTATTTTTATTACAGAGGGAAGGTAACCCTCTGACCGAACACGCTGAGTTACCGTGCCGGCACCACCTGAGCTACCCAAGCACGACTCACGACCCGTCCTCACACCTTCAATTCTACCAGAACCTCGTCTCCTACCTTACAAACTTCACAGAAGTTCTTCTGTAAACTTTGCAGAACTAGCACTCCTGGAAGAAAGGATATTGCGGAGACATGGCTTAGCCACATCCTATGGGATGTTTCCAGAATGAGATATCACTCTGCAGCTGAGTGTGTGCTGATATGAAACTTCCTGACGGATTAAAACTGTGTGCCGGGCCGAGACTCGAACTCGGGACCTTTGCCTTTCACGGGCGTGTGCTCTACCAACTGAGCTACCCCTAGACGTAATTTTAACTAAGGGAAACGAAAACAAATTATCCACCTATTCTTCACAAAATTTTGAATGCCGAAGCTTACTGAAAATTTAAGATTTACGAAACATTTAAGTCTGTTACAATATTACATCAAATTTTTTTGGCTTGACTTCATAGCAACACATTACAATTAATTACTAAAATTGTTAAAGAGAACATGTTTCCCACAAAATTCCAATGTTCATGGGAGAAATAAATTTTCGTAAGGAAAAAAACCCTACTAAATTACTTCACTGTAACCAATAAAAAACTTTCAGAATATTACGCATCCTATACTAAGTAGAGGTTCTATGTAGGGCGACTCTCTTTTAACTAAGTACACTTTTAAACAAACTTCTCGTATAAGCACTATAACGTCCTTAAAATTCAACAGTAGTATGAGAGGGAGAACCATCTCTATCGTTCACAATCTATTTTTCGGTGTGGTGAGCATCCATAAAAAATGAAATTTTTTCAGCACTTACCTTTCGATGATACAGCATTAAACTTCTTTTCACATTTATTCATAATGAATTCAACACCTGGGCACTTTATAAACATCTGTGTCCACTCATCTTTCAGGTATAAGTGAGCCTCGTATTTGATTTCCATAATGAGCGTACCTACAAAATACAGTACATATAATCAATCATTACTTTGCTTCCAGCAAAGAAAAATGATATGCATGTTTCGGCCAATTATATACAAATTTCTTTCTTGTCATTTACAAAGATAATTTTCTGGGTTCCTTTGACGTTACATACTCCACTAAAGTATTATTCAGCATAAATTCTTCTTCACAAAAAAAAAGCTGAGTAAAAAATGAAAATATCCTTTACTAATCAAAAGTAAATGGTACTCTAACTGTTCCTATCGTTACCCGAGTCAAAACAAAAATCTTTAAAAGGAACTTCAGGTTCAAATTCACTCAAGCGAGTTACTGCTGAAAAACATTTTCTCTTGACTACACAAGGGTTTTTTTTTTTTTTTTTTTTTTTTTTTTTTTTTTTTTTTGTTCTGATCGTAAATTCTTCCAACATTTACTCACCAATACTAGTAAACATATTTCTTAACTTTTAGAAAATCTTTACGTATTGTGGCTAACACCTACTGTTTCATCTCATAAGTCTTACACAAAATATACAAATAGACATTTAATGAAATGTTACTGAACATTTACAAGTGCCACAGTTGGCAGTTGTCATAAAATACAAAACTTGTTCACCTTCATCCTGTACGAAATCTCTTGGCTTTGTACATTAACAATCATAACTGTACCACCCCTCTTCTGAAAACTCTTACATAGAAAAGCTGTAACACATTTCATCATATTTACATTTTACAGTATATTATGCTACAAAATTTTCAAATATTTTCGTGACCCATTCCTCATCCACTATTTAGTACGTTAGTACAGCTTTTCATATTGAGTTTTGTTCAAAATCGGTGGGTCAATAACTTCTGCCTACAACAAAATACTATGTGCACTATATACACAATACAGTGACGCAAGAACAGACGACAGCTGAAGTTCTGAATGAATAAGAGATATGTTTACAATAGGATGCCTGGTTTGTATCAAACACCTGACTTTGTAAAGAATATACGTCGCCTGAGGCCAGTTATTCACTAGTGTCCCCACCATCTTTCTTTACACACTTCTTTAGGTCAGTAACCTTCCTTTCTCTGTATTCATTATACCCCACGATAGCCTCTTTTTTCCTTCAACAACGTTTAGGTACATCACATTGCTCACCTGTCGGATATTGCATTCTTCCAGCAAATGGCTCTCTCAAGCACTTCCCATCCATGGTAACAACAGCTTCGTTATTCCTAAAATCGACTTTCCCGTGGTGTTTTTGAAAAACATCTGCCCCAACCAATATTTATACACCTATACCGAAATTTATCAGGAAGTTACACACTTAAATCGAAAATTATCATAAAGTTCTGGTACAGTTGCTCATCCTGAAACTTTATACAGGTAACAAGGCTTCTTGAGTTCTTCCTATTACCTGTGGCTACTACAATGTTTATTCTGGAGACAGGCATAATAACTAATTATTTCCTATTGAAATAACATCTATATAATTTTTTGAGACGAAACATACATCTCAACCACTATCAAGTAAGCAAGGAACTTCTTCACGAGAAACTACAACCTCTTATCGGTTGTCCTGATGATTCTTCAACAGTTTCGTATCAAGTAAGCAAGAAACTTCGTCACCAGAAACTACAACCTCTATTATCGGTGGTCCTGATGGTTCTTCAACAGTTTACTATCAAGTAAGCAAGGAACTATTTCACCAGAAACTACAACCTCTATTATCGGTTGTCCAGATGATTCTCCAACAGTTTCAGGATCTGGTACTTCCAATAAATTCTACACTTCCCCACCTCTGTAGAATCCTATACATTCTGCGAGCATAGCACACATAATTTGGGGTCTTCTTCCGTTTTAGTTGTGGCAGCTTTAATTAATCCGTCTATCAGTGACAAGTCAAAACATTTCTCCAAACATTCACTTTCTCTAATCCTCTCAGATTCTGCAGCACTTCCTTCTATGTTGCCAGAATTTTTGAAATAAACCCCTGCTTCATCTACTTCTGTAGCTGCATCACTATCCGATGATCTTTCTTCCATTCTACTTCTTTTTTTTTTTACTTTTCCCTTCTTTCACAATTGAAACTGTTCCATCACTATCAGACCAGATCTCCTCTGTTTTACCTAAAACTTCATCTACTGTTATATCTTTCTCCTCTGCTACGCTTTCCCCATGTACAGTGCTTTCTTGCACATTTCCTGTAGGATCCTCTTTAGCAACGCACTGCTTAGACTAAAATCCTGCTACAAAATCTCATTACATACCTTCTGTTGTTTGCTAACTTAATTCCTATATTCGTGTCTTCCATCTAATATTTCACATTCTGCCACGTTTCTCTGAAAAAATAAATATTCTCACTTCCTCCCTTTCTTCCGATAGGTTTATTGTACCTGTACCACTACTGTGTTGTTGTGATGGATGCAGGCTTACAAAAAGCTTTGCCAAAGGAGTTAATCTACGTTCACTCTCCATATGCGAGCAACTTTACAGTCTGCCATTAGCTTTCCTCATCGCCTATTCTGCCATTAGCTGTACCATTCAGTTCATTCAGCTTTATGCTTTATGGAACGCTGTTCCACTCTCTCAGCTGACTGCTTATTTTGTTAACTGTTATTCCTCTTTCCTGTGTGGGGTTGCTAGTCCCCCATCGGCTACCTCCCCAGGTGGCAGACAGAGGAACACTCACCAGATATGGTGGGTACTGGGGAAATAAAATACCTGTGGTGGACCAAAATAAGCGTGGCTAGTACAAGTCACTGAGACATAGAGAAGGCAATGTTCCTAGGGCTAGACCCCCAAATACAAGATCTCTGGTGCTCCAGGTTGGCAGGTGTGCAGAGGACTACCTCCCCTCTCATGGAAAACAAGATCTGATGATTCTTCAACAGTTTCGTATCAAGTAAGCAAGAAACTTCTTCACCAGAAACTGCAACCTCTATTATCGGTGGTCCTGATGGTTCTTCAACAGTTTACTATCAAGTAAGCAAGGAACTATTTCGCCAGAAACTACAACCTCTATTATCGGTTGTCCAGATGATTCTCCAACAGTTTCAGGATCTGGTACTTCCAATAAATTCTACACTTCCCCACCTCTGTAGAATCCTATACATTCTGCGAGCATAGCAGACATATTTTGGGGTCTTCTTCCGTTTTAGTTGTGGCAGCTTTAATTAATCCGTCTATCAGTGACAAGTCAAAACATTTCTCCAAACATTCACTTTCTCTAATCCTCTCAGATTCTGCAGCACTTCCTTCTATGTTGCCAGAATTTTTGAAATAAACCCCTGCTTCATCTACTTCTGTAGCTGCATCACTATCCGATGATCTTTCTTCCATTCTACTTCTTTTTTTTTACTTTTCCCTTCTTTCACAATTGAAACTGGCAGGATACTCTATGCGTGCCTCAGAAACAGGTCTCAACCGTAACAGAACTCAGGAACGAAAACCAGATTTAAGATTTGGAACATAAAATGTGAGAAGTTGGTTCAGGCTTGGAAGCGTGCAAACTGTAGTCAGCCAACTATAAAAACACACACTACAAATCGTAGCACTACAGGAAATCAGGTGACCAGGAATAGGGTCTGTAAGAACATATACAGGAAGTATTCTATGTGGAGGTTGTGGTGACCACTGGGAACTTGGAACAGACTTTTATGTTAGTAGCACAGTGCTAAACTTGGTAAAAGAATTGAAATCCATAAATAATATAATTTCTATAACAATTGGTGGACAAAGCACAGATTCGACTTTCTTAATGCACATGCTCCTTGTGAAGACAAAGATGAACTCATGAAAGAAGAATTATATAGTCAATTGAATCTCACATATGACTCACTGCCAAAAAAATGGTTCAAATGGCTCTAAGCACTATGGGACTTAACATCTGCGACAGTGGCGGTCGCGCGGTTCCAGACTGTAGCGCCTAGAACCGCTCTGCCACCACGGCCGGCCGAATGTGGTAGCAACTAGGTACCAATTCTTTAACTGCAAGAAAAGGTGAGAACAAATTTACCGCAATTGGGTAACAGATTTTCAGCGTATGAAGACGAAACACAAATTCAAATGTTCTTTTGGTGCATTATATTCAGATGTTATGTTGCATGATGTGATCATGTACAATGGGACTGATGTTAGAGAACAGATTCTGAAAGAGTCCGATCCATCATTCCAGCACGTACTGCAAATACTAGATCAGTACGATTCAGGTGCCGTGACGGCCGATAAATTTGAGCCACCAATTTCGTCGAGCCGAGTCGTCTCTTGCTTACGACAGGTCTACTAGGCAGCGACAGCCTGCACTTGCCATGCCACGTAAACAGTCCTCCAGGGCCCTTAAATTCTCCTCTAAACAGGCGAACAGATTTTTCTCCTCTAAACAGGCGAACAGTTTTAAGTGATGCTCTCGATGCTATTCACAGCACAAACGCCAAGCCGGCGGTTATGGCCGAGCGGTTCTAAGCGCTTCATTCTGGACCCGCGCGACCGCTACGGTTGCAGGTTAGAATCCTGCCTCGGGTATAGATGTATGTGATGTCCTTAGGTTAGTTAGGTTTAAGTAGTTCTAAGTTCTAGGGAACTGATGGCCTCAGATGTTAAGTCCCATAGTGCTCAGAGCCATTTGAACCATTTGATCAAACGCCAAGACTGCCCATCCAGACAAGGATAGTGTTACGCTTGTGGAAAGAAGGGACACATACAATCCATATGTTTGCAACAGAACAAACATAAGGATTCAGCCCACTCTCATAATTCTCGTCACAAGGCCAGCTTAATTAATTTAGTGTATTCCAAGCCAGCTGCAGGCATTAGCAAAACTAGCAAGCAACCGTTTCTTCAGTGCTACACCAGTCCACTTTTTGATCATTTCCATATTAATGGAAAACGTGAAATTCCAGTTGGACACTGATGCCTCTGTTACATTGCTGAATCGTTACACATATGAACTATTAGGCTCCGTAGGCGTGTCTGAAAGTAGCATGCACCTGACTGCTTATAACGGACAAGACATTCCTGTTCTCGGAAAATGTACTTTGCCTGTCATGTATCGCTCACATAGCGGGAACTGAGACTTTCTCTGTGCTACAATCAAGTGATTGTGAGAACATATTTGGTTTTGATTCGTTTGATTTATTTGGCTTTCGAATTCAGGACAATGGGTTGTCAGTGACTGCATGCAATGCAAAAGACCATGTAGCTAGCTTGCTGAAAGAATTCTCTGAACTCTTTTCTGAAGGTTTAGGCAAAGCTAACAATTTTCTTGCACATATTAATATGAAAGACAAAGTTCAGCCAAAATTTTGGTGGGCTACAGCTGTTCCCATCGCATTACAGGACAAAGTCGCTGCTGAACTTAAAGAATTGCAAGATAGTTGAGCTATTGCGCCCATACAAGATAGTCACTGGACAAGTCCACTGGATTTCCTCCCCGAACCTTCAAGTCACATTCGCCCCTCTGTTGAATTTAAGTCTAAAGTCAACCCACAAACTATGATTGATACTTATTCATTGCCACGTCCAGAGGATCTCATGGGCAGATTAGACTCTGGTCGTTACTTTACAAAAAATAATTTGTGTGATGCATATCTTCAAATATCACTATATTAAAATCTCAAATAGTGTGTGAAGTGAACACTCGTTTGCGATTCTTTAAATATTTGCTTTTGCCTATTGGCAGCATTTCCGCAACCGCCATTTTCCAAAGGTATTTGGAACAGCTGATTGCTCAAGTAGCAAACTGTTCAAACTATTTAAGCGATATTGTCGTAGCAGGTCATACATCTGAAGAACACATTGCAGATCTGCGTGCTATGTTTCGTGCGTTATCTAATGCAGGACTAAAGTGTAGACTGGTAAAGTGTAATTTTTGTAAACCTGAGTTTCAGTATCTTGGACGTGTCACAAACAGTCAATGTGTACATCCTCTTCAATCACATTTGTTAGCCATACGTGCCGGTTCCACGCAATGTCTCAGAATTGCAGTCAGTATTAGGGAAAATGAACTATTATATTCGATTTTTATCCAATGCTGCACAAGTCGCAGCTCCATTGCGTCGCTTGCGTTACAAAAATGTAGCCTTTGTTTGGACGTAAGAGCACCAAGAACCCTTTCTAAAACGTGAAGATGCAGTGCTCAGTTATCGATGCATGTTTTAATTTGAACCTGACAAACCAGTTGTGCTGCAAGCTGACGCTTCCTCTTACGGAATGGGTGCAGTGCTTCGGCACAGATTTGGTGATGAAGACAGCCCTCTTGCTTTTGCACCTACAGTGTTGTCCTAAGCTCAGTGTTACTATTCACAACTAGAGAAAGGGCATTGATTATTGTGTATAGTATCACAAAATTCCACCACTATTTGTATGACTGTAAATTCTACTTAGTAACGGACCACATGTCATTGGAGTCCTTGTTTCATACGACGAACCTGGTTACTGTACGAACTGCCCAAAAATTTACAGAGATGGGCTTTGTCGTTTCTCAATACCAGTACGAGACTGTGTAACGTCCGACAGCTCAACATGGTGATTCCGGACGCTCTTTCACTTCTTCCGATTGGCTCTGATACAGACTTTGATGGTTCAGCTGCTTCTGGTTGTCGCATTGATGCTCAGGATTCTGAATTGCTTCAATTCGTTCCTTTGAACTGTAGGACAATTGCACAGATCACGGAAGCTGACTCAGATTTGAACATTTTGCTAAAATGCTTTCGCACGTCTAGGCCTCGCTCATTGCATTGCATAAGGATCTCTGTAGCGTGGCGACACTTTGCACGTCGGTGTAGCGTCGCAATATAGCAGGGTGTGATTTTTGTTCAAAATGAGAGTGGACAGTCACGTGCGTTTGTCCCAAAGCTATGAAGAAAAAGTGTTGCAGTTATTTCACTAAGGACACTGGGGGATTGCTCGTATGAAACACTTAGCGCGTCGACACTGTACTTAGCATGGTATGGATACCGAAATAGAACAGATGACGTCATAGTGTCACGCATGTGCAGAAACACAGTCCACTCCGCCACAAAAATTCTGTCTTGGCTTAAGCCGGCCAGAGTGGCCGAGCGGATCTAGGCGCTACAGCCTGGAGCCGCATGACCGCTCGGTCGCAGGTTCGAATCCTGCCTCGGGCATGGATGTGTGTGATGTCCTTAGGTTAGTTAGGTTTAAGTAGTTCTAAGTTCTAGGGTACTGATGACCTCAGAAGTTAAGTCCCATAGTGCTCATGTCCCTTTGAACCATTTTGTCTTGGCATAAGTCGCTATAACCATGGCAACGTGTGCACACAGACTTTGCGGGGCCTTTTCGGAACACTCGATGGTTGAATGTGGTAGACGCTTATACAAAGTTTCGTTTTGCTGTGTCAATCAACTCGACAACGTCACGTAGCACAGGGCAGGTGTTGTCCTCCATTTTTTGCCTCGAAGGTCTGCCTGAAGTCATAGTGTCGGATAACGGCACTCAGTTCACGTCAAATGACTTCGAAACATTCTGTGAACACAATAGCATATAGCATTTGACGAGTGAATCGGCCCATCCACAGTCAGACGGCGACGAAGAACGATTTATCAGAGTCTTCGAGCAGCAGGTGGCCAAAATTCGCACTGCACACACCAGGTATCAAGCACTGCAACTGTCTCTCGCCTCGTTTTGTTCGCATCAACGGTATGGACCACCGCCGACGGAATTGCTTCACGGCCGCCGCCATCACTGCTCCACCTGCTCCACCCTCCTCAGCATCCGGTGCCGAAGGACAGGCGCAGGTACCTCTTCGAGCCGAATGACATTGTATTTTACAGAGTTTTTAGCTGCAGCAGACGGTGGGTGCGAGGCGAGATCCATCGTCAGCCCAGTCGACGAAAAGCTTCAAGAATATAAGAGTCATTACTTCACTTGTATTAGAATTGTTACACTGAAGAAGACTGTGACACATCTGTATATTTCTCAAAGTATTTTCTACTACTTTTTGTAATAAAACGCATTAATACTATTTGTTTGAATTGTTTGTCTAGCGATCCGAGGAAACGGGTTTCCTAGCCACCCCATATTCGACGACTAGGCAGGATACAACAATATATATTCCTCACATGTAGATTAAAAAAATAGTTCATTACAACATGTTTTCAGGAATGCTTGGTTTCGTATTTAAGGTCTCCGAAACAATCACATTCACCAGAACATTAATCTACCAGTAGGTACTTGCCTGTACAGAAGATGTTCAAAATGCTCACCTCTTGCCTGAATGTAGGGCTCACATCCATGCCTCATGGTCCAGCGAACACGATCGCATATTCCAGCAGTGTTACTTATTTCCTCACAATCTGCCACCATTCGATTCGGATGGGATTCCATGACAGGCACCAGAGACGAATACACTAATGATTTTAGATGGCCCCACAAGCAGAAATACACAGAATTCAAAGCAGGTTAGCGTTGAAGCCAAAGTAATGAGTCGCCGCTACCTACCTATCCGTTGCTCAGGAAACCTTCGAGCCAAGTACAGGTGAGCCATAAGACTGAAGTGTGCAGCAAGTGAGCTTCTTGATGGATGATCAGTGATGTGTCTTTAACAGCATGAGCTATGGTGCTTCCAGGAAGTATGTGTACACCTACCCAGTAAGACTGTTTACGAATATGTGTGGTCTATCTAATCGCTCATTAGTGATACCGGCCAACGTACAAAGGGAGAACTACATTTGCTGATTAGTTGCTACAGTTGCATGTTTGATTTCATATGCACTTCATGATTGTCTGTGGAAGTTTATACTGCCATGTGGTATGACCAATGCTTCATTTGTGACTAATACTAAGACAGGGAAGTTTGAAGTTGTAGTACACTGTTGCAAGAACTTCTGGCTTAACATAAAACGTGCAGGGTAATCTGCAGGTGACAGCACTTGTACATGTTGCACGTAATTAGGAAAGTCATATGAGGAACATTCACTTGCAACGCTAATCCAGGAGATGTAAACTTACAGAAAGAGTACATATGGTGATGGAGGCGTTCATATGTCTTCCAGTCTGGACATCTCCGGCAAGGGTTGCTCTTCCGGTAGGAAGGACGAGCGAGCGTAGCATCGCCATGCGCCTGACCGTAAATGAAGTGGACTTCATCCAGCTCTTGATCTGATTACACATCAAACGCCAACCACAACACTCAGTGTACCTTTCGACTCGGAATTAACTGTCGTGTTCCCGTCTTGATAATAACGTGTGTCACGGCAACAACCTACACGAAGAACACCGATCGGATGAGTAACATTGCTCTGAAGCCAAAACTTGCAAAGCAGGCATTTACAAACACATGTTGTACTGAACTCTTATTATTGTCTTGATATGAGAAACGCATACCTAACATTATCCCTTCTGTTTTTCAAACGCGTTGTCAAAGCAAGTAATTCTTCTGTTCGAGGGTGTACCACCGGGGCTATTGTCATCGCCAATAGAACGTGTTACTAAATATGGCCGTGTCATTTTTATTGTAGCAGCAAGTGTAATGTGCTGCAAATAAACAGGAAGAACGATCCTTTATCATTTAGCCACAATATAGCAGGTCAGCAACTGGGAGCAGATAATTCCACAAATTATCTGGGAGTAGGCATTGGGAGGGATTTAAAATGCAATGACCGTATAAAATTAATTGTCGGCAAAGCAGATTCATGACTGAGATTCATTGGAAGAATCCTAAGTAAATGCAGTCCGAAATCAAAGGAAGTAGGTTACAGAACACTTTTCGCCCACTGCGTGAATACTGCTCACCGGTGTGGGAATCCGTACCAGATAGGGTTGATAGAAGAGATAGAGAAGACCCAACGGAGAGCAGCGCGCTTCGTTACAGGATCATTTAGTAACCGCGAAAGCGCTTCGGAGATGATAGGTAAACTCCAGTGGAATACTCTGCAAGAGAGATGCTCAGTAGCTCGGTACGGGCTTTTGTTGAAGTTACGAGAACATACCTTCACCGAGGAGTCAAGCAGTATATAGCTTCCTCCTACGTTTATCTCGCGAAGAGACCACGAGGATAAAATCAGAGAGATTAGAGCCCAGACAGAGGCATAACGACAATCTCTCTTTCCACAAACAATACGAGACTTGAATAGAAGGAAGAACCGATAGAGGTACCCAAAGTACCCTCCGCCACACACCGTCAGGTGGCTTGCGGAATATTCATGTAGATGTAGATGAAGGGTTCCGTAACATAGGACAATGCCCTAAACGTTGGTTCCGTGGACAGTATGATGACGATGTCACTTACTCGGAAACGTTTAGTGAAGAAGCAGGTTTTAATTTACTATCTCCTATAACAATGGAATATCTAGATGGTTTGGTCAAAAAGCTGACAACTATACTCATCACGAAGGAATTGTCCTAGTGAGACCTAAATGAGTAGATGTAATCTACATGTACAGACAAAGAAATGATTACAATTTAACAAAAATGGAGTAACTTATTCAAGCGGTAGAGCTTCACAAATTAAGGAAGTCAGTGATGCGTTAGTCCACCTCTAGCATTTAACAGCCAGTTATTCGGCTTGGCATTGACTGATGGAGTTGTTGGATATCGGGCTCACGGATGTAGTGCCCGATTCTATCTGTTTGGTGAGCTGGATCTTCAAAACCCAGAACTGACTGGAAGACTATGTCCATCCATAATGCTGCAATGCGGCGAATTTCCTGGCAAATGTAGGATTTGGTAAGGACCAAGACGACAAGCAGTAGAAACTCTCGCTTTGTGGGGCGGACGATATGTGGCTGAAAAGTAAGTCCTGGATGACTTGGCGTAGAGGGCAACAAAACAGGAGTTGAATATCGTCAACGTACCGCTGTGCTGTAATGATGCGCGGATGACTACCAGAGGGGTGCTGTTGTGAAAAGAAATGGCACTCGAGACCGTATATCCTAGTTGTCAGGCCATATTGCGGACGACAACCAGGTTGGTACCCCATTGCTTCCTGGGGCGTCTTCAGACACATCCTACACTGGTCATCGGCGTTCAGTTCGAAGCGGGACTCACCGCTGCAGATAATTCTACTCCAATCAATGAGATTCCACGGCGATGACATATCTGGAGGTGCCTCGGGCAGCTATGGGACACCAACCTGAGTGTCGCCCGACATAAGGCCCGACAACGAGGAGTGATGGTCTTGGGTGCCATTTCTTTTCATAGCAGTACCTCTTTGGTTGTCATCCTGTAAGTAGACTGTTTAGGTTTTTATGTTGGTAACCCCACGTAGCGCTCTACAAGAAAATCACTGACTGTGCTGTGTGAAGTCTGTGGCTGGTCTGCATTGATGGAATATTTGCTATTATAGTGTTGGGCAGTTGAATGAGAACAGCGCCGCGTAGTGTTGCGCAGTTGGAGGTGAGCCGCCAGCAGTAGCGGATGTGGCGAGAGAGATGCCGGAGTTTTGAGAGCGGACGATCTGGGCGTGTGTCCATCAGAAAAAGTAAATTTGTAAGACTGGATGTCAAGAACTTATATATATATATATATATATATATATATATATATATATATATATATATATATATATCACTTTGTTACAGGAAATGTTCAAAATGTCCTCCGTTAGCGAAGATGTGCAGGAGCTCCATCGTGCATGAACCACATGTTGTGTCGTACTTGTAAAGGCACATGTTCTAGCAGCACAAGTAGAGTATCCCGTATGAAATCATGATAACGTGCTCCATTGAGCGTAGGTGGAAGAACTTGGGGCCCAGTCAAGACATCAATAACAAATACCTGCCCAAACGTTCACAAAAAATCTGTGTTGATGACGTGGTTGCACAATTGCGTGCGGATTCTCGTCAGCCCTCACATGTTGATTGTGGAAATTTACAATTTGATCACGTCGGAATGAAACCTCATCCGTAAAGAGAACATTTGCACTGAAATGAGGATTGACACAGTGTTGGATGAACCATTCGCAGAAGTGTACCCGTGGAGGCCAATAAGCTGTTGATAGTGCCTGTACACGCTGTACATGGTACGGAAACAACTGGTTATCCCGTAGCACTCTCCATACAGTGACGTGGTCAACGTTACATTGTACAGCAGCAACTTCTCTACGCTGAAATTAGGGTTATCGTCAACTGCACGAAGAATTGCCTCGTCCATTGCAAGTTTCCTCGTCGTTCTGGGTCTTCCCCAGTCGCGAGTCATAGGCTGGAATGTTCCGTGCTCCCTAAGACGCCGATCAATTGCTTCGAACGTCTTCCTGTCGGGACACCTTCGTTCTGGAAATCTCTCTCGATACAAACGTACTGCGCCACGGCTATTGCCCCGTGCTAATCCATACATCAAATGGGCATCTGCCAACTCCGCATTTGTAAACATTGCACTAACATTCAAAACCACGTCCGTGATAAACACTAACCTGTTGATGCTACGTACTGATGTGCTTGATGCTAGTACTGTAGAGCAAGAGTCGCATGTCAACACAAGCACCGAAGTCAACATAACCTTCCTTCAATTGGGCCAACTGGCGGTGAATCGAGGAAGTACAGTACATACTGACGAAACTAAAATGAGCTGTAACATGGAAAGTAAGCGTTTCGGACACATGTCCACATAACATCTTTCCTTTATTTGTGTATGAGTAATGTTTCCTGAAAGTTTGGCCGTACCTTTTTGTAATATATATATATATATATATATATATATATATATATATATATATATATAGACTTTTGAACACTATTAAGGTAAATACATTGTTTGTTGTCTATCAAAATCTTTCATTTGCTAACTATGCCTATCAGTATATAAAGGCACTGAAACGCGAAATCATAATTAAATAAATAATCTCTGACAAATAAATAAAGCCTATGGCACAGAACTGCAGCGCTATGCCGCTGATAAAACAAAATACAATTATGACACTCTTATGTTTCATTAAGAAGGAGGAGGTCTTGTAGAATAGCTGAGGCTGGAAGCACGTATATTTTATTAACTGACACACCGCCATATTTGATGTTATATAAGTGCACTGCGAGTTGCAATCTCGCTTGGCACTCGACTCTGTAAAGATTCTATATTTATGAAAGTGGGTTGAATTATTTAACTATAGGCTTATTCGTTGAATATATCTGATTTAACTAACTGTACACTTTTTATGTTTAGTAGACAGTCACCTCTGTACGACGTATTGACTTGGCTGGCAAATTATTCTATTATTGAGATTTAGATTTTGAGTCCGCACCTACCGCACCAGTCTTTGGAAACGATTTAAATACGAAGTCCGATTATTTGAGTTTTATTTCACTGTCAACTACGAATAACATTGCATTTACGAAAAAGCCATTGTCAAGCGTCTGATACCAAATAATTAAACGTCCACGTCCCAGATAACCAAATATTAATTACAACCAATCACTATCATATATAACTAATAATTAATATTTTATGTTATTTTATTGTTTTTATTTATTTATTTTATATTGGCGACAGCGTGTCGGACTTAATATTTTGTCATTTGTTACATTGTTCTCTTTGTTTCATGTGAAAAATCAACTTTCTGGACCTGGATTTGAATATAAGAGAAATAACAAAAATCTGAAGATATTTTCCAATTCTAAAATTTTGCGGAAGACGCGACGAAGCTTCCAGCAAAATAAGGTAAGACGCTGCATCTTTGCATTGGCAGGCTTGACCAGACGCATAATTCAGTGTATTAGCTCTTCAGTAGATTCTGTAGTATTTCTTTCGCGCGTAACAGTTTTCAGTGATAAATTTCATTCTCAGCGCTATTCCTTAAACAATAACTTCTGCAACAAATCCAATACACGAGTGTACAATATGGCCGACTTCTGTACGATACGTTGTAACATGGCCAGCAGCCATTAACAATAATCCCATATTCAGTTTACATTTTTAAATTAACAAACAGCCATTGTTGCTACGAGCGATTCATGTTCCACTGCATTTTATTTTAAAACCAGTGTCAAACTCTATTTTCTTGAAGTATGGTCATAACTAGAAAACAATACGCAAAGATGGAACAGCAAAGACATACTATTCAGACGCAATCCGACTCGGACGAGAGACAAATGTTTGAAAATGACTTTACGACAGCAACCGGTAGTGACGATTCATCAAATATTGACGCAAGTGTTAACGGAAATTTTGACAATAGGCCGCCCACCACAAAAATTTCAAAGTCTCAGTCAGAGTCCATGTTAACACATGACGTCACGTCTAATGACGCGGCGGGGGCAGATACCTTGCCAACAGCAAACTTTCCCAACATGTTACAAATGCTAATGAAACAAAACGCAGAAAATATGGCAACCTTAAAGACACAAAATGAACAGTTAAAGAGACAAAATGACGAAATTAAATCTGATCTCATAGCAATCAAGACAGGTAATGAAACTTTGTGTAAACGTGTGGAACTTATAGACGCCACACTGACCAAACAGATGACTGAACTCAGTACGAAATTTTCCAAGCTTAATACGATACAAATGACGTAGCACTTTTTACAGACACAAATAAAAAACCTTAATGTCACGTGTGATGCTCTTACTGAACAAATTCAAACATATCCTTCAGTACACGACAACCTTGAAAAACGAATTACTGACGTGCAGAATAAATTGGACGATGTTGAACAACACCTGACTGACATCTGATGCCGCAGCTCATTTTCAAAATATTAATAAAGAATTTCGTGATTGGGTAGAGAACAAAGAAACATTTTGATAGATGCATACGTGAAAATTTACCAACAATTATGCACGACTCCGTAGCGGAATACATCACTAATAACAAACAGCTGATTAGTGACGCAGTACAATCTGTCACTGCACCCATGAGACAATTCACCGATCAACCACAGTCTGAATGTAACGAAAATATCAGTCAAAATGTACAGTTCTGAAACCAATATACATACGAGTATGACGCACACATACCGCACACGACAAACACACAAGAACAAATCACACCACGACAACAACACATACCACGTCGTGCAACCACAAACACAAGCTATTATATGGTAAACCACAGCAACATTATCGTAATTACTCGCCATCTGAACATTACAGTAATTACAGCGGAACAAATCCATATCATAATGCAAAGGAAGAAGGAAGCTTAATAAAACACAGGCAATTTCAGACATCTATCCCAGAAAAACGAACCATTCATCAGGTGATATTTCTTAAATCTTTTAGTAACGCATTTCCACGCACTTGGAGTGACCAGAAAAAGATTTCATATATTGTCGGTTACATCCAAGGCGATGCAGCTGTCTGGGCATACAGTCAAGCTGACGTATGTACCACGTACAGTGAGTTTGAGCGTGCCTTTCTGAACAAATTCTGGTCGCAATCCGTCCCGGAGCAACTTAGAAGACAAATTTTAGAACCTGAAACTTTTAACAGTAAAAATGGTAACTTACGCAGATATTTTGAAAAATACTTGAACATGGGACATTTTTTGGACGAACCAGTCGCAACACGTGATATACTCCGTGCGCTGAAGGCCAAATTGCCTTTCAACATTAAAGAAAAACTCTTACATAATCCGGATGACGATCCAGATTATTTTTTAACAGCAGCCACAATGTTTATACTAGTGGTATGCAAAACATGCAGGCTTGCCAACTCAATTCTGGCGCGCCCACAGGTGGATACGCGGTACAGCAAAAACAGCAAACTCACATGCCGTCTCAATACGGAAATCAAAATCAACACGCGTATTCCAATACAAACAACAGCTACAACAGTAATAACACTTCATGCGGCAATCCATACAAAAGGCACCGCGGTAATAACAACAACAACAACGGTAACAACGGATACAAATATAGCAACAAAAACACAAACAGAAATAGAAATAATAATAACTACGAGCCAAGACAGCATCAAGGCTGGACTCGTAGCGATCAATACTTTCATTCAAACACTGCTATACCACAGCAGCCGACAGGACAAAATTGGAGCATACCTTACGACCGACAGGTAAGTCATAATGCGCAACAACAACAACAACTGGAAAAGTTTGGAGATCATAACAGGCAATATCCGAATGTGAATATAATAGAAGTGACACCTGATACACAACCTCAATCTGTGTCTGTACCTAATACAAATGCTAATCCAACAAACTAGAAACAGTCACTTCTATGCCCCGGGTCGTGGCTGAAGAATTCTTGGGGGGCGACTTCAATGTTAATCAGTTATTTGACACCACCATTGAACAACAAAATATTAAACTTCCTGGCAGATTAAAACTGTGTGCCCGACCGAGACTCGAACTCGGGACCTTTGCCTTTCGCGGGCAAGTGCTCTACCATCTGCAAGGTTCGCAGGAGAGCTTCTGTAAAGTTTGGAAGGTAGGAGACGAGATACTGGCAGAAGTAAAGCTGTGAGTACCGGGCGTGAGTCGTGCTTCGGTAGCTCAGATGGTAGAGCACTTGCCCGCGAAAGGCAAAGGTCCCGAGTTCGAGTCTCGGTCGGGCACACAGTTTTAATCTGCCAGGAAGTTTCATATCAGCGCACACTCCGCTGCAGAGTGAAAATCTCATTCTGGAAACAAAATATTGATATGCCTCATAATTCTAAACAAAACCTACCAACCACAATGACAATATATCAGATGAACTTTTGCAAGACAGTACACAATGTCGTTCAAACACAAATGAAATTGTTTTAGCATCTACTACTGGTGTAGTAGGTGGGACTCCAACTACTATTATCTTAGATACAGGTGCAGCTGTGAGCGTTTTGTCTTTTAATTTCTATAGAAAGATGTGTGAATTGGAGCCTGTGCCTGAGTTTCCCGCCCAAAACTGTAAAATAACTACCGCTCTAGGTAATAAGTCATGTAGGGTTAAGAAGCAAGTTTTTGTAAACATTAAAATAGGTAATGGAACCGTACAATGGCCATTCCTGGTTGTACAAAACCTTGTGACAAATTGCATATTAGGACTGCATTATAAACTTCTCCAAAGGTAAATGTATTTTAAATGATAAAGGCAGTGTAATTATTATTGATTTGGACAGGAGAACTCTAAAGCATGACAAACACTGTACAGGGTACAAGATTCAGTTAGTACTTGACAATGACATTCAAGACATGCAAACACACTCATCTGACACAGAGCTAATGGACTTGAAAACATTCATTGATCATAAGATAAATGAAGCTACAGCTCTCAGTGTACATGAACGTATGAAATTACAGGAAGTGCTATCCAAATATTTGCAAGTTTTTACCAAACGATTAGGTGTTATCAACACGTATGTGTACAAGATTGAAGTTAAGCCTCACAAGATCTTCTACCACAAGACATATGGCGTACCGTTATCTCAACGACCTGCTGTGTGGCAAGAACTAACAAAATTATTGGGCTATACGCACACCGAGATCTTAGAGCATTTCATGCTAATTAATGTCAAAGTCATATCGATGGAAACATTGCTAAACAACTCGCAAAACTCTGTTTGCTGCAACATAGATAATAAGTAGTATAGAAATTTTCATTTCAGCTGTACCAGTGACGCAGTTGAAGACAGAAGAACTTTTCTTTCAACGCCGCGGCACTACCAAGATGACTGAATATTAAGGTAAAATTTATGATTACGTAGCAGCGAATGATATATTAATTTTTCACGGAACATTTGTGACTGTAGGTACCACTGACTTGGTATGACACCTGACGAACCGACAGACGTCATCTGTGAAGGGACCTTTTACTTCGAGAAATAGATTAGACGCACATCTCTCAGCAAGAAAAGCATCTACCAGTACCCAAGGCCACATAGACCTTATACACACACGCGCAAAACGCGAGGAATCGAACAGTTTTCCGTCTCTTATTATTTTGAATATTTATTGAGTAGTGAAAACGCCTGGTCTTGCCTACTGATGTAATGAATGTTGTGTCTAACCTATCTTAATTTCAGATGACATCACAAAAAACATCGATAAAATCCCAGAAAAACCGTTAAAGAGAAAGTAAATATCTGCAATTCATGTAATCAAATGTGACATAATGTAATAATATGTAACTATGTAATGATGATGTAAACATGTTTATGTGTAACTGTATTATGTTTATGCTAAGAAAATATGTGACGTGTATATGTATGATTACTTATGGTTTTTTTTAAATGATGTATAATGTAACTGTTACTATGTGAAAATTTGAACGATAACGAGTGCCAAAATGTGAAAAACTTTAAAAAAATTGCATAGTGAACCACTGTTCACGGACATTAACGTACATTACTAAGTCTGCAACTACGCAGAAACCTATGTGAAAGAAACTGTTAATGATATTCATCATGCATTGTACATTTGTAAACGCGATGAACGATTTCTTTGATAAGTAACTACGAACATTTAGGTGAGCTATATTTTAAAAGAAAAACTGAAAATGTGAAGTGCATAATTGGTGCATCGTCTAGTGACATTACTACAGTACCTAACTTGTAGATGTTAACTGGATTAAATGGTCACAACGTGACTGTCCAGACAACAACACGACGAGTGGAAGAATTTTGGTTTGAACTTCAGGGAATGGAGTGTTCTCGAAATGTGACGGACACACTTACCTGGTCTGTCCAAGGATAGACGCCAGCTATGTGCCGTCCGAGGTTCTGGAAGCAAGCTTCCACGGAATATCGAAAAGAAACTGCATATGGACCAATTACTCGACGGGTCACGTCCGATCTGTAATAAACAATGTTTTTTGTCACAACGAACTGCATCACAACGACTATAATGGAAATAGGAAATAGACATGCTTATGTATCAATTACGTTGTTATACAGCGATGTAACTGCGAAAAAAAAACTTTACCACGACGACACCAACCTGTGAAACATTACTGTGCAGCAGATGAATATAAACTGTAAAACGACACGATGTGTATAGGTCAACGCAGCTGAAACAAAAAGACATTTTTCTTTGAAGCATTTCAATGCAATACTATGTAACTAAGAATATTCAACAACCTAAAGTTGTATTGATTATAACAAATATAGTAATTTTAAAATTAAGTTACCTGTCATAGAATGTACTCTTCATACAGTATGTAATCTTGGTGGAATATTTTCTTTGTACGACGACTAAGAAACGCGCGCGCGCACGAACAATATGAACTGTAATACTGTGCCGCGTGATGTAAATTTACGATATAACGGTAGTGCCGGAGTCACATAGACGCTTCTGCGCATGCGCGCACGCTATTTTGCCAACATAAGAACTTTTACGGCGCACGCGCATCATTCAAATTTGGTATATAATATACTGTATAATGTATGTCATGTAAATAGTTGTAGATAACTTAGATTTTCTTGTGCCTTTAAGTGAATTGCTCGCCTGCAGGTGTGTCCTTTCGCCTCGCAATTCAGGGGGCAATATAAAGGCACATTTGCATGCCGTGCGTGAATTTCCTCTGAAACGCGAAATCTTAATTAAATAATTAATCTCTGACAAATAAATAAAGCCTATGGCACAGAACTACAGCGCTATGCCGCTGATAAAACAAAATACAATTATGACACTCTTATGTTTCATTAAGAAGGAGGAGGTCTTGTAGAATAGCTGAGGCTGGAAGCACGAATATTTTATTAACTGGCACACCGCCATATTTGATGTTATATAAGCGCACTGTGAGTTGCAATCTCACTTGGCACTCGACTCTGTAAAGATTCTATATTTATGAAAGTAAGTTGAATTATTTAACTATAGGCTTATTCGTTGAATATATCTGATTTAACTTACTGTGTAAACTTTTTATGTTTAGTGGACAGTCACCTCTGTACGACGTATTGACATGGCTGGCAAATTATTCTAATAGTGAGATTTAGATTTTGAGTCCGCACCTACCGCTGCAGTCTGTGGAAACGATTTAAATACGAAGTCCGATTATTTGAGTCTTATTTCACGGTCAACTACGAGTAACATTGCATTTACGAAAAAGCCATTGTCAAGCGGTTAAAACAAATATTTAAACGTCCACGTTCCAGATAAGCAAATATTAATTACAACCCATCACTATCATACATAATTAATAATTAATATTTTATATTATTTTATTTCTTTTATTTATTTATTTTGTAAGTAGTTAGTGCCTTCAGTAGCCAGAACCTTTTATTTTGCTGGCAGTATAGGCGCTCGCTGTATTGCAGTAGTTCGAGTAACGAAGATTTTTGTAAATTAAGTGATTCATGAAATGTATAGGTTATTGTTAGTCAGCGCCATTCTTTTGTAGGGATTACTGAAAGTCAGATTGCGTTGTGCTAAAAATATTGTGTCATTTTAGTGTTGATGAGAATAAGTAAAGAGAGAAATGTCTGAGTACGTTCAGTTTTGCTCAGCTCTTTGGAAATCAAATAACATAGAGGTTTTCCAGCAGAGTAATTCATTAATTTTTGTAAGGGGACGTTTCAATCGGTGACACCCTTATGGCACAGCTGTACTTCGACGATATCTTATACCCCGTTTTGTTGCCCTTCTTGGCAAGCCATCCTACTTGCTCAATGTACGGACTGAATAACATGGTTCACAAGCTACAAACATGTCTCACTTCACTCTGAACTGCTTTCCCGTCGTTCGATTCTTGTTACTGCAGTCTGGTTTCCGTACAGGTTGTAAATAATAGACTTTCGCTCACGGTGTACCTTCAGATACCATCAGAATTTCAAATAGTATTTTCTAGTCAATTTCATGAAGGGATTTCTCGAAACCTACAAATATAATTATTGCCTCACGTGCTCTTACATTTCTCCAGAACCCCAACTAACCGTTCCAGAGTTTGGCTTCTACAGATTTTTCCAGTCTTCCGTAAAGAATTTGAATCAGTATTTGGCTACTATATCCTATTAAACTTACGGCTCGTTGGGTAACTACATCAATATATGATATGACATTCCCGAAAGGCAGAATTAAGGCGCACGTCAAGCGCATTACGACCAAATAAATTGGCGGGAAACAATAAAGATTCATTAGGATTGAATTCTGGTTTGCTATTTAGAACACAGACGATATCACAATATTTTACTATTTTATTTTCAGTTTCTTATGTGTAATGCTTTTTCGTTTTGTTAGATTTGTGTTGGAGGCAAAGTTAAATATCATATACCAACCATACGCTATTAGCATGTTTTTATTATTCACATTTCTTCTGTGTTATCTCACACGCCGTTGAAATTTCATGTATATATTATGGTGCGTAAAGATAAATTTCCTCAATTTTCTTTACGTCGTAAAATTTTGCTCGTTTTACGTTTACAGATTTTAATAATTATAGCTCGCGTTTTCCTCGTTTTTGACTTTTTGTTGATTTCATATATGATTTTTCACCGGTGTTTTTTCTTAATTCTCGTTTTACGAGCACTTTTGTAATTTGTTTTAGTAATTATGGGATGCAAGGTATCAGAATATACCTCCACGTACCACAAGTTCTAGTGATGCGGAAATATATAATGGTTCCAGAACCACATTCTGGATTGTATAAACAAACCGTGAACAGTCAGAGAACCACACAGATACGAGAAACGATCCCGGGGTTAATAAGAATTAATAACCGAGATACATAAACACTAAACAGCGTTCAAATTCTTGAATCATCGAGTAAAGCTAAAATGTAAATGTGGTTTGAAGTATGTTTGTAACTGATTACGAACCACCGCTGACGGTTCACCAATAAAACATAAAAACATATGAAAATATTCTTTATGTAGCCGTTGTTCAATATGAAGTCTTATGCTCTCAAAAGCTATTTACGTAATATAATGCAAGCAGCTTACTAGTTTGCTAAGTTGTGTGAAGTTTCTAATGGATGCTTCTCCCAATGGGGCTCTACAAGAGTGGTGTCGCCTTTAAGTTTCCCATGTCCTCGGACGAGTCACGTTTTGTCGTCTCTCACTTACAACTGGACTGTCCGGGGAAATGGAGGCACTTTTGGCCGTCTCCGTAACGGTAGACTGGCGTGCGTACGGCCCAATAACGCTGCCGCCTTTCTGTTGTCCCATCAGGCCACGCCCTCCGGTAGCAACGACAGGACTCTCAATGGCCGCAGTAGCGAGAGGAGACAGTAGGTTAGCCTGTATCACCACTTTCTGTTACATTTTGTACGATACCAAAGTTGTCCATCCTCGTCTTTTCTTAATCATAGCCACTGTGGCTCAGGCCTGTCACAGGAACTATGAACAGTGCAATCACATTTCGAGACGACTTACAAAAAGGAAGGAAAATTTAAGTTTGACATCCCTATGACGACGAGAAAAGTAAACCGATAGCACAAATTCTCGAGAAGAATATTGCAAAATGGATTCTTGGGAACAACAGACGTCCTTCTTACCGAAATGCGTTGCATCTATCAAACGAAGACGCCCAAAACTAAATTGTTAGAAGTCAAAAACTAAGAGTACTGAGATTAACCTGGGTGGTAAGCGAGTATGTAAGGAGTTTTTTCTTAAGCCACCATCTATAAGCAATCGACGGTTCACCACAAGTGCATTAATCAAATCAATAGTAGAAGGCCTATCTTCCGTTGATAAATGTGATAAACATGCTCTAGGAAATAGAATACTAGAAGTTCGCCTCCGAACGTTACTACATGTAAAGTTTTCTTAATTATTTAAGTCTCTATTCTCCTCACAGTAAGTCCATGTTACTGGAGTTACCACTCTCAAATAAGCTTTATAGTAATAATAATGGCGTGTGGCTAGGGCTTCCCGTCGGGTAAACCATACGCCTGTTGCAAGTCTTTCCATTTGACGCCACTTCGGCGAATTGCGCGTCAATGGGCATGAAATGATGATGATCAGGCCAGCACAACACCCAGTCCCTGAGCGGAGAAAATCTCCGACCCAGCCGGGAATCGAACCCGGGCCCGTAGGATTGACAATCCGTCGCGCTGACCACTCAGCTACTGGGGGCGGACAGCTTTACACTGAGACGTGTGAAGAAGAAAATCTGTTCCACTGAAGGCCTACTGTTGCCGCAAAGTGTTCCAGTCCGAATTTAGTCTGTCATTTAATAGACTAAGAACTGACACCTCCATAATTGAGACAAATTTGGAAAATGTAATCAGAGAAGAGGTAGAAACCTGTAGAAGAAAGAGTCTAATGCTCCAGGAAGAGATCCGCCCAAGAGGAGTTGATTAAGAAACAGCCGCTAAGAAAGGACTTGTGCGAAAGTCAACAGTAGGCTCAGCACAAATGGTTCTTTTCTACCTTGAAGGAACATTGCCAAATATAATGCTAACAACCAGTGTTATTTACTGTGAGAGAGAGCTTTCGACATTTAATCTTGTAATAGATAAGTGTAACAATCACGCTTTTATATAATGTATGTTGTCGGCTAATACGTTCATACTAATTGAACTATGTAAAATCATTACTATAGGAAAGTAAACAAAGAGCTGCTGTTGATGTTGATAGCTGTGATGGGCGAAACATAAACTAATAATTGCCCGATTTTCGCTCTACATTGTTGCTCCTAAACTTATTGAAACTATTGCTCGTAAGTTCCTCGTGCCTGGTCGAGATACTGATTTTTCTCACAATGAGACAAGGAAAAGGAAAATTTTGTATGTGCCACCAGATCGGATGAAGCTCCTAGAAAATGCCAGGACGACATTTCATGAGAACGAAATTACGTAAGATTAGTTCCTTTCTGCAGAACCAACCGTAGAACTTCTTCTCAACAGAATAATAGATGCTGACAAGAAACAAGTTAGGTGGTCGAAAACGAGATGGAAGCAGTACAGGAAAGTTGGATCAGGAAGTTTCTTCTTAGAGGAGGCGTTTAATGAAGACAGAGGTAGGTTCGAAAAGTAAATCTTTCACACACATTTAGTCCTGATATAATTCCTGCACGTCTTGTTCTGTTTTGACATACAGGGTGTGATTGGAAAGTCTTAAGAATGGATCCACTGCCTCTTATTGGTTTAGCAGACACGTACATGGAGGGTAAGGAGTGAGTCATTGCCTTGAAAGTTCCTGGCAGATTAAAACTGTGTGCCAGACCGAGACTCGAACTCGGGACCTTTGCCTTTTGCGGGCGTGCTCACCAACTGAGCTACCCAAGCACGACTCACGCCCCGTACTCACAGCTTTACTTCTGCCAGTGTCTCGTTTCCAAACTTCCAAAATTTGCAGAAGCGCTCCTGCGAACCTTGCAGAACTAGCAATCCTGAAAGAAAGGATATTGCGGAGACATGGCTTAGCCACAGCCAGGGGGATGTTTCCAGAATGAGATTTCACCCTGCAGCGGAGTGTGCGCTGATATGAAACTTCCTGGCTCATTAAAACTGTGTGCCGGACCGAGACTCGAACTCGGGACCTTAGGCAAATGGAAAACTACAAAAATGCCTGATTTCTTCACCAGAAGCGTTTCGCTTTTCTGAAGTGAAGCATCATCACTGGTGTGTAATTAAGTTTAATTATATTTTGATTTGCTGTTTAGACCGAAAAACGGTTCGTTAATAATAGGTTGGTTTGTACTTACGGTGATTTTGTGGCTGCTTCCTCGCTTACATCGGGTTGCAACGACGGATCAAAAATACCCTTATGAATTATAAAGCAACAACGGACACAATGGCCACACAAATAAGCAATTTATAAGGTCGGATATTCGAAAATATAGCAATATTTAAAAACTAACGTTTCATCCCTATCTGAGGAGGTCATCTTAAAAGAGAGTTTAGGGATGTAGGTTCTACGAATGTCCGATCTGCATCCCGGTTCGCTGTTGGCTGCATTCTGTCACGGCATGATAGCCCGAAATATTTAATCAGCGTGACAGTTCCGGCAGTAAAATTTTACATTTACAAGCTATTTTGTTTGAATCTCATGTTTTTTATAGTAAATAAACGACACATATTAGACGCATGACAGAATGTAATGAAAAAAAAAGTCTTTTTACATATGCTTATTGCCACCTCGATGTCTGTGTTCTGTGAGGTTTACGAATACCGACTTCATAATGGTTCAAATAGCTCTGAGCACTATGGGACTTAACTAACTAACCTAAGGACATCACACACATTCATGCCCGCGGCAAGATTCGAACCTGCGACCGTAGCAGTCGCGCGGTTCTGGACTGAAGCGCCTAGAAGCGCTCTGCCACCGTGGCCGGCGATACCGACTTCGTCTTCACGCGCTACCGCATGGCTTATCACACAGCTATAATATGTGGCTTTTATCTATTAGAGGCTAACTGCTGCGGGGACACGCCCAGAAGTACTGAAATTCAGCTTATGAGTAACCAAACCTTTGGACTGTTTTGTGAACGAGAGTCCGGCATTTCGGAAGGTTGTCTTTAAACTCCCGTTTTCAATTTTCAACACCGCATATCTCTTGGCAGGAGATAATGAAACTTTAATGAACATGGTCTTAACTTAATACGCGCTCTTGTACTTTTAATTAGATTTCTTATGAAACCTATTAAAGAACGAGTTAAAGCTAACAGAATGGTGGTTTAGATTAAGAGTCTGTACCATCTGTTCCATAGATCTGAACGTATTTCTCTCATAACGATGTATCGAACAAATTTCCTTCCATCGTCAGTGTTAAATTTCAATACAAGCTCTTTTGCTACAGTTTCGTACGCTTTTGCTGTTCTTATTATTATGTGTTCACTATCGTTATTTGACTCATTTTTACTGTGAAATGTGACATATTTCTTGAAATTCTAAGGTATTTCCCCTCTCGTATGTTTTCGCCGCTGTTGGTTCTCCCAATGGTCTAATATGTTTGAGGGATTCTCGTCTACACCAAGTACATTGTTTCGACTTCAGTTTTTCAGTGCTCTGTCGTATTTTACTCGAGGTATTGTATATCCTTTACTATCCATCAATTTACTTTTAGTATTAGATAAACTAATATTTCCTCCAGGCTCATTTCATTGGGTAAATATGCCTTCCATCATTCAGCCTTCTTTGGTTTCGAACTGGCTGAACATTCGAACCCATCACATTCATATAGATGTTCTTCTTTTCCTGAAGTGACTCTCCAGTCTAACACGATATGTACGTACCCATAGTCATGCATTGTTCCATAGAAACATGTTTCTGTTCTGCTATTTCATGCTCAGATATTTTGCAGTTCTTGTCAATCCCTCTTTCAGAAGTCTGTATTCCTAATTCGAGCATGACACCTGCACTTTTATGTTTACACCATTCATTAAAAAATGCAGTTTCTCGTTTCTTATCTAAGGAATATTACTGCCATTTGTATTTTTACCAATTCGATCTCTTCTGCCTTCACTATTCCATGACTTAGCTACCTAATTGTCTGTTTCATTTCGATTCCCTGTTTTAACCAATCAATTACTTATTCTACCTTTGAAAACCTCTACAACCAGTGGTTGTCGCAATTTGTCTGAACCCATCTAATTTGCTATACTATTTCATCTTGTAATTTGGTTTAGAAATATCTGCCTTACCATCACACAACTTATCTTAAACCCTTCGGTGTCTCCAGATTCCTCCGACATGAAGTCTTATTTCATAATTCTGAATCAAGGAGTTAGCACCGTGCAGTATGCAAAATTCTATTAGAAGCTTTACCGGTTTACTCATTTCATTGTTCTATGTTCGCCATGTTTACTTTCCTGCCTTTTCCTGCTATCGAATTTCAGTCCGCCATCACATTTAAGCTATCCTCGTCCTTAAGCGTCTGAACAATGAGTTTCATCTCGATATGCGTTCTTTCAGTTTCTCCTAGATTTCTGAAGCTAGTTATCACACAAACGTGTATTACTATGCAGGTGGCACATGCCCTCTGTATGTCTGAAACCTCAGAATCACAGTGACAGTTATGAGATAGAAGTGAGGCAGCAGTAAACCCACAGGGCTTGCTTTCAGGAGGGTGACAGTTCAAATCCCCATACAAATTTATGTTTGTTTCCTTAAATCGCTTCGAAATTGTAACGGAAGCAGTAGGTCGATCTACTTTTTAAAAGTAGAATTGACCACTTGTGAACTTACATACCTAAACCAGTCTTGTAGTAATGTCGTTGCTGAAAGATGGTAATTCGGAATGAAAAATTCCTTGTGTGAGAGAAACAATACAGTGGAATTAATTTACTGTACGACTTCCATCCTGACATCTTGACCCTCAATTCTTTCTCAAAGGCAAACGTTTTCACTAGGAAAATGGAGACTGAAGAATCAGAAAGTTGTAATTCAACAATGTAGGAAGAGATATACCGCTACTTACGGTAAAGAAGACGCGTCACGTCGCAAACGGTCTCGGTTAAAAGACAGGTGCCTGTGCGCAACTTGACGGGTCTTCTTTTCGGTAAGTCTTATCAGTTTTATCTTTTCCTACATTGTTGATATTCCTACCTGGAGTTTTGATTGTTTGAAAAATATACTTTAATGACATTATATTTAGCTACCCATAGAGCATACAAGAACTACTGGGAGCTACAATGATTTCACGCACCTAAACGTTTAACAGCACGTGACTCCATATTCTAAACATAAAGTAGTGGTAACATATAAATGTGAACAATATCACATGTGTTCAGGAGTTGATGCTACTGTTATATTCGTCGTTCGTGAAGTAGATCTTAGGTTTTCAAGTTAATTATTCGTACGTTATTAGGTTTCGAAACCTTCTTATCGGAGAGTTTCAACATTCGTTGGTCCACTACGTGAACGGGTTGGATATACTTTTTTTTTAGCAGTTTACTTAGATGCTCTTTTGCCACTGTTTGTTTTATCAATTTGAGTACTTATTCGGTTAGGATGAAATTTATAATGCAGATTGAAGGGAGGAAGATATTCATACGCTTGTTGCTTAATCACAGTATCTGTCTTACGGATGAGGAGAAATCTCCCCGTAGAAAAATTAGAGATGGGAGTGTTTGACTTTTGTTAAGGCATTTTGGGTCCCATTGCTTCCTCTATATAGTCCAATTCCCCCCCCCCCCCCCCCCCCCCGGATAATAGTGCATCTTAAAGCATCGCTTTTGAGGTGACGAGGTACGCCGGCCCCGGAAAGAATCCGTTTGGCGAATTAACAACAAGGGTCGATGTGTCGGTCATCCTGGATGTGGTTTTTAGGCGGTTTCCCACGTCCCACAAGCTGAACGCCGGACAGGTATCCAAGTCATGCCTCAGTTACACTATTCTAAAACATTTAGAAAACTTTCGCTTACATTCATATGATTAACAGAACACGCAGCCAATCAGTGTACACATATTCCGTCCCAGGGGTAACTGGTTAGCGACACGAAGGGCATCTGGCCACCCCTTAAGCTAACTGTGCCAAACCCGTTCATGAACAAGCGGACTGTAAGCCAGTGCAGGAGAATGGCACAAGAAAAAAGAACAGTTAATTTTAATAGCATTAGTTATAACTCCTACTATCGTTTACTCTTCTTCTTCTTTTGTACTTTTTGTTTCCCTCTAATTTCATTTTTGTAATTTTTATCGCTGTTTATTCAGGTAACGTGCAGTTCAAATTCATGTCGTGTACACATCGTTTAACTGCAAGTTAGTCCGTACTGTCTGAAACACCCACGGAAACGTCTCTGCTGCTCGCCTAGTATCTGCCGTTAATCAGCGGTCACCGTGCGTGCTTCCTTGGTCGGTTCACTGTCCACATTTTAACCATGTCGCGCAACACTTAACACACGTGAGCAGCCACACACACTCTACCGCCTAGGTCGCGAGTGATATTTCAACTTCTCACCATCGATATTTTACTTAGGCTTCAAAAGTTCTCCTTACGGGAATACAAATTCGTACATCGAACCCTATCATTTATGAATATAACTGCAGTCACAAAAATACATTCATATAAGTTATTGTATAATTTTTTTAGAAATTAAAGAAAAATGAGGAAAAAAGAATTTACGCCAATTGGTGTATTATTACACTATCTTTCCTCAACCCTAGCTTTTATTCCGTCTCCAAAGACCATTCTGTCGACGGGACGTCGAGCTATAATCCTCCTTCCTTACTTATAGAGCGACTACTTGTCTTTTATTATTTCGCATTCCCCTTTCCCTACGTGTGCATTGCTTCTAGATACCTGGAGGTCGTATTATAGCTAGTATCAGTACCGTCTACGCTGTTACTAGCAAAACCAGCCCCTGAGAGGCAGTTAACTGAGGTATCAGAGGGGACGTAGGGCTGACCGCATACTGACCACAGCGGTCGACAGTAATTGGCCATGCCGGCAGGTAGACACAACCACGCCGAACCGCTAACCTCGTTATCCCTACCGTATAGGCAGCGTAGAAATACACTCGGTAATGGCTACCTCACAAATCTGCTACGATCATTCCAGAGTCTCTGAAGACCGAGTGACTAAATATGATTTAGATAATAAGCAGCACGGTAGAGAGTCTATTTAGGACACGAGAAAAAAACAAAAACGCCGATATCAAATTGAAAGAATTTGCAGCAAGCGGCTATACTTAACAACTTCCCACTTTTTTTGCAGTGGGAGAGCAGGACTCACGCGTGCCAACATCTCATAGCACCAGTTACAACATTTGTATTGAATCACTTTTAGGGTATATTTCAATCGTGGCCTTACACTATTGGTTTTACAAACTACATCTCCATTCATGTTACTCTTTCATATCTTAACAGGTCATGTTCTATAATCCCGTCACATCTTGTAATTATTTTACGCATTTTCCGATCCTCACGGATTCTGTGAAGAACCTTTTCACTTCTTATATTATCACTCGTCCTAATTCTCAAATCCTTCTACAGCAGCACAAGGGCAATTCTTCGATTCTCTTCTTTTCAGGCACTTTCACAGTCCATCCTGTCCATCCTGTGCTGTTTCGCAAATTTGCGTTCTCAAAAGTTTTCTCTCCTAAAACAGGAATTCTGGATCAGTAGACTTCTTTTATCAGCAAAGCCCACTTTGTCTCTACTGTGGCCCTTCTTTTATCCATAGTACTTCAATCGTCGTACATACTTTTGCTGCCAAAGTAACAGCATTCTTTCACTTCATCTATTTTATGATTGCTTTACCACTAATTGCATTTCTACTACTCCTATCTACTTCCGTCTTTCTTCGGTTTACCCACCACATTCTGCGCTCATCTGACCATTTAAATCAACACCGCTTGCAGTCTTACTTTCACTGAGAACAGAAGTGTCAACATCGAACTCCATCATTCGTATCCTTTCACCTTGAATTTTAATCCCTCCCTTAAGCCATTATTTTATTCCTGACATTGCATGTCCGACGTATATACTGAACATTAGGAGCAAAAGCCTCCATCCCTGTCTCTCAACCAGTTGATTACTGTTCTTTCATTGTTCTTGCTTCCTCTTGTTTCTTGTAGAAGCGATAGCTAAAAATATTTTTCACTGAATATAAAACTGCTGAAAATTCTGACCATTTCGCAACAGCGGCAGAAAAAAAAAAAACATTCCACGGCGTGACATCAGACAGAGGAATTGAGGCATTGATAACTGAAATACACTCCTGGAAATGGAAAAAAGAACACATTGACACCGGTGTGTCAGACCCACCATACTTGCTCCGGACACTGCGAGAGGGCTGTACAAGCAATGATCACACGCACGGCACAGCGGACACACCAGGAATCGCGGTGTTGGCCGTCGAATGGCGCTAGCTGCGCAGCATTTGTGCACCGCAACCGTCAGTGTCAGCCAGTTTGCCGTGGCATACGGAGCTCCATCGCAGTCTTTAACACTGGTAGCATGCCGCGACAGCGTGGACGTGAACCGCATGTGCAGTTGAGGGACTTTGAGCGAGGGCGTATAGTGCGCATGCGGGAGGCCGGGTGGACGTACCGCCGAATTGCTCAACACGAGGGGCGTGAGGTCTCCATAGTACATCGATGTTGTCGTCAGTGGTCGGCGGAAGGTGCACGTGCCCGTCGACCTGGGACCGGACCGCAGTGACGCACGGATGCACGCCAAGACCGCAGGATCCTACGCAGTGCCGTAGGGGACCGCACCGCCACTTCCCAGCAAATTAGGGACCCTGTTGCTCCTTGGGTATCGGCGAGGACCATTCGGAACCGTCTCCATGAAGCTGAGCTACGGTCCCGCACACCGTTAGGCCGTCTTCCGCTCACGCCCCAACATCGTGCAGCCCGCCTCCAGTGGTGTCGCGACAGGCGTGAATGGAGGGAGGAATGGAGACGTGTCGTCTTCAGCGATGAGAGTCGCTTCTGCCTTGGTGCCAATGATGGTCATATGCGTGTTTGGCGCCGTGCAGGTGAGCGCCACAATCAGGACTGCATTCGACCGAGGCACACAGGGCCAACACCCGGCATCATGGTGTGGGGAGCGATCTCCAACACTGGCCGTACACCACTGGTGATCGTCGAGGGGACACTGAATAGTGCACGGCACATCCAAACCGTCATCGAACCCATCGTTCTACCATTCCTAGACCGGCAAGGGAACTTGCTGTTCCAACAGGACAATGCACGTCCGCATGTATCCCGTGCCACCCAACGTGCTCTAGAAGGTGTAAGTCAACTACCCTGGCCAGCAAGATCTCCGGATCTGTCCCCCATTGAGCATGTTTGGGACTGGATGAAGCGTCGTCTCACGCGGTCTGCACGTCCAGCACGAACGCTGGTCCAACTGAGGCACCAGGTGGAAATGGCATGGCAAGCCGTTCCACAGGACTACATCCAGCATCTCTACGATCGTCTCCATGGGAGAACAGCAGCCTGCATTGCTGCGAAAGGTGGATATACACTGTACTAGTGCCGACATTGTGCATGCTCTGTTGCCTGTGTCTATGTGCCTGTGGTTCTGTCAGTGTGATCATGTGATGTACCTGACCCCAGGAATGTGTCAATAAAGTTTCCCCTTCCAGGGACAATGAATTCACGGTGTTCTTATTTCAATTTCCAGGAGTGTATATGACGCTCACTCTGTAACCGCCTATGCCCCGTGTGTAATATAACTGCTGATTTAAGTGACTGGAAGAGGGCGCTCCACAACACATATCGGCTATGGTTATGAAGCTGACTGAATGTTTTAAAAGTTACTGAATACCAACATATAACGCAGGGTATCCATTAGAGTGACGTCGGGAGTGGCGTGGCATGCCGGGTGGCACATGGCATGCGTTTAGCTTACAGCTTCACATGGAACACACAAAAACTCCAGTGGTGTAGATCCTACCGGACTGTGGCGATGTAGTTGATAAGGAATCCCTTGAGTGGCAAGTCACAAGTTCAATCTTTAGTAACTCTCGTTTGGAAATGTTATATTACAAATTACGACAAGATAAATAGTAGCTGCTAATGACTCATCATGTGCATCAATAGGACAACAGAAAATGAATGTCCGGCAGGTGCAGAGATCAACCATCGCTGGGATGTACGTATCACACATCAGGAAAGATAGATTAGGCAGAATTGGTGGTGGAGTGTTTGTGTCTGTCAGTAGTGGTTTATTTTGTAGTGAAGTCGAAGTAGATACTCCCTGCGAAATGGTATGGGTGGAGGTTATACTTAACAGCCGAACTAAGTTAATAATTGGCTCCTTCTACCGACCCCCAGACTCCGATGATATAGTTGCTGAACAGTTCAGAGAAAATTTGAGTCTCGTAACAAGTAAATACCCCACTCATACGGTTATAGTTGGTGGGGACTTCAACCTTCCCTCGATATGTTGCCAAAAATGCTTGTTCAAAACCGGTGGTAGGCAGAAAACATCTTCCGAGATTGTCCTGATTGCTTTCTCCGAAAATTATTTCGAGCAGTTAGTCCACGAACCCACGTGAATTGTAAATGGTTGCGAAAACACACTTGACCTCTTAGCCACAAACAATCCAGAGCTAATAGAGAGCATCATGACTGATACAGGGATTAGTGACCACAAGGTCGTTGTAGCTAGGCTCAATACCGTTACTTCCAAATCCACCAGAAACAAACGCAAAATAATTTTATTTAAAAAAACCGATAAAGTGTCACTAGAAGCGTTCCTAAGTGACAATCTCCATTCCTTCCGAACTGACAATGCGAATGTAGACGAGAGGTGGCTCAAATTCAAAGATATAGCAGCAACAGCAATTGAGAGACTCATACCTCATAAATTGTTAAGATATGGAACTGATCTCCCATGGTACACGAAACAGGTCCGAACGCTGTTGCACAGGCAACGGAAAAAGCATGCGACGTTCAGAAGAACGCGAAATCCCGAAGATTGGCTAAAATTTACAGACGCGCAAAATTTGGCACGGACTTCAATGCGAGATGCCTTTAATAGGTCCCACAACGAAACATTGTCTCGAAATTTGGTAGAAAATCCGAAGAAATTCTGGTCGTATGTAAAGTACACAAGCGGCAAGACGCAGCCAATACCTTCGCTGCGCAGTGCCGATCGTACTCTTACCGACGACTGTGCTGCTAAAGCGGAGTTATTGAACGCAGTTTTCCGAAATTTGTTCACCAGGGAAGACGAATGGAATATTCCAGTATTTGAAACACGAACAGCTGCTAGCATGAGTTTCTTAGAAGTAGATACCTTAGGGGTTGCGAAGCAACTCAAATCGCTTGATACGGGCAAGTCTTCCAGATTGTATACCGATTAGGTTCCTTTCAGATTACCCTGATACAATAGCTCCCTACTTAGTAACCACATACAACCGCTGGCTCACCGATAGATCTGTACCTACAGATTGGAAAATTGCGCAGGTCGCACCAGTGTTTAAGAAGGGTAGTAGGAGTAATCCATCGAACTACAGACCTATATCATTGACGTCGGTTTGCAGTAGGGTTTTGGAGCATATACTACATTCAAACATTATGAATCACCTCGAAGGGAACGATCTATTGATACGTAATCAGCATGGTTTCAGAAAACATCGTTCTTGTGCAACGCAGCTAGCTCTTTATTCGCACGAAGTAATGGCCGCTATCGACAGGGGATCTCAAGTTGATTCCGTATTTCTAGATTTCCGGAAAGCTTTTGACACTGTTCCTCACAAGCGACTTCTAATCAAGCTGCGGGCCTATGGGGTATCGTCTCAGTTGTGCGACTGGATTCGTGATTTCCTGTCAGGAAGGTCGCAGTTCGTAGTAATAGACGGCAAATCATCGAGTAAAACTGAAGTGATATCAGGTGTTCCCCAGGGAAGCGTCCTGGGACCTCTGCTGTTCCTGATCTGTATAAATGACCTGAGTGACAAACTGAGCGGTTCTCTTAGGTTGTTCGCAGATGATGCTGTAATTTACCGCCAAGTAAGGTGATCCGAAGAGCAGTATCAGTTGCAAAGCGATTTAGAAAAGATTGTTGTATGGTGTGGCAGGTGGCAGTTGACGCTAAATAACGAAAAGTGTGAGGTGACCCACATGAGTTCCAAAAGAAATCCATTGGAATTCGATTACTCGATAAATAGTACAATTCTGAAGGCTGTCAATTCAACTAAGTACCTCGGTGTTAAAATAACGAACAACTTCAGTGGGAAAGACCACATAGATAATATTGTGGGGGAGGCGAGCCAAAGGTTGCTTTTAATTGGCAGGACACTTAGAAGATGCAACAAGTCCACTAAAGAGACAGCTTACACTACACCCGTTCGTCCTCTGTTAGAATATTGCTGCGCGGTGTGGGATTCTTACCAGGTGGGACTGACGGACGACATCGAAATGGTGCAAAAAAGGGGCAGCTCGTTTTGTATTATCACGTAATAGGGGAGATAGTGTGGCAGATATGATACGCGAGTTGGGATGGAAGTCATTAAAGCAAAGACGTTTTTCGTCTATTTACGAAATTTCAGTCACCAACTTACTCTTCCGAATGCGAAAATATTTTGTTGAGCCCAACCTACATGGGTAGGAAAGATCATCAAAATAAAATAAGAGAAATCAGAGCTCGTTTTCCCCGCGCGCTGTTCGGGAGTGGAATGGTAGAGATATAGTATAATTGTGGTTCGATGAACCCTCTGCCAAGCACTTAAATGTGAATTGCAGAGTAATCATGTAGATGTAGATGTAGAAAACAGACATCGTCGACATTCAGGAAACGTTCGAAACAAACAATTGCCTGGAATCATGAAAACGAAATGAAAAATTGTGCCCACAGCGATCAGAAAGGTTAACACCATCAAGACTGATGGCAAACTCCTTGGGAGTTACAAACCGTTCAGGTCGTTCAACTAGGTATCGACTCATTAAGAATGCATATAGAATCGTATTGGTGTAATAGGTGATGAGAACTGATAGAATGTGACCTGAATGCGAATCAGTGTTTCGTGGAGATTATCGTGAAACTGCCTGTCCTTTAAGAAGTAGCTACAGATATTTCGTTAATATGTTTTATAGGTACGGAAAAAACAAGCATCCGGAGGCTGAATTTGCCCAGTGTTCCAGGTGGTATGAATTACAATTACACGCAGACCAGAAATCAAGGGAAAACAAGTTATTTTGACCAGTTATTGGCAACATCAGTGCACATAGCACAGTTGTAATTCTTTTGAGCCCATTTTCCTACTCATGCCTGCTCTCATGTAAATATTCCCTATTGCTCTTGCAAGATCACGCACACGATAAAGAATCGTAGGGGGCCTCTAACTTCTCGCAGCACGACAAATTTCTTTCGAGCCAATTTGCCATCCAAATTAACAGTCAGCATAATTGTACACGAATGCATTGAGGCATTTAAGTTAGCTGATTTGAAACAACTCTCTTCGTGCCTCTAATTTCAAAAGTTCCGTTCACATCCATTTCCTCTTCAAATCCTGATTGCTCGGTATTAAAAACAAATTCCTTACTGAACGATGAGAAATGTTTGTTTGTTGCGCGGTTTGCTGTGCATCTTCAAGGTGGCCATTTGTTTGAAATGCTCTGTAGTATTGTTAGAATTTATGCAACCATCCACTGCTTCCCTTGAAATCACTGATCTATGTTGCTCGCAGTTTGATATGCATAGCCTGGTAGGTCACTGTCATGCTCATGTTTAGTATCCGCTCCTTAGATGGTTCAAATGGCCCTAAGCACTATGGGACTAAACATCTGAGGTCATCAGTCCCTTAGACTTAGAACTACTTAAACCTAACCAACCTAAGGACATCACACACATCCATGCCCGAGGCAGGATTCAAACCTACGACGGCAGCAGCAGCGCAGTTCGGGACGTAAGTGCCTAGAACCGCTCGGCTACGGCTGCTGGCCGCTCCTTAGACAAGGATTGTTGTTTACTAGGTTTCAGTGGAGATGGTGTGTGTGGCTCCCTGTCCGACGACAATGATGAACTACATTGTGCTCCTCATGCATACTGTCCGCACATTCGAGCGTATAACACGTCACAGAGAAACGATAATACTTCATCTGCCACTTCTTTCTCGCTCTGTGAAATTTCTTGGGTTGCTTTTTGACAAAATATCAACTTCAGCAACTGTTGTACATATAGCACAGTGCTTGTCTGGTTTATTGTTTCCATTGGTCTGCTTTGTATCAACGCCACTGGCAGTGGTGTGAGTTACTCATCGCCTATGCAGTTGAACTATTCCCCTTATCCTGACGCTGTGCACACCCTTGAATACCCCCAGTCTCGGCCCATGTTTACACTAGCAGCCAATATTGCGGTTGCGTGGTAGACAATATATGGGGTGTCGAATGCTGTAAACATCATTGGTCTTATGCGACCTCGCGTTCTAGGGGTTTTGTTGTGAGTCGTGTGGCAGGCCACACCACTGCCAGATCAATGCGTCGTGCACCATATTTTGCCACAAACCACGTCTGTGCTACTTACAATTTACTAACGATTCTATTACGGGTGTGAGAATTTATCTGTAACCAGGAAAATGGAAAACAGTCGTAAGTTTAACATTTATTCTTGCTGAACTAGTGCGAAAGTATCTTCGTATTTGCGATCACAGCACTGCTGAATAAAGCCATACAAAAGAACAAAATAAAGTGTAATAAATTATTTTTAGTGAAATCTCATAAGCACATGAAGTAACAGAAATTCATTTAATGTATTTGGGGCAGAGGGTGTAGATGCATAACTAAATAGGATTACGTAAGGTGATTTTTCATAAAACATCATTGCAAATCTCTTCATTGATCCGATGTACGAAGGGTGTTCAGTAAGTAACGCAACACTTTTTCTCGGCTTATTTCGGTTAGGAAACATGTGGAATTTGTTGTGGGATACCGTGGAATAGTTCCGCTTCAGCCCCTATAGTTTCATAAAGTTCCGATGGGTTGTGGCACTGTACGTAGCCTCCAAAGTAGTATTGTAATGGAGGTGCATTCCAAGCAGGGACCTGTCATTGAGTTTCTTTTGGAGAAAAACCACAGCATTGCAGCTGTTCATAGACGCTCGCTAAATGTCTACGGAGACTGGCAGCGAACTAAAGCGTGGTGAGTCGCTGGGCGAGGCGTCCACCTTCACCTCAGTAAGGTCGTGCAAACCTGTCCGATATCCCGAGTGCAGGCCGGCCACTAGCAGCTGTTACTCCTGCAGTGTTGGAAAGTGCGGACACTCTCATTCAAGAAATTCGACGCATCACAATCAAACACCTCGCTGCTCAGCTGGACGTCTGTGTTGAGAGTGTTGTCACACTTGTCCACCAGTTGGCGTGTGCAAAGGTGTGTGCCCCCTGGGTACATCGCTGCCTGACAAGAGACCATAAAGAACGACTTTGGATTATGTGAGTGGAATTCCATGCGCTTTACGAGGCTGATGGTGACGATGTTTTGTCGACCATCGTGTCAGGCTATGGAACATGGATTCATTGCTTCGAAGCAAAACGACAATCCACGAAATAGTGTCTGGTCACCTCTTTTCCGAAGAAACGTTCAAAGCTGCATCATCAGCCGGTAAAGTCATGGCCTCCGTCTTCTGGGACTGCGAAAGGTTGGCGTATTCTGTTTCACATATACTTATATGGATATGGTGTCTGTTCTTTCGGACATGTCCGAAAGAACAGACATCATTGATGACCTGCAGCCATCTAACACGAAATTTGAATTATATATTAATACCGTCAGCTGCTGACGGGCGTTGATATATATCAACGGGGCAGGTGAAAATGTGTGCCCCGACCGGGACTCGAACACGGGATCTCCTGCTTATATGGCAGACGCTCTATTCATCTGAGCCACCGAGGGCACAAAAGATAGTGCGACTGCACTGACTAACTCGCGCACGCCTCCCGCGAGACCCACAGTCTCCACACACTACATCCATAGTGTCCCTACCCAACACACTCATTACTCGTGGAGGACATTCTTACCAAGTCCCGTAAGAGTTCGGGTAATATGTGTGCATCCGCACAGAAGAAGAAGGTCATATACTTATAAGGATATGGTGTCTGTTATTTCGGACATGGGACGGTAAGAAAGTCTGCCACTGCTAATGAGTGTGTAGGGTAGGGACACTACGAATGTAGTGTGTGGACATATAAGATGAGACTGTGGGTCTCTCCGGTCGCACTATCTTCTGTGCTCTCGGTGGCTCAGATGGATAGAGTGTCTGTCATGTAAGCAGGAGGTCCCGGGTTCGAGTCCTGGTCGGGGAACACGTTTCCACCTGTCCCCGTTGATATATAAAACCAGCCGTCAGCAGCTGAAGGTACTAACTTATAATACTAATTTATTCTGTTTGATGTCCTCCCTCATGGTACAGTGATCAACTCGCAAGTGTACTGTCCCACTCGCAGGAAACAGAATAAACCATTTCAGCATGTTCATCGTCACAAAAGTGCTAACTAATTTCTCCTTCTCCATGACAACGCAGGGCCTCACACAAGTCTGCTTACCTAGGAGAAGCTGACGAAACGTCATTGGACTGTTCTTCCTAATTCATCCTGCAGCCTGGATATCGCACCTTCCACCTGTTTTGAGCCAGTGAAGGATGCACTTGCAGAAAGCAGTATGTGAACAATGGATAGTTTACTGATGCAACAAGACGTTGGTTCCGAGTCGACCATTGAGTGTTATCATGCGGACATACAGACCCGCCCAGTAAGGTGGTGTAAGGGCGTCACATTGAACGGAGACTATGTTTTGTAGCTAAAGGAATGGGAAATAATATGGTATATTCGAGTCCTGATTAAAGCCAACCTGCTTTCAGAACAAAGTGCTACCTTATTAATTGAGAGGAACTCGCAATATCATATTATTTCTGTTTGTAGCTACGTATAGTACATACATTGTTCTGAAAAGACAATGCACCATTTGAGCTAAGTTCGAACAATTCCTAGAATTTGAACATACATGATAATTCGACTGAACAGTCGAAGGTTCAAGTCTCAGATGATGGTAAACACTCTTCATGGCCGGTATTATCTCAGCAGAAGTATGACGTTGAGCTAGCATATGATGACTTATTGCAGATGGGAAGTAAAGACAAAATTATAGATCCAGCGGACCCACATATATGGCCGGACCAAGAAAAAATTACAGATCAACAAAGGCCATTTTTCAACAAACAGGCTTAGTTATTAAACGAGAAACATCCATACAACATAGAGTTAGGTCCACTGAACGCGACTGTAGACATTTGGTATAGCACATGTGGTTCGGAACAGTGCCAAATCAGGAAAAAATTGAAAGATGCGGGCTTGTTTATTCGAAAGCAGAAAATGCAATTTACTGTAGTGATTGAAAGCTGTACAACATCTCTTCTACATAAGCGTTATGCAGGGAGGGCTTCATTAATCGCATAAAAGCTTTAGCAAGATTATCTGAGCATGATGGATTACAAACACATAAAGAATGATCAATCAAATGGAATAATGCTCTTGTAACAATACGAGTCAAGATAGATGTAACGGAACTTGAATAGCGTATTTGCCTCTATTGGTTACGGTAGAGTGATCGATCTTTCGGTCCTGTCTGTATATTTATATGTAATATTGCATGAATAAATGCTGGGCGAGTGTAAAGCTATCGTTAAAAACCGCACGCCGCGCGATTTGTTACGATTTGGTTGGTCATAATAATAATAATAACATGTTTTTGAATACAATTAAAATATAACGGCAATACCTGTTTAGTGTTATTGGAAATAATATGTAGTAAATTAATGAGTAAGGTAGCCGCTCTTATAAGAAGGGGTAAAATTGGACATATTGAGGTGTTCTGCTTTATATCGACGAAGCCGATGATACGGCGTCATTTTTTTCGTTTACTCTTAGAAATAAACAAGTAAAGAAGTGCTAATTGTGCGTAGTGAAAAAAAACAGGGGCGAGTTTTAAATAACTACGGTATACAGTCAGAGTAACAAAATTACATTTAGTTACACGAAATCACGGAAAGCGAAGTGTGGTCATGAAATTGAGTACACCTACAGGGCGGTCAATTCCGGGATAAATCTATACGCATCTCACGAGGGACGCGGTATTGAGACAGTTTTTTTTTTTTTTCATTTATATCGCGAAGAGCGGCCTCCAATTTATGAAAAGGAGAAAAACTGTATCATTATCATTGATTGTTGGTGTCGAGCAACCAAAACTGTTCATTAGAGGGTTTCGATGAAACTTAAAACAAGACAGTTTGGTCGTATCTGTTACTATTCCATAAACTGTAACGTTTCTTATCGTTGTACGAAGCCATTATAGACGATCGTTATGACAATTTGCTTCGAAGGCATCTCGTTACGAGTTACGTTTTTGTGACCTGGTCAATAGGGGGTAGTTCGTAGATCCTAACCAGTGCAACTATTCTGGAATCAGGTGCTACCGTGACAGTTGTGTGTTGTCAATGACTTAAGGTTACCATATCTCATGCTCTAAGATCGACGCGCCTTTCCACTTGGTATAACGGTGCCTCACGACGAAGGAAGATACGGTAGAAGTGGCGCCCAACGTGGGGCTCGATCGAGGAGAATTGCTGCATCGAGTCGAGTTTCATCCGGATTCACGAACCCTAGAGTTGGAAAATATTGTAGCAGCCAGTGACTCCGCCCAATGAGAGAGGTATTGTTCAATAATCGCTAAAAGTGAACGATACTACCAGATATGATTAAAAGAACAGTATAATTATAAAAAAGGAAGTTAAGACTTGTGATTTTGGTAAATAAATATATATAAATACATAGTGAAAATAAGTGAGTCCTTGTAGTGAATAATCATGTCAAAACGAACCAAAGGAATACATGATAATGTGCAGTTGATTAGCGTAATGAGTAGAGAGAGAGAGGAAAGTGAGGAGGATATGGATGATGCATCGTATGAGCTCAATGTGGGACTGGAGACATGTACAGATAATAGTACAGTTATTGATTTAGAACCGTTAGGAGAATCAAATGCAGTGATACATAAGGTAAGCAGCGTGGGAGAACATAAAGATCTTGAGATTTCGGAAGTAGATCAGCAAGTTAATCCTCAAAATGAAAATATTACTCAAAAAATATTTGATATGCTGGAATCAATAAATACTCAAATGGGTGTAATGCATGGAAGACTTGGTTCACTAGAAAAAGATAATAAGCAATTAAAAGAGGACAATCAAAAGTTAAATGAAAAATCTGAGGCCAAATTTGGTTCATTAGAAGGTAAAATGAATTCTTTGGAAAGCAAACTGAACACCTTTGATCATAAACTGGAAAATACTAAGAAAGAGTTAAAGGCGGACTGGCAGATTCAATTAAATGCGAAATTTGGAGAACTAGATGTAGAGTTTTCTAACACCTTAGAAAGGCAACATAATAATTTAATGGGAAAACTTCGTGACATAGAAAAGAAATATGAGGTAGTTTCGAAGAGTTATGATGGTTAAGTGTGAAAGTATCTGTTTCAATGCTGGCGACAGATAGAAGAGCTCTCGAAACAAATAGTCGAGTTTAAGTCCGATGCTCGTAAGAGGATTGACAAGTATTTGATAGATCAAACTAAAAGACTTGACGAAGATCTATCTGAATGGATAGAAATAAGAGGAAATGAAATTGTAGACAAGGTTAAGACTACTATTGGATCCCAGCCAAATGACAATATCAATGAGCCCCTAAGTAGAAATGGTGAATTAATTAAGCTCCTCACTAGCGAAATACAGAAAATACAAGACAAAATATTTGATAACTTCCCTAAATGGCAAAAGGAAACCAATCATAAATTGGCAGAGTTAGAATGAAAGTCCTCACAAAATTTGTTGACTGAGGGCAAACGTTCGGAGAATAGGACGAAAAACAACCGAACATGTGATAATACGAAGTACAATTGTGGTGAAAATTTGCATTCGGAAGTTGATGATTCGGTTTGTAAAGATGATGATTCTTTTGGTCAGCGAGGATATTTGTCTTCTTTAAAGGTGGAGAATAGCTTTTTTAAAAGTAGACAATTCCCAACATTCTCCACTGAAAAGAACAACTTGCACCCGAAAATCTTTATCAATAATTTCAAACGAATATTTCCACGTAGCTGGAGAAGCCGGATTATGGGCCGTCGAATAAGTCAAATTTGCCATACTTGCGCTGAGTTTGAACAACTTTTTTTGGCTAAATACTGGTCGTCGAGAAAACAAGAGAAATTAACAAAAGAGGTGTATCGACCTGAGTATTTTAACAGTGAAAGGAGTACTTTAAGGCAATATTTAGAAAAGTACATAATTAAGACACGTTATCGGAGTGATCCGATTTCTCACAAGGAAGCGATCAGAATTTTGAAGGGAAGGTTGCCCATAAATATACGTGAAATGTTAATAAATGTTCCTGACTAAGATGTAGAAAAATTCTTGTCGATGATTGACTCTATAGATATGATTATGGAAGACGCAAGACAAATGAGTAGTAATCGAAAGTCGGATCACACTCATAGTAATACGAATAATTATAATAATTTAACGTATGATAATGGAAATGGAAATGAGCGTTTGGCGTCATTGGCCGGGAGGCCCCTTGCGGGGCAGGTCCGGCCGCCATATCGCAGGTCTTATTACATTCGGCGCCACATTGGGCGACCTGCACGCCGGATGGGGATGAAATGATGATGAACACAACACAACACCCAGTCCCTGAGCGGAGAAAATCTCCGACCCAGCCGGGAATCGAACCCGGGCCCAGAGGACGGCAATCCGTCACGCTGACCACTCAGCTACTGGGGCGGACGTATGATAATAATAATACCGAAAAACAAGTCAAACCCGGATCATAGGAGCGTGGACAATCTTCGTCCCATGGTTGCAATAAAAAACAATGATTATAATAAATATAGAAGAGATACTTACTGTGCTAGAGGTAAACATCGATATGGTGACGCGAATGTGAATAGTCGTGATATTAATATGAGTAACAGGTACCCAAGTGATGAACCCAATTGTATTCGACCTTAGAAAGATAATTCGAAGCATAATGCTCATCGGGAGGATGGAACAAATGCCTCGAGTCCTCATCCAGCACAAGGAGTTATACCAATGGGCGAAGGAGCCTCCAATGTGCGACGGGGTGAATACCATAACTCGGATCATACTGTACGGATTGTGGAAGTTCATGAACCCCCACCGATGACTTAACGAGATAGAATAAACTAATACCAGTCACCAAATGCCTTCCTAGGATGACTGGAAAGGAGAAGGAAGGCAGGCAATAATTAGAACTGGGGGTATTAAGGTACAATAATGATCAGGATATAAGGAATAAATTAATTGAATAAAAACCTGAAGTTTCTAATAAATGCGGACAAATTTTACAGGCAATAATTCCAACAAGTAAAATTAATGTTGGTGTTGAAATATTAATTGATACTGGAGCGAATATTAGTGTCATGACGCTGGACTGTATAAAACAGATAAGCCGAGGGGTAAAAATGCCCACATTTCCTGTCACAGGATGTACCGTGTCAGGCGGGTTCAGCGCAAAAATGCAAAAAGTAGTGAAACAGGTACGTGTCGATGTTACAATACGGGGGGCTCAAATAGAAAGTACATTCCTGGTTTTTCCTAAAATGACAGTAACATATATCTGGGGTTTGGATTTTTTATGTGAGACCGGTGCAATCATTAATTTACAGAAAGGTGAATGTATATTTTAATTCCAATGGTAATGTTTTCACAGCCACCATCAGAAAGGACCGAGTAATTCCAAAACAACTGTGTATGAATCTAATGGTAAAATAAGTCAGTATTGATCATGAAAATGAGTATGATATCTGCCTTATTGAATGTTCTGAAGAAATGATGGATGAAATGTCATTGCAGGAAAAGATGTCAGAATCAGAATATTTATCTGTTATCCAAAGAGATGAATTGTACTACTTGTTTGAAGCATATCAGTCGATTTTTAGTAAACGTCCTGGTATAATAAAAGACTTTGAATACCATATAAAGACGTACGCGCATAAACCCTGTTGTCGTACTTCCTATTCTATCCCATGGACAAAGAAAGAAGTAGTCAGAAAGGAAATCAATAAAATGTTAGAATGTGGTATTATTGAGCCCTCAGATTCCGAATATTGTAACCCTCTTGTGGCGGTAATTAAACCCAATGGTGACATCAGATTGGTGTTGGATGCCAGAGAGATCAATAAGATCATTATACCTGTACAAACGCGACTGGGGAACCTAGAAGAGTTAGTAAAAAAGTTTTATGGTGCCAGCTTTTTAACTTCTTTGGATATGTGTAGTTCATATTGGCAAACTAGAATATCGAAAGAATCTCGAAAATATACTTCATTCGTTTTTCTAGGCCGAAGTTACCAGTTTACCGTCATGCCATTTGGGTTCAAAATAAGCGGTGTTGTTTTCATATCGGCATTAGATACCGTACTGGGCAGAGACCTTTTGCATGAAGTTATTTTATATGTGGATGCCTTTCTAATTGCTTCTGAAACTTGGGAGGAACATTTGGACTTATTAAGAAGAGATGTTGCGAAATTTTAGGAATACAGAGTTACTGTAAATTTGAGCAAATCCAAGTTTGCTCGTAACAAATTGAAATTTCTTGGACATATAACCACTCCTGAAGGGATAAAATCAAATTCTAAAAAGATGGTTGCAGTTAACAGATGCGCTTATCGAAAGAATAGAACGGAATTAAAGTCGTTTATCAGCTTAGTTTTTTTTCGACGATTTTTACCCAATCAGTTAGGAAGCCAAGACTGTTTGTTATGGCTGTTAAGAAAAAACGTCATTTGGGAGTGGAATACCGAATGCACGCAAGCTTTTGATAACATCCGCAATGCTTTGATTAATGCTCCACTGTTACATCATCCGAGGCTTGATCAAGATTTTTATATTGCTGCGGATGCATCTGAAACAGGATTGGGTGCCACTCTTTTTCACATAGACAATCCAGAAGATATCAGTACCATCAAACTAATTGGATTTGCCAGCAGAACACTCTCTAGCTGTGAATGTGCGTATTGTACTACTGAATTGGAAGTACTGGCCGTGATCTGGTCCCTTAGAAAGTTTTGCTATTTTGTTAATGCAAAGAAGATCATTGTATTCTGCGACCACAAAGCTTTATCTTTTATTTTAACGGGAAGGCTGTTCTATTCATGTTTAACCCGGTGGGCCTTGCTACTGCAAGAATATGATATTACACTCAAATACATCAGAGGGAAAGAGAACATCATAGCTTATGCTCTTTCAAGACTACCGAAAAGAAAGAATGACGATGAGTGTGAAGAACGGACTATTGACTTTAAAGTCATGAATTTATCACGGCAATATTGTGAGAGGCAGATTTCACAGCTATGTCGAAGTCTCCCACAATTGCAAGAAGATAAGTTGTGGAGAGCCATTAGATTTACTGTTGAAAGCAAAACGCTAAGTCACTCTCAAGAACAGTATCAATTAAAATCCGGAATACTGTATCGAAGGAAGGATGAAGAAGATGTTTGGAAAGATTGTGTTCCAAATAAATATTTAGAATCACTAGTATCGTTCAATCACTTGAATTGGGGTCATTTTGGTGCCGCTAAATGTACAGCCAAAATATCTCAATACTGCTATCATCCAAATCTGGGATCTCTAGCTACAAATATTCTTAAGAAGTGCAAAATATTTCAAAAGGCAAAACCAATAAACTATTGTCAGAAGATAAAATTACACCCGATCATCCCACAACAGCCTTTAATGTCTGTGGGCCATGTCCCATGACACATGGACGGTTCAAATACGTTTTGGCTTTCTATGATCTTAGTATGAAGGCTTTCACGACCGGATGACATATCTTCTGGTAAACCTTGCGGGATGTAAGGTCGTGGTCCATGAAACTTTTCAGCTCCTAACGTTTCGTCCAGAGCTGCGCTGGACATCTTCAGAGGGGTGTTTCTCCTCCGGTGAGTCTTGCCGACTGACGGGTCGGACGTCTGAGTGCGACTTATGTATCGTAGAAAGTGGGCGTGACCAGAGTTACAAGTGATATGCAGAGATAACCTTTGTCAGAGATAAAACTTAACTATCGATCGTAATCGTGTCGCGGATAAAACTGTGTAGCAATTCTGTAGTGCTACTGTCCAAATATCACTAAGTTTCATGGTCTCTTCTTTCCGATTAAAATTATCCCTATGTTTATATTCCGTGTACATGTGGTAAAGTTGGAACAACAAAAAGAAGCGTAAATACACGGTTAAAAGAACACAGAAGTCTTTGCCGATTAGGAAAAACAGATAAATCGGCTGTAGCAGAACACGCTTTTCAGCCAGGAAATCATCAAGTGAAGTTTTCCGAAACAAAAATTTTATCTACGACGACGAACTATTACCCACGGCTTTGTAGAGAAGCAATTGAAATATATAAACATAGGGATAATTTTAATAGGAAAGAAGAGACCATGAAACTTAGTGATATTTGGACAGTAGCACTACAGAATTGCTAGACAGTTTTATCCGTGACAAGATTACGATCGATAGTTAAGTTTTATCTCTGACAAAGGTTATATCTGCATATCACGTGTAACTCTGGTCACGCCCACTTTCTACGATACATAAGTCGCTCTCAGACGTCCGACCCGTCAGTCGGCAAGACTCACCGGAGGAGAAACACCCCTCTGAAGATGTCCAGCGCAGCTCTGGACGAAACGTTAGGAGCTGAAAAGTTTCATGGACCACGACCTTACATCCCGCAAGGTTTACCAGAAGATATTTCTATGATCTGTTTTCAAAAATATGTGAAATTATATCCTTTGAAAAATTTCCACGTTCGGCCCATGTTACGCAAATTTAACAACAACTATATAACTGAGCTTGGCAAACCTATAATGATTTTGACAGACAACGCTGCTTATTATACAAGCAAAGTATGGAGAGACACTATGAAAGAACAAGGATTCCAGCACATTTACATCTCAAGATTTAACCCTTGTGGAAATCCGGTTGCGAGAATCTTCCAAGAGTTGAACCTATTTTTACGGACGTACATACCCATACAACATTATAAATGGATCGATTCGATTTGTGAATTTGAGAAAGTGTATAATGACTTACCGCACTTATCGACAGGTTATTCACCTAACCAAATAGTATTTGGTGAAAGTATTGTGTCAGAATGGATGAAGAAATTTCCTGCGATAGAACAAAAGATTATCAAGAAAGAAAATGTGGAGAAGAAGGTCTGCGAAAACCTGAAGCATCACTCAAAAAACGGTTTGATAAAAACGTGAAGAAAGTGGTCTCACATGATGTAGGGGAAGAAATTTTATTGAGAAATCACCCAAAAGCATCAACCAGGAAAAGACTGAATAAGAAATGGCAATATTTATATACAGGTCCATACAAAATAATGAAAATACCTCATGAAGGGAGCTACCTCCTAGCAGATTGTGACATTGAAGTAATTAAAGGCTTGTTCCCTCACATAGACCTGAAGAAGTATTATCTATAATGAGCGAAATACAGATTCAAGAAACACTAAATGATACCAAGACTACGCTCAGAGTGGACTAAATAAAAGCACTCGTGGATAAATACATACTTATACTAACTTACAAAGAAAATTAAAGAAAGAACCGACGATTTCCATGACATAACTTCTTGGTATCAGCAACAATGACGACGCTGAAATACGATTTATCCTCTCACCGAACAGCGAGGACGGGTGATTTAAAAGTGGAATTAAGTGGAAAAGAAGAGGACCAAGTCCTCTCTGATTAAACAAGTGGCCTGATAAGGGTCTAGACCTAGGATGCCAGTCGTTGAACCCAGCTGTGATCCCTGCCTTGCACAGTCGGTTGAAGAACTGAGGGCTTTGTCCAAGAAAAAATGTGGTGTGAATATGAAGTGATTAGTGCGAAGTGTTTCTAAGACGACCTATAAACAAATGTGGAATTTAGTTAAGGGCATTTTGTCGAGGCCCATTAACTCAACTTAAATATTGTTGAATGTATATACTGACCAGTTGAGTGAATCTGAGAGTGAGTGGATTCGCCGAAACAAATAACCTCTCCTGTCACAGTACACAACAAATAAGCCTGTTCTGTCTGGAACCCTCTTCAAGACATCACAGTCTGGGGGGCCATGTAACAATACGAGTCAAGATAGATATAACGGAATTTGAATAGCGTATTTGCCTCTATCGATTACGGTAGAGAGATCGATCTTTCGCTCCTGTCTGAATATTTATATATAATATTGCATGACTAAATGCTGGGCGAGTGTAATGCTATCGTTAAAAACGCACGCCGCGCGGTTTGTTACGATTGGGTTGGTCATAACAATAATAACATGTTTTTGAATACAATTAAAATATTATGGCAATACCTGTTTAGTGTTATTGGAAATAATATGTAGTAAATTAATGAGTAAGGTAGCCGATCTTATAAGAAGAGGTAAAATTGGGCATATTGAGGTGTTTTGCTTAATATCGACGAAGCCGATGATACGGTGTCATTTTTTTCGTTTACTCTTAGAAATAAACAAGTGAAAGAAGTGCTAATTGTGCGTAGTGAAAAAATATAGGGGCGAGTTTTAAATAACTACGGTATACAGTTAGAGTAACAAAAGGACATTTAGTTACACGAAATCGTGGATAGCGAAGTGTGGTCATGAAACTGAGTACACCTACAGGGCGGTCAATTCCGGAATAAATCTACACGCATCTCACGAGGGACGCGGTATTGAGAGCGTTTTTTTTCCCATTTATATCGCGAAGAGCGGCCTCCAATTTATGAAAAGGAGAAAAACTGTATCATTATCATTGACTGTTGGTGTCGAGCAACCAAAACTGTTCACCAAAGGGTTTCGATGGAAGCAAGACAGTTTGGTCGTATCTGTTATTATTCCATAAGCTGTAACATTTCTTATCGTTGTACGAAGCCTTTATAGACGATCGTTATGAAAATTTGCTCCGAAGGCATCTCGTTTTTTTTTTTTTTTTTTTTTTTGGTCATTAGTCTACTGACTGGTTTGATGCGGCCCGCCACAAATTCCTTTCCTGTGCTAACCTCTTCATCTCAGAGTAGCACTTGCAACCTACGTCCTCAATTATTTGCTTGACGTATTCCAATCTCTGTCTTCCTCTACAGTTTTTGCCCTCTACAGCTCCCTCTAGTACCATGGAAGTCATTCCCTCATGTCTTAGCAGATGTCCTATCGTCCTGTCCCTTCTCCTTATTAGTGTTTTCCACATATTCCTTTCTTCTCCGATTCTGCGTAGAACCTCCTCATTCCTTACCTTATCAGTCCACCTAATTTTCAACATTCGTCTATAGCACCACATCTCAAGTGCTTACTCGTTACGAGTTACGTTTTGGGGACCTGGTCAAGAGAGGGTAGTTCGTAGATCCTAACTAGTGCAACTATTCTGGAATCAGGTGCTACCGTGACCGTTTTGTGTTGTCAATGACTTAAGGTTACCATATCTCATGCTCTAAGATCGACGCGCCTTTCCACTTGGTATAACGGTGCCTCACGGCAACAACGACAACGCCGACGACGAAGGAAGGTACGGTAGACTATGCAGCAAATGAAATCGTATCAGGACATCGATCGCGTGATAGATTAATTCACTCTGAGAAAGAAAAATGTAGACATATTATGCATGTAGTAATGGACACTGTCATGTGTCTTGTCACAAACTGTCCTGATTTTAGAGGTGCTAAGGAAACAACAAATGATCTTACTGAACATTTTCATCAACCTAATCAAGGAAATTTTCTTAAATTGGTAATTCTGCTCGCCAAATACAATTGTACTCTCAAGTATCAGTTAGATCACATGAAAAGGGTCGAAGAAAAAACAAATCATCGATATAATAGCATACAAATTTCGAAATACCATTATCAGTGGGATAATGGAAAACAACTGTTTAACCATCATGTTTCACTGAACTCCAGATGTATCTCACACAGAACAAAACAGCCAAGCGATTCGTCATATTAAAATAATAGAAACACGATGTTAAATAAAGGAAAACATTAGTGATTTTATAGAAGCCGACGGAAAGACTGTTGAGTATATCACGTAGGGAATACTGTAAAACTAGAAGCTGATGGTTTTTAGTCGCAAAAATGGCGTGAACAATCTCACGATCGCGTATCTAACATGGCCGGCATATATAAAGGAGCCCAATCCAGAAATATGGAAATGAACGAGCTAGCTGAGTTTTTACCGTGTCTAGTACACTTTTTATTCCTTGTGGGTGTGCATCCTGCCTCATCATATCCAGAAGCAGTTAGCCTATTTGGTGTTGTACAGAAACTTAATTGCTTTTTTTGTTGGAAGCACCACGCGGTGGGAAATAGTGCAAAAGATGACAAAACCCAATTTAAAAGGAAGCAGTCAAACAAGATGGTCAGCTAAGTATCTAGCTGGTACAGCTCTATTAAGTGATTTACCGTAAGTTGTCAAAGCTCTGGAAGAAATTGAAGAATCATGCCTTGCTGCAGAATTTAAGTATGAATTTGATCATTCACTACATGCGGTGATGGATTTTAAATTTATCCGCAACGATTTGGGCCGGTATTCTTCCAGAGATTAATGGAATGAACATCGAAATACAATAGACGACATTATAATTTCGCGCTCTATGGTGCTAATGTAAGGCCTTGCTAAAATCTTGCAAGAAATGAGAGAGAGTCCAATCGAACTGTGGCTGGAAGAAGCTATACCGTTTCAGAATAGTTGGAGATCGAGCCTGTCCGGAAAAGCAAATTAACTTCCAGAAAGAGAAGGCAACACGATCTGCGAGGACGAATAACGAACACGAGACAAGACTGAGGTAAGATATAAAAGCAGTATTTGACAAAATTTTAACACACATTAAGGCCAAGGGTAGTAACACAAACTACATGAAACTTTTTCCTTCCTCAGTGGCCAGCCATTTGTAAAAACATGGTCTGAGAATCTGCAGAAAAATGGAACCGATCTGCCACGAGAATAGTTGAAAGACTAGAATGCAGTTGAGTTTTGCCTGGAACTCACCCCATTCAAGAAGTTAGTAACCGAAGTTCATGAAAAGTCAAGTGCGTTCGACCTGTTACATCTGTGTAAGCATGATTTCCAAGATGCTTTTCCTAATATTAGTACAGCTTTAAGGATATACTGCACATTACCCGGCGACTTCTGCAAACTATGAGCAAAGATTCGGAAAGCTGGAAGTAATTAAAAGCTGTCTGCATCCAACATTGAGTCAGGAACGTCTATCTGGCTCCGTGATCCAAGCCACTGAAAATAAAATAGCCTGTGTGACGAACTTTGATGAGGTTATAGATTCTTTCGCAGAAAGGAAAGCACGCAGTGTAAAGCTGCAGCAAGATAAGAGACAAAAGAATGTTGGGACTTAATGTCTGAAGAAATTTGTGCTGTATTGCTCGTATCTTGTCTTTACTGCTTTTATGTTTCCTGTATTTAATTTTATTTTGTTCAGAAGAGAAAGCTATTAGCTAACAGACAATATAGAATGCAAATTTCCTGAAGAATTATTATTCACCAGGTCAAAAATAATCTCACCCAGTATTAATTGTGAATATTTCTTTAAGTGGCTAGGAAGACAAACGAGCCGAACAGGAATTGGAAAGCCGGCCGAAGTGGCCGTGCGGTTCTGGGCGCTACAGTCTGGAACCGAGCGACCGTTACCGTCGCAGGTTCGAATCCTGCCTCTGGCATGGATGTGTGTGATGTCCTTAGGTTAGTTAGGTTTAATTAGTTCTAAGTTCCAGGCGACTGATGACCTCAGAAGTTAAGTCGCATAGTGCTCAGAGCCCTTTGAACCACGAGTTGGAAAGGCACTACAGGGAATTTTAATTTACACCTGAATATAGGCTTGATGACTTCTATATTTTAAACATAGCTGCACAACAGTAACTGTTTCACGTAATAAAATTATAAACAGCCGACCAGTTGCAATGGATACAGAAATTCTTTACTTAGGTTTCGACAAATATAAATTTGTCTTCTTCAGAAGGTAACCTAATTCTACTTTTTCTGAACACTTCCTGATAGCTAGTCATACGCCAAAACATTTAGAAGACACTGTTATCCTAGACAGAGAAGATAAAGGGCGTAGATTAGATCTGTGGGAAGAGTTACAAATTTTCAAACATCTTGAGCTCAAGGACGGTAATATACTGAACGACCAGTTCAACTTTACTTGTAGACAATTTTTCGAAGGCTTTAAACCTATACTGTTTACGGGACAACATTAATACTGGCAACCTGAGTGGTTTATTTCCTCAGGAGGCTATGATGCACTTTCAGTGCTTTAAGCTCACTTCCCCTTTATGTAATGGTGGTTTTGTCACGATGTACGTTTGCTACTACATTGGCCCTTATGTGATTTTGCCTGGCTCTAAAATTTTGTTTTTCCTGTGAATGTGTATTAACAGGATCGTGTATCAGTCTTCGTAATTCTTTCTTGACAGGAGCCATTATTGTCAATTTTAAAGTTCTAACATGTATAGCGTTTGTGGGCTTCACTAATATAGTAATGTAATTGTTTTTTTTTTACTTTATTGTTATTTTGACACCTGAATAATCAGGTAGGCTGGCAGCAGCACAATACGCCGCTCTTCAGCCGAAGAGAGTACAAGGAGATAAACAAAGAAGAGACATCACTTAGAAAAACGGCGGGAAAAAACAGGAGACACAAGAACACAAAAGCACAAGAAGCCGTTCACACTTGATGACAATCCACACTACGAACTGTAGACCCGACGCACAAACACTGAAGAAGACGATGGCACTGGCGAACAATGGAGCGTGACGGCGAAACTGAACACTAAACATGACGGCACACACGATACACTGATGGCGGTGATCTCCGGCGCGCGAATGTCCACTGAGTGTGTGCGAGTCCGGGGACCTGCCAAGAGGGGAACAGGGGTGAGGAGGGGGAGAGGGGAGGAAAAGAGGATGCCATAGCTTAGGAGACGGGGACAGGAGGAGAGGGACAGGGGAGGGGAGGCCCGGGGGACGAGGGGGGAGAAAAGAAGGAGGGAGGGAAAAGGGAGAGAAGGGAGGGAGGGTGCCCAGAGGAGTAAGTACAGGAGGAGGGCGGGAGGATCAAAGTTGGTAGGAGGGGTAGATGGAGGGGAGGAGGGCATCATCAGGGAGAGGGAGCTGGCGGAAGCCACCTTGGGAGAGGGTAAGGAGGGTGGAGAGATGGAGACCGGGCGGGACGTGGGAATACAGGCGCGGCAGCGGGCGGGGGTGGGAGAGGATTGGGGAGACGAGCGGGTGAGGAGGATCAAGTTTACGGGAGGTGTACAGGATCTGTATCCTTTCAAGGAAAAGGAGGAGGTGGGGGAAGGGGATGAGATCATACAGGATCCGCGTGGGGGAGGGGAGACGGATGCGATAGGCGAGGCGGAGAGCATGGCGTTCCAGGATTTGGAGGGATTTATAAAAGGGAGGGGGAGCGGAGATCCATGCTGGATGGGCATAACAAAGGATAGGGCGGATGTGGGATTTATAGGTGTGGAGGATGGTGGAGGGGTCCAGACCCCACATGCGGCCGGAAAGGAGCTTGAGGAGACGGAGGCGGGTATGTGCCTTGGCTTGGATTGTCTGGAGATGGGGAGTCCAGGAGAGGCGACGGTCGAGGGTGACGCCAAGGTACTTAAGGGTGGGAGTGAGGGCGATGGGACGGCCATAGACGGTGAGATAGAAATCAAGGAGGCGGAAGGAAGGGGTGGTTTTGCCTCCAGTGATCGCCTGGGTTTTGGAAGGATTGACCTTGAGCAACCACTGGTTGCACCAAGCGGTGAACCGGTCAAGATGGGATTGGAGAAGGCGTTGGGAGCGTTGCAGGGTGGGGGCTAGGGCAAGGAAGGCGGTGTCATCAGCAAACTGGAGAAGGTGGACAGGGGGTGACGGCGGCGACATGTCCGCCGTGTACAACAGGTACAGAAGGGGGGAGAGGACGGAGCCTTGGGGCACACCGGCGGAGGGGAAAAAGGTGTAGGAATCGGTGTTATGGATGGTGACATAGGAAGGACGGCGGGAGAGAAAGGAACCGATCAGACGGACGTAGTTAGTGGGAAGGGCGAAGGTTTGGAGCTTGAAGAGGAGACCGGAATGCCATACGCGGTCATAAGCGCGTTCGAGGTCAAGAGAGAGGAAGATTGCGGAGCGACGGGAATTGAGCTGTTCGGAAAGGAGATGAGAGAGGTGAAGGAGAAGATCGTCGGAAGAGAAGGACGGCCAAAAGCCACACTGGGTAACGGGAAGGAGGTGGTGCTGGCGGAGATGCTGGTGGATGCGTTCGGTGAGGATAGATTCCAGGACCTTGCTGAAGACCGAGGTAAGGCTGATGGGACGGTAGGAGGAGACGGCGGACGGCGGTTTGCCGGGTTTAAGGAACATGAGGATACGGGAGGTTTTCCACAGGTCGGGGTAGTAACCGGTGGACAGGACTACATTGTAGAGCCTGGCCAGGGTGGAGAGAAAAGAGACAGGAGCTTCATGAAGGTGACGGTAGGTGACACGATCGTGACGAGGAGCGGTGTTGCGTTTTGTGCGGAGTGTAGCAATGAGATCCTGTGTAGTGACTGGAGTATTGAGGTCCGTGTGTGCAATGTTGTCGAAGTACTGGAAACCAGGAGCGAGGGGAGGGACAGAGGTGTCAGTTCGATCGCGGATATCCGGGAAGAGGGAGTAGTCGAACTGGGGATCACCAGGGATGGAAAACACATCGGACAGGTAGGAGGCAAAGTGGTTGGCCTTACTAAGGGCGTCAGGGAAGGGGTGATCATCATGGAGAAGAGGATAGTAGGGGGAGGGCTTAGTTCCGGTAAGGCGACGGAAGGCAGACCAGAACTTGGACGAGTTTATAGGGAGGGTAGCATTTAAACGGGTGCATGTCTGTCGCCAGTTCCGGCGTCTCTTAGCTGCGAGCAAATTACGAATGTGTCGCTGGAGTTGCTGGTGGCGTCGTAGTGTGTCTGGGTCACACGTGCAGAGGAAGGCACGGTAGAGACGACGGGATTCACGGAGGAGGAGGATGGCCTGTGGGGGTAAGGTAGGACGGTGGGGGTGGATGGCAACAGTAGGGACGTGGGCCTCCACGGCCTCAGACAACGTCAGCTGGAGGAAGGAGGTGGCATGGGTGACATCATCGGGAAGGCGATAGGTGAGAGGGTGGCTATCGACCTGGGTGGAGAGGGTATCCCGGTAGGCATTCCAGTTGGCACGGGAATAGTCATGGATGTACTTAGGGGGAGGGTCATTACGAGGGTCAGGGCGGGGGCGACGACCGTCTGAAACGGTGAGGAGGACAGGGAGATGGTCGCTACCAATAGGCTCCAGGACATCCACCGTAGTGCGACTAAGGAGGTTGGGGGAGGAGAGGATAACATCGGGAGTGGAGTCGGATTCGGGACGGGTGTGCTGGGGGATGGGAATGAGGTCGCCTTGAAGGGAGGAGAGGAACCGATGCCACCGCCGTAACTGGGCGGCGGAAAGACTATGGATGTTGAGGTCGGTGGCGATCACGTAGGAGGAGAAGGTACGGTCGATGTGGGAGAGGAAGTCGAAAGGAAGAGGGGCGTTGGGGCGGTCATAGATGGCGACACAGGTAATGGTAAGGCCAGGGAAGGAGTGACTAAGGATCAGGTGTTCGGTGGGGTCGGGAAGGAGAGGTTGGAGCCGAACGGGGATCTGGCGGTGGTGACCAATGGCAACTCCGCCACGTGCAACTGGGAGGGGATTATCGGAGCGGTGGAGGAGATAAGGGGAGGTGTGGATGGAGTGGTAGGGTTGGAGGAAGGTTTAATTGAGGAGGAAGGCATCCACACGGTGGGTAGCAACGGTGTGCAGGAAAAGGTTCTTGTTGGCGGGAAGGGAGCGGATGTTGTTGAAAAGGATACGGTGCTGTCGCGCCATGACAGGGATTTAGACGAGGGTGTCAAGACAGGAGAAGGTGAAATGGGCCTGGTTGTTGGAATAGGTGGCGTAAATTTTAAGATGAAAAATGGAATGGGCAGCGAGGGAGATCTGTTGGAGGATGTGGGGGCGCTGAAAGGGATGAACATTCTGGAGGACGATGGTGAGGAACCTGATGATGTCCTCAGCGGCGGGGGGGGGGGGGGGTGGACGAAGGGAATTGCCAGGAGGGGTGGGGGCGTCCAGAGGATGGACAGGTACGGTGAGTTCAGGAGTGGTTGGAGGGGGTCGGGCTTTACACTTTTGGGAGTAGGTGGGATGGGGGAGATTGCAGGTATTACAGGAGGGAGGGGATTGGAGGTTAGGGCACTGCTGGAGGAAGTGCACTTGCCGACAATGCGGGCAGGTGGGGGCCTCGCGGCACTCAGCTGTGGGGTGCGCATTATAGCGCAGACACCTCTGGCAGCGCAGGGATTGAGGAGGGGAACGGGAGGGGTCGACCTTGTACCGCTGGTGGAAGAGGAGGGCACCCTCCTTCAGGAGACGGTCAATGGAGGGGGCGTCCTCAGAGAAAACCCGCATAAGTCGGGTGGGGCCGGCCGAGTTGAAAATGCGGCGGACCGCCCGCACCTCCAGCGTGGGATGGGCCTTGAGCTCCACCAACACCTCCTCGTCCGTGATCGACAGACTGAGCCGCGTGATCACGGCGGTGAGGGTCGGCGGGCGACGCGCGGGTTGGGGTTGGTGGGTAGGATATGGAGAAGGAGCAGGGGTGAGGGAGGCATTGGGACCAAAACGCGTGATGGGGAGACGGGAGAGGATGTCAGTATGGTGGGTTGGGCTGGGGGAGGAGATGAGAACAGAATCCCGTCTGGGAGTAAGGAGAGAGATGGGGACACCAGGGAAATGTTGGCGGAGGAGGAGGGAGAGGTTCCGGGCCTCGAGAAAGGAAGGATTGGGATGGGACAGGAGATATTTGTATAAACTGGGGTAGGAGGAGGAGGAGGAGGTGGGAGCAGGGCCAGGCGGGGAGACGTTCATGGCACCCTGGGGGGGGATGGAGGTTGGGGCGGGGCCTTTTTGGGAGTGGAGGAGGTGGGGGTGCCACTAGGGCGTTTTACGGCGGCAGAAGGGCGGGTGGTGACATGAGGGACGGGAGCGATGGGGAGGTGGTGGGAAGGGACAGGTCCCGGCGTGGACGCAGCAGTCGGCGCCAGAGATGGTGATGGTGACGATGAAGGCGAAGGCGACGGTGACGGCGGCGATGATGACGGTGGTGGCGGTGATGGCGAAGGCGACGGGGAGAGCTGGGCGTGGACAGTGGCCCGACGGGCCACCACCTTAGCCAGAGCTGCTCCAATACTGCTATAACGGGAGTGTTAATTTACTATCTTTTTTATTGTTACTCTATCTTAGGACTTTATTAATACTGATAATTTACACGTTGCCTTTGTACGCCAATTGGCACATGTCTCTCGGCACGAGCGCCACCTGTCCTCTACGCTCGCCGGTTACACTCAGTCGGTTGTGAGCTCTACAAGATCCATGAGCTATTTTATATTAACGTGACAAATCCTAATTCTAGGGCTGTATTTTATTTTTGACACATGGATCTATGCCGACAATTGTAAAAACGGCGATGGTACATTAGTCCTTACTAATGTAAAATTGTAAGTACCAGTCGTCGTTATCATTCTTCTGTAATGCAAGAGTTCTCTAATTTGTCTTAAAATTTATTCTTGGCTTATGAGTTTCATACTTTTCTGACGTAAGCTATGATGTTCATTGTCCTTAGGTTACCTTCTGAAGAAGACAAATTTATATTTGCCTAGGTAAAGAATTTTCTTATCCATTGCAACTGGTCGGCTGTTTATGTTATTATTTATTTTTATTTATTTATTGTTCCGTGGGACCAAATTAAGCAGAAGTCTCTATGGTCATGGAACTAGTCATCCATAAACAGCAATTTTCAGTCCATCCCAGGCATGTTCGATAGGGTTAATGTCTGGAGACTCTAGTCAAGCGATGTCGTTAACCTGAAGGAAGAAATTCATAAGATGACTTCTGTTACAAAATATACGTGCTTGAATTCCACAGAGCGAAATGCAGTGACGTGCGATAGACGAACGATGTATGAAGACACGTGGCACTGCGCTTTGGCTCACTTAAGACCAAATGATATGTTTTACATTTCCTGGAACAAATATTAATCAGAAAGATGTGCGCTGCAGAATGAACACATTTTTGAAAAACCGATTTTTTAAAATTTTCCTATGACAAAAACACTCCAGTATGCGGGGGAAGGGTGGCGGGAGTGGGTGAGGGCCAGGCGCCACTGTCAAGTTTTTGCCCCGGCTCTGAAATGTGGATCTGGGGTTGTTGAGTAGGATGAGTGGTGTTCGGAAGGGTGGTGGTGAAATAAAGAGAGAGGTACAATGAAAATGCTAATATATTCTGTAAGTACGGACTATAGGTGCATCCACCGATTCTTATAACGATAGAATTCAGGAATAGGCAGAGGGAGAGACGGTGGTTAACGATCGAACCAGCTGGTGTCCGGTCTAAGAGAACGGACACGGAGGCGGAAAATACAGTGCGGTGTTTTCTGGCCGAAAGTTGCAATCCAAGAGAAAGTCTCTACCCCATTCCTACGCCACCCTACTGGCTAGGTGCAATAGCACAAATAGCCAGTTGATACAAAAGGACATAGGGAACATGGCGTGATTCTAGATCTGCAGTTATCACAGTCACGAAGAATCTCAAGTAGTTTACCATAGACGTAGGTCGCAGCTTCAACTGAGGAATACAATTTTGGTTCAATTAATTTCAAATTAATTAGTCCTGATATCCCAGACTCCCTTAGCGCCCTGTACAGTATTATCAACATTTGGGTGTTCTTAACCGGATGGAATATTCACATTCCCTGCAAAAGTATTTTATTCGTGATCTTTAGACTTAGTGAATTAGTTCTGTTTTAGTCCTCTTTCACGTAAATTTCATTTGTAATACCTAGCTCTGAATCATCCAATGAAACTGATCTACAATTTTTTGGATTGTTTTGTTTTTATATACATCAATAAAAGTTTTGTATCATCTCCGTTCCAAGTGTTCCGGAACTGGTACAGAAAATTAGACTAGAGATCAACATAAAACTCATTTCCATCGTTTTTATTGCTCATAAAAGCCACATACTGCAAGTTTTACCACCATACAGCGAGACCTTCAGAGGTGGTCGTCCAGATTGCTGTACATACCGGTACTTCTAATATTCAGTAGCACGTCCTCTTGGACTGATGCATGTCTGTATCCGTCATCAATGCACTGTTGGTCCAGATTGTTCCACTTCTCAACGGCTATTCGGCGCAGATACGTCAGAGTGGTTGGTGGGTCACGTCATCCATAAACAGCAGTTTTTAGTCTATCCCAGGCATGTTCGATAGGGTTAATGTCTGTAGAATATGCTGGCCACTCTAGTCAAGCGATGTCGTTAACCTGAAGGAAAAAATTCCCAAGATGTGCACAATTGGGGTGCACATTGTCGTCCATGAAGAGGAATGCCTCGCCAATATGCTCCCGATACGGTTGCACTATCAATCGGAAAATGGCATTCACGCATGTTACAGTCGTTAGGGCGCCTCCCATGACCACCAGCGGCATACGTCGGCCCCAAATAATGCCACCCCAAGACAGCAGGGAACCTCCATCTTCTTGCACTCACTGGACAGTGTGTCTAAGGCATTCAGCATCGCCAGGTTGCCTCCAAACACGTCTCCGACGAGTGTCTCGTTGAAGGCATATACGACACTCATCAGTGAAGAGATCGCGAAGCCAATCATAAGCTGTCCATTCGGTACGTTGTTGGGCCCATCTGTACCACGCTGCATGGTGTCGTGGTTGCAAAGATGGACCTCGCATCATGCAGCCTGTTGCGCACAGTTTGAGTCGTAACACGTCGTCCTGTGGCTGCACGAAAAGCATTATTCAACACTGTGGCGTTGCTATCAGGGTTCCTCAGAGCTATAATCTGAAGGTAGAGGTCATCCTCTGCAGTAGTAGCCCTTGGGCGGCCTGAGCGAGGCATGTCATCGACAGTTCCTGTCTATCTGTATCTCCTCCATGACCGAACAACATCGCTTTGGTTTAGTCCGAGACGCCTGGACACTTACCTTGGTGATAGACCTTCATAGTATAAAATTACTGGTCGGAACTCATCTATGAAGTCTTGAATATCTAATTTGTATATGTCAGTTGGTATGGAAAAATTGAGATTTCGGGCATTTCTTTATATAGTTTTGCGTGATTAAGTCCCGACGGTAAGCAAAGCTGACATTTAGTGACGTGCGCTTTGCGATCTGTTATTTTTTATTTTCCGACAATAAATCATATTTTTTTTCTGATTATCGTTAAAATATAATGACGATAAATGTTTGAGGTCATTTGGAATAATATTTTAATAACTATGTACATGACGTGACTTCATTCTTTTACTCTTAGAAAAACAGTCTTAATTGTGCGTTTATGAACTGTCAGTGCAGGGATCAGTGATTAAGATTCTAGAAATAATTGAATTGACGAAGTTCAACTGCACACAATCGCGTGGGGTGAATTATGACCTTGGAATTGATTGTAGATGTATGCAGGTCAATTTCGTGGCAGGCTAGTAAGCGTCGCGAGTGTGTCGCGGTATCAAGACTGCTTTCGCGCCGCCGATGGTTTACTTTAAACTCGCGAAAATACAATTCACGAGAATTCTTAACTATAGCGAAAGGGTAGGATAATTGATGGTTATCCCACTGTTGATGCGCGGCATAAGATTGGATGGAAAGATCAATTTTAAAGTCCAATATAAATCCTGTTGATCGAAGTAGCCTACAACCAAAAAGCTCATACGTGGTTATAGGCAGAAACAGTGTACTATTTTCCATGCACGTGTTTACACTCCAAGTCGACATTTGAATGATTTGTGGGTGCTAAATAAACATTTGAAAGCATTTTATTGAATAAAAGGAAAGATATAAAGAAGTTTATTCATGTATTTTGTTATTTCACGAACACTGATATTTTCTTGTAGTGGTGTAGAGCCTTACGTATTATTAATATTGTGAAAGACTGATCATAAGTGCTCTCGTTACAAGTCGAGTTGTGGGCCTGATTGAGAGTAGCTGGATCTTAGTGTCTCAAAGATTAAGTGAAGAATTAAATCACACTTGAATAACGCTGCATCGAAACCCACTATATTCATACCATATTAAGCTAGCTACTCTGGAATCAGGTGGTAGCGTGGCCGTGTAGTAATGTGTTGTCAACAACAAATAGGTAAACACAAACATAAACATTTCCCATGCACTGATATCGACGAGGGAAAGAAGAGACGACTACGACGATATACATGTGTACATATACAAATGGTATACGTGGCGCCTTATAATACACCAAAACGACGTCACGGTATAATGGCACAAAGTAACAATGCGGACGCGGTATTGGACGTCTAGGCATGGTTGACCTACAGACAACACGAGCCGTGCACCTCCTTCTTGGTGGAATGACTGGAACTGATCGGCTGTCGGACCCCCTCCGACTAATAGGCGCTGCTCATGCATGATTGTTTACGTCTTTTGGCGGGTTTAGTGACATCTCTCAACAGTTAAACGGACTTTGTCTCTGATACCATATCCACGGTAAACTTCTATCTTCAGGAGTTCTGCGAACCGGGATGATGGTTCAAATGGCTCTAAGCAGTATGGGACTTAACATCTGAGGTCATACTTAGAACTAATTAAACCTAACTAACTTAAGGACATCACACACAACCATGCCCGAGGCACGATTCGAACCTGTGACCGTAGCAGCAGCACGGTTCCGGACAAGCGCCTAGAATCTCTCGGTCATAGCGGGCGGCCCGGGATGATGCAAAACGTTTTTTGACGTGTGTGTAAATTTCTATAGAGGGAGAATTATGACGTAGGAACCAATTTTTATTGATTATTAGCATCATGTATAACCGAAATGAGTGGGTGTGTGGGTAACTTGATGCGTACATGTAAAGTGGTTATCAGAGAAGTTTTCTTACTTCTCTTTGGAGGATCTTGGACACTTTCGATTGGATGTTTTTCAAACGTGGCTGGTGGCTTGATGTGGCAGAGGAGAATGGAAGTCTCACTGTTTTTTAACGGTTGCAAATGGTCGAAAAAGCGGACGCAAGAACCCCGTTCAAAATTTTGTACCGTAAACTGGTGTGGACCTAGAACAAGTGCCCTCACATTGTTATGTGTCCTCCCGGTTTTGCAAATGCCAGTCGCCTCGTTGGTAGATTTTATAATTGGCCCACCAGCACCCACTCTGTACTAATTCTCCATATAACGACGGCTAAGGAGGGAATCTAGGAGATTCTAGAGAGGGCATTGTTCCTGATGACGGCATAATGAGGGAATTGTGCTATCCGCAGCACACTTAGAGTAAGTTTCAATTTTGTTAGGGATCCGTTAAAGAATTTCCTTTTCGATGTTGGTAATCTCAAGTTTGCTTATCATCCAAGAGGTTTAAATGCTTTCTGGTAACGTGTGGATATTTACTTGGTAACGTGTGTATATTTACTCAACTTCGTTGTGTCTTTTTTGTGACCCATGAATAAGATCTCTGCATCAAGTTATCGTTCCAATAATTGTTAATTTCTTGATTTGCTGAGTGGAACTATTGCCCGGGAGTGTTTCCAAGTCGTGCGTGCCGAATTTTAGCAGTCTTAATATATTTTAGGCCGGTTGCCTTCGAAGTTAGCGTCGATCCGCAATAGGACTATAAGCCGTATCCTACTCCATTGGTTAATCAGCACTTATACTCACAAGCCACAGGATATGTCGGCAAATTAGGAGTTATGGGAATTATTGGACCTTTAGTGAACATGATGGACTTAGCTTCTTGTTTCCTTTGAGATCCATGTACAGTGGTAGGGAATAGTGGTATGCAAATTCTGCGGTATTTTCCTTTCTGCTCGCATGAGTTTTGTATCAAGCGATGTTCAGAGATTATTGTGCTCCCAATAGTATCGATATTCCATCACCCTTGAGCAAAATTGCCTTAGGCGTATGAAATGAAATAAGAGTTAAATGGTAAACTTCTTCCCTCTTAAGAAATCATAGTTATTAGGTTGTCCTTGTTGGACGATGTGTGAGTCGATAGGGAAATTCTGTCTAGGTAATAAATGTTTGTTTGGTGGAATATAATTCACTCTTCTTTTCTCTCCCCCCCCCCCCCCCCCCCCCTCTTCCCGCCACAAGTGTTTTCCACCAATTTACTACATAACCTATTTCAGTCCTGATTTCTATTGCGCCTTTAAAATAGTTCATTGGGTTAAATTCAAGTAAACTTTCATAGTGTATATCACATGACATTGTACACTGTCAACTGGGATATAGTGACGCGTTCCCTGCTGTTGATAAGGATCACAGTTATTACAAAACAAGTGCATGTTACCTGGAGAAAACTGTGATGCAAAATATAGAAGGTTTTAATACTGGATACGGACACTTTTTTCTAGTAACGTGAATTCATCAAGCAATGCTAGGTAGTACCAACCCCACACTAGAATCGTAGACACCTGATTTTGCGATGAAATCGACATTTCTGCTACAGGCGTGCCTTCACCACAGTTCCAACAACCAATGGTACTAAGGCGAAAGCATGAAAGTTGTAGTGGCGTCTTCAGTTAGGGACACGGTACTGATTTAAGGTAAGTAACCCTATCGCTGTATGTTTAGATTAGCGAGATTAATTGACTGTTAGCGTAAATGCAGCTGTGTTTTCCAAATCACATTTTAGGCGAATAGTTATCCCTGTTAGATTTTTAGTTCTTCAACCAGCGAATCTGTGCAATGTCACGCTTACCATACGTGGACTACATCTGTGATAAAGAAACGCTTTCATTTAAGAGGGTTCAACAATTAAAAAGGAAGTTTGTTCCTCCTATGCAATAAGCTGTGTGACAGTGTCATAATTAAGTTACATAAGGACATAAATCAGTAACTACACACACACACACACACACACACACACACACACACACACACACACATACGCGCGCGCACACAGGCGCACGCAACATGGAACTGAATACTACTTGGACAAAAACCTTATGCTTCTGCCATTAAACTAGTTGACGAAGTTATCCTAATTTATAAATCTACTGACTCACAAACCCAGCATCGTCTGGATATTTAGTTTGACACTTTCCTGCCAGAAACGAAAACAAAAAATTAATAGTGTTTGTAGTAAAGGAACAAACAAGTATAATTTCCTTTTATTCATGAAAACCACCTGTGATATTACGAAACTGTCGAACAAAGTTATAAGGATAATGGGAAAAATGTGTAAGTACAGATGCAATTTAAGGAACATAATACTGGAAACGCCCTGTACGCTGAGTGCAACTGATTCGTTTGTCTACAGTACTATTTTGTAAACGTCTCTATGGTGCCTGTCCTTCGTAGCTCTATAGACGGCTATAGTTTTCGCCTGCAGCCGTTTGCGCTTCGCAGTTGAAAGCTGTCGAAAGCGCTACCAGGTGTCAGGGATTTCCTTAAGCTGACTCTATTTTAGATGTGTCTTAGTAGTAAAGAATAAACGTATCAGAGCTGCAGGCATGATGTTGCATTTTTCAATGAATCTCAGTATTAAGACGTCATATATCATGAAGTATGCATCGTACAAAGATATGTTTGTATAGATACAATCAGCGGCGTATGTGAATACTGTCAGCGAAACATGTTGCGAACAGAGATAGCGGAAAACAATTAAAAAATTTAAACGCTCGCACAAAGCGGCATTTTTTCACGCTTTCACTGTTTGTGACATCAAATCTCTGAACTATATGTGGTAGTATGATATAGTTTTGCAGGTGAATTTAGCGGCATATTTGGATACTGCTTGCGAAATTTATTGCGAATGCAGTTAGTCGCACAACTAATATATTTAAATGTCATGCATGATGCAACAGTTTTTGACGCATCTCATTGTTCATGATATCATGCCTCTTGAATTAGAATAGGGAGGTGTTTCTTATCCCAGCAGTGATTGTAGCCCGGCAGTAAGGGACATGAGTACCAAGTGTGATTGCAATCGGTCCTGTGATTTTGGAGGAGGCGTGGAACACACACATACACACACTGATCACCAAATGTAAATCCATGACTGAGCCCACCTGACACTGCGAAATCGGAAGGAAATCCTAATATATTTGCTGCAATTCGTTACGCTGAAAACACTTTTTCGCGCTAAATCCGAGTTAACGGAAACGTTTAGTCATTCTTAGGCACTCCAGGGATTATGCATTCATCCCGCGGAAATTAATGTTCACAGAAAAGAAAACCGTAACAAGAAGGAAGGATTACTGGAGTTTTCCATCGCGTCGACGACAGCGAGATTAGAGACGGAGCACGAACTTGTTGGGTAGAGGTGAGCGTGGAGGCAGGAAATCGGCTGAGCAATTTGAGAGAGATCACTCACGTATTCGCTTTCTGCTATTTAAGGCACTCACGAAATCCTACATCTGGATTTCGGAACAGGGATGATAACCGTCACCCTTCATAGTACGAGTCACGTGTTTTAACACCAGCACCATCTCGGTGGGTAAGATAGATGGAAAAAGTACTTTACTGAGAAACGAAGGAATTCACGTCATTATTATATTTCGAAATTAACGATGTTTGTAATATCAATATTCCTGACAGACAAGTGTAAGATTCTGCTTGTGGAATGTTGCATGCGTTGTCTACTGACATAATGTCAGTGATCGTGTTCCAAGACGATCTCCCGTCGAAGTGCCTGCACGTTATGCTAAGACTGTGATGGAGCTTTGACTCTTTTACTAATTGAAAGAATGAATACAGTCAATATACAATGTAGTCAGAAACGATCTGAAAAGCCAATAAGTGTGTGACGGTGTAGGTTTTTCTGAGAAATAGCTGTCAAGAACAAAATTCTATACGTTGCACCGTTTCCAGTGAAGTTACTAACTCAGGCCTTTCCGTGTGCAAATTCAAGCGGCCTACCAGAGGAGGTGTCGCCAAACATATTCTTCGTTTGGTTCCCTAGAACTGAGCAAGAGAGCGATACAAAAATCGGACATGGGACGGTAGCAAGGACTGAAGACGATCCAAAGGCTGAGCTGTCTTGTACACAATCATCTACGCCACGAGAACAACCAACACTACAGTAGAACCATCTGGCGGGACACTTTAATTCGAGTGCACGACGGTTTGATTGGGTAACTTCAAAGTTAATTAACTTAGAAACGACGCAAAGTATCTAATTTCTTTCTTAACCGTTATTTCTCAGCACACCCCGCGTGATACACCACTGAAAGTTTTTTAGAATTTTTTTCTGACCACCATGTATATGATGTTCTACAATACTGGACAGCAGTTCGCATATTATATTGCGTTTCGTTGCTAAAGTTGTTAGGAATATACCACTTAAATTCTATTAGTTACTAAGACACACTTTATTTTATGTAACGGCGGTTGTTCAATTACAGAATGAGAAAGCAACAAACAATTGCATAACCTGCATGTAATCAATTACATACATAACTCGTCTAAAGAGACGTAATACTCTGCAGAATAGCTCAGTTAATTTGGGACCTGAGTTTCTTCTAACATATACAATTTTCAAACAACTTACTGCAATTCAACTAGGTAATATTTACAGCGACCGCCGATATTTCGACGAGAGTGCACCCTGCCATTTTGAAGGCACAAACTGCAACCGACAACCGATGTACAAGCAAATTTAAAACCTCGGCTCTTGGAGTAATTCAGGAAAGATAAAACACACAAACACACACACACACAAACACACACACACAAACACACACACAGACACAAACACACACACAAACATACACACACAAACACACACACACAAACACACACACACAAACACACACACACAAACACACACACAAACACACACACATAGACACTGTACACAAGTGTCACCAAATGTGACAAAAGTCAGAGGTATCGATAGTGAAAGACAACGAACTAGCATCTGAGGTAACATTGACCCTGTCTCTCTGTTTTCTGAAAAGGGGGAGAGCAGGATTCCAAGCGGAGTTTAAACAAAAAACTCCATCCCTGCTTACAAGGTTGCTCGCTTCCTTGATAACGCTGTCCCAATAGCTGGACGTGCATTCCAATATCTCGGTATTGTTATACAACATAGGGTGACCAGAAGCCAAACAATGTTCGGCAATAGCAGATCTACTTGGCTGCTGTAATTGTGTTTGTCGTTTATGCTCAGTGTATCTGTCCTCCACGGTCCTGATAGTCAGACCAATGTATGCCAGGGCACAGCTACAAGGAATGCGATGTTCATCTCGTACATCTCGCTCGCTTGCATCGATTCCTCCCGGGCCGGAGATCTGACTTCTCTACTGGTCGTACACCCGCGGTGCTCTGAGCGTATGAGGCTGTCCGCGTTGCGCCTTCTGCAGGATTCGAACGCCTCGCTGCCAGGTTGAATGCGCATGACCTTCATTGTCTGCGCGAGCTTCATGAAGCCGTCTTTGAATATAACTGTAGCGAAACTGTTTACAATTTCGACTACTTCTTTATCAGAATATATGTGTTCTGGGGAAAGCGTCAAAATAAGTGAATTTATCGACTAGTTAGAGTTTTGAGTGTTCATGCCAACACATCTTTCCAGTGAACTCAGTCGAGAAGTCTTCGTACACAGGTCTGACTACCTCCGAGCGCCGTCCATAGGCACTCAACGACGCGGGACTGTCGATCCGATGATCGTGTATTTCGACTACATGCAATAGTCTACAGGCAAAACGGTTTCATCCACATGTTTTCCATAATATAAGGTATCCAAACATGCAATAAAAAAGAAATTGATTTTTTGAATCTTCCGTGGTGGCCAAGCGGTTCTAGGCGCTCAGTCCGGAACCGCGCGACTGCTACGGTCGCAGGTTCGAATCCTGCCTCGGGCATGGGTGTGTGTGATGTCCTTAGGTTAGTTAGGTTTAAGTAGTTCTAAGTTCTAGGGGACTGATGACCACAGATGTTGAGTCCCATAGTGCTCACAGCCATTTGAACCATTTGAACCATTTTGAATCTTCTAGACCAGAAAACACCCTTAATCATTTTGATGTGCGTACTGTAAGACCTTCGGTACACACACCATCAGATTATTTGACTTGTCGCTCTAACGAAGTAGGCGAGTGTCAGCAGTATGTCTCGTGGTCTTATCGTGGCGTGTTTATCTTCTGCCGTTAGGTCAGATGACAGAAATGGCACTGGCACGCTTAGAGTAGCAGATTGACGGTGACCAACTTTAAACAGAACTTGATTAATTTTCACACACATTTATTAAAATAATAAGCATAAAAATTACATTACTTGGTTCTGTATGCTATTTACAATTGACAATCTGAAGTTCCTTTGGTTGGGTACGTTAATCTTATTCTCACATATCTCTGATGCTTGACAAAAGTGTCTATACATCCTCATGGCTATGTACAGGAATATGGTAATCTTATTAGGCGCAGACTGAAACCTGACTATAGACTGGAACAGACTGGTGCAGACTAATGCAGACTAATCGGAGGTCTGTACACTCGTTATAATACCTCTCGCGTTCAGGTATCACTGCTCGAGTGTGATGCGCGAGGAGAAAAGTTTCTACGTTAGCAGCAATCTCATTGCCTGCGTTACATATTAATACGCCGATCGGTGGAAGCAGAATTTGGTCCGTCTCCATGGCAGCGCCATCTCGTAGTACGGAGACGGACGAGCGCTGCGCCTGCGCTGTTGTGCTTAGCGGTGCGCGCTCTAGTAGGAAAGTTGTGTACGCGGTGACTACGCGGAACTATGTACACAACAATTGTAATCCAGCGAATGTAAGTTCTATGAAAGACATGTAATACTTTGTTAACCAGACATGTGATCGTTAAGTAGAAATTTAATTGATAAACATACAGTCCCCACCTTAATCGAAAGTAATTTACATAGCGTGACAGCAGGAAACTGGTACCATAAGAAGAAATGCTGCAAACGGCAAGAAAATGAACATCCCTTTAGCAACTTCAGGCGGTAAAAAACGCTGTCCTGGCGCGGACCTACCTCAGCAGTTTACAGCAAAACGGAAAACTAATGCCAATGGTAATATTTCACTGGCATATGGACCTCGGCTTACAAAACTAACTATTTTTCTCAACACCAAATCCGTGTAGGAATGTAAATAATTAATATTTTTTTATATAATAATGGAAGGGTTTCCAAAAAGTATGTGTGTGTCGAACTACGCAGGGCGTACGATCTGTAGTTATACTTCTACCGCACAGCTAGTGTTGCGTGTGTGTTACCAAACCTGAAGTTCATTCAACTTGAAGACGAAGGCAATTCCTCGTAACAAATAGCTCATCTCCACTCTAATGATGTCACATAATTTGGTTACAAACGTTTTGGAAGATAAAAGTATTGGAGCTGTCTCTTTCGGTACCTTCAGAATTTCTCTCTCCAGAAATGAGTTATTAAAATCTAGTAAGATGCCCTGCTTAGAATCAACGTCATTTTTGGGTTGCTTCTCTTATGAAACTGAGGTCTGCAAACAGGTCAATGCAGAAAAAATAAAAGAATCCTTAATATCGTCCAGAAATTCTTACAGGTTTGCCACTTTCACCAAAAGCAGACATAAAACATTTATCAGCAACTCTTTTGTAGAAGTAATGTTCATTGATCTGTATCTTACGGGTGGATTGTGTACTCCGGTACAAAATAGAATACACAGCACCTTTTCTTGAGTCATTGTGTCATGAGACATAACAACCAGCTCCTTATGAATAGCTGTACTTGTAATTCTTGTAACAAAATATTACTTTTAGCTAATACAGGTTAACAGGATGTACTTAGTTGGCAAAAATACTAATCAATCATGTAATAGTAAATCTGAATCGACATTATACATCAGCCTCTACACACACGTTGAATTTTGTGTGCCATTTTTTAGAGTTTATTCATTTCATTTTGTCTATGATATATTCCGTTAGAACACAGCAGTTGGATGAATCATCTCATGATACACACTCTGTTCTTCTCTAATGAAAGGACGTAAATATCCATCATGCATTACGTTGTAGTCCTCTTTAGTTGATTATGCAGGCCTCGTCATCTGTTCCAGGCGCAGTATTCTAATGTTGCTCTAGCTCACAGACCACCTAGTTATTAAGCAGACAGGCATTTCCCTCCAAATGGCGTCGTTAATCTGAATAGACGCAGAATGTGAAGCTGTGGTGCAACAACGAGAAGCATCGATTGAATACATACACCAGAAAAAGTTTGACATCACCTCGGTTCCCAGAGTTCCAGAACTGGTACAGAAAATTGGCATAGATACCAACATAAACACCATTTCCGCTGTTTTTATTGCTCATGAAAATCGCACCACCATACAGCGAGACCTTCAGAGGTGGTGGTCCAGATTTCTGTACACACCAGTACCTCTACTACCCAGTAGCATGTCCTCTAGCTTTGATTCACGCCTGTATTCGTCGTGGCATACTATCCATTGTCCGACTCCTCAACGAAATTCAGCATAGATTCCTCAGTGTGGTTGGTGGCTCACATGCCAGGCACGTTCGATAGCGTTCATGTCTAAATAACATGCTGCCTATTCTAGTCGAACGATGTCGTTATGCTGAAGGAAGTCATTCACAAGATGTGCACGATTGTTGTCCATGAAGACGAATGCCTCGCCAATACGCTGAATATATGGTTGCACTATCGGTCGGAGGATGGCATTCACGTATCATACAGCCGTTACGGCGCCTTCCATGACCACCAGCCGCGTACGCCGGCCCCACATAATGCCACCCCAAATCAGCAGGGAACCTCCACCCTGCTGCTCGCGCAAGACAGTGTGCCTAAGGCATTCAGTCTGGTCAGGTTGCCTCCAAACACGTCTCTAACGATTGTCTGGTTGAAGGCATATGCGTCACTCTTCGTTGAAGAGAAGTTGATGGCAATCCTGAGCGGTCCATTTGACACCTTGTCGGGCCCATCTGTACCGCCCTGCATGGTGTCGTAGTTGCAAAGCTGGACCTCGCCAGGTACGTCGGGAATTGTGCATCATGCAGCCTATTGCGCACGGATGAGTCTTAACACGACGTCCTGTGGCTGCACGAAAAGCATTATTAAACATGGTGGCTTTGCTGTCAGGGTTTCTCCGAGCCGTAATCCGTCGGTGGCGGTCATCGACTGCAGTAGTAGCCCTTGGGGGGCCTGAGCGAGGTATGTCATCGACAGTTCCTGTCTCTCTGTATCCCCCCTGTGACCGAATAACATCGCTTTGATTCACTCTGAGACACCTGGACACTTCCCTCGTTGAGAGCCCTTCCTGGCACAAAGTAACAATACGGACACGATCGAACAGCGGTACTGACCGTTTAGGCATGGTTGAACAACAGACAACATGAGCCGTGTACCTCTTTCATGGTGGAATGACTGAAACTTATCGACTGTCGGACCCTGTCTGTCTAATAGGCTCTGCTCGTTCGTGGTTGTTTATATCTTTCGGTGTATTTAGTGACATCTCTGAACGGTCAAAGCGACTGTGTCAGTGATACAATATCCACAGTCAAAGTCTATCTTCAGGAGTTCTGGGAACCGGGATGATGCAAAACTTCTTTTTGATTTGCGTATTTCAGTTTACTGTAGTGTGGCTCGTTGCTGTGGTTCTCAGTCTGGCGCCTATTTGATACAGTTCTCCACGTTAGTCTATTCTGTGCAAGCGTCTTCATCCCTGAATAACTGCAGCTGACATCATCCTTTTGAACCCGCTTATGGTATTCGTCTCCTGGTCTCCAAATGTTCAAATGTTCAGATGTGTGTGAAAGCTTATGGGACTTAACTGCTGAGGTTATCAGTCCCTAAGCTTACACACTACTTAACCTAAATTATCCTAAGGACAAACGAACACATCCATGTCCGGGAGAGGACTCGAACCTCCGCCGGGACCAGCCGCACAGTCCATGACTGCAGCGTCTTAGACCGCTTGGTTAATCCCGCACGGCTCCTGGTCTTCCTCTACAATTTTTACCGTTCCTGCAGTACCAAACTGATGATCTCTTCCCGTCTCATAAAATGTCCTACGAACTGATCTCTCCTCTTAGTCACGTTATGCCAAATTTTTTTCTTCCCCCAATTCTACTCAGTTTCTTCTCATTGGTTACATGATCTACCCATCTAATATTCTACATTTTTCTGTAGTGCCTTATTTCAGAAGCCGCTATTTCCTTCTTGCCTGAGCTGTTCATCGTCTACGTTTCACTTACATACAAGGTTTCGCTTCAGGAAGATGCCATCAGGACGGACTCCCTATCACTAAAAACTCTGTTCGATGTTAACAAATTTCTGTGTTTCAGATATGCATTTATTGCCATTGCCAGTAGGGGAGACGGGGGCATGTTGGCCATGGGAGCAGGATAGCCCAGTCGAGTTAGTTCATACAATAGACGCTAGATCGTGCTGGGAACCAATCAGCAGGTTGGTAGCACTGTCCCGCTCCCTCTACAGGAGCAATGTGGCCGGCGGAGCATTTTTGTCAAGTTGTGTTGATTAACTGTTTTTGTGCGTGTGTGAGTAAAATTCTACTCGTCGGTTAAATATGTGTTATGTAAAGTTTGCTTACTTTAGGTGCAAGAGGTGAGTGGTATAATTAAACGTCGTAGTTTACGGGTTATTTCTAAATGGCATACAATCTAAATTGCGTTAGTGGGTTTTGTGACGAATAGAATTTATTGTAAACATGGCGATGGGGAAGGTTGGCCCAAAGACGATGGGGCACGTTGGCCATCCGGGCCAACCTGCCCCGTCCTATATATTTTTTAAAACTCGATGAAAGATTTATTATTTATTGATAATTTGTGGAGTTTATGAAATTATTAACATAACTTTGGAAGTTACACATATTTCAGAGGTCAAAAGATCGTCATATTCACGGGATAAAACGCGTATTAGAAAGAAAACACCAACCTGTAAATTTTTTTATAATCTTAAATATCGATCCGAGTAGTCAGAATCTGGTTCATTTCTTTATTTTTAGAACATCAGAGTTACGGTCTTAGTTTAAACCATTTGTTTTATCTGTAGGAACATAAAAATGGTGCGAAATTATAAAAGAAAAAGTGAAAGAGGAATGATTTCTGAAGATACGATGCTAAAAGCAGTTTTAAAAGTAAAAGAAGAGGGAATAACTGTGAGGGCTACTAGCGACGTATTTGGGAGTCCAAGAAAAACTTTGGGGAGGTACTGTGCTAAGTACAAACAGACCTCATGTCAGCCTACACAGTCAATTGAACTTCAGCAAACTGAAACTGAATCTCAACCCATGCCAATGGACCAAAATCCTCAGCCTGGAGGAGTCCTACAAATACTTAATGACAAGAAGAAGCCTTGGAATAAATTGGGCTATGATAAACGATTTCAGGTATGAAATGTTGTTAACCAAAGTTATTTTTTATTTGCAAAGCTATTTTTCAATTTCTAATGTTTTTTCTCTATCCCTGCAATTGTTATTGTGTCTATCTCTACGTCGTCTTGTTCACTGTAGCCTACTGATTTGTCTCTCTCTATCTCTCTCTCTCTCACAAACACACACACACTCACACATACACACACACTTGAAAAGAAAAACTGTGCCTCTATAGGTAACTTAACTAAAGTTGTATATTTTTAGATATTTAATTCCGAACAAGAAGATATGCTTGAACAATACCTCATGAAGGCAATTGACATATATTATGGTCTTTCCCCAAAAGAAGTCAGGCGGTTTGCGTATAGATATGCTATTGCATGCATTAATAAAATACCTCAAACATGGACCGAGACCGAAATGGTGGGAAGTGATTGGTTCACAGGATTCCTGAAGAGGCACCCTCAACTCTTCATTCGGACTCCTCAAGCAGCTAGTTTATCCCGGTGCACCAGTTTCAACAAGCGTAATGTAGAACTGTTTTTTAATAATCTCGACATAGTTTGAAAAAGATTAAAAGTGATCCCTGCGGACATCTGGAACATTGACGAAACAGGAGTAACTACCGTCCAGCGACCTGATCGTGTAGTCGCTCGAAGAGGTTTTCGCCAAATGGGGCGAGTGACATCGACTGACAGAGGGTCACTTGCTACGATCGCTTTTGCAGTTAGTGCGTTGGGTAATAGTGTGCCTCCATTCTTCATCTTCCCGAGGGTCAAGCCTCATTTTATCCTTGACGGCCCGACTGGGTGTGATGGAGCAGCTCATCCTTCAGGATGGATGACGGAGACAAACTTTGCAAAATATATGAAACATTTTGTTCTACACTCTCGCTGCTCAAAAGAACGCCCTCGCTTGATTTTGATTGATAATCACAGTTCACATCTCGACTCTGAAGTTCTTGATTATTGTAAAGATAATGGAATCACCTTTCTCTCTTTTCCGGCGCATTGTAGCCACAAGCTGCAGCCTTTAGACAGAAGTGTTTATGGGCCTTTTAAAAAGTTCGTGAACTCAGCATGTGATGCATGGGTTACCAATAGTAAAAGGCCTATGACTATTTACGACATCCTGTCTATAGTGCGAATAGCATTTCCAAATGCTGCAACTCCCAATAACATAACCAGCGGATCAATCCCTTTAACAAAAATATTTTTGCTGACAGTGATTTTGTGCCTTCCTACACTTCGGATAGGCCAGACCCAAACACTGAAAACAGTCCATCAACTCGAGCTCAGATAAACGTAAGACCGTTTCCAACTCCAGAAGAGGTCAGACCTTTCGAAAAAGCAGAGCCCAGAAAAAGTATGGGTGCAGGGAAAAGGAAAAGAGTTTCTGCCATAGTGGCAGACACTCCAGTAAAAAAAAGCCCTCGAGGAAGAACAAAAAGGTGCAAAAGAAAAGAAGGCGAAAGAACTGGAAAGAAAACTTAAATCACAGGCTACAAAAACACTTTTTCAGAAAGAAAGTAGGAGCAATGGTAGAATGAAATTAACTAAATCAACTGCAGTAGGCCTAAAACGCAAGAAGAAGCCAATGGAAGATGATGATGATGAAGATGATGACGATGAGGAAGATGAAGATTCACTGTGCCTTAGGTGTCTCAAGCCTTTTTCAGTCAACCTAGAGCACAATGGATTCAGTGCACAAACTGCAAGCGTTGGACTCATCAGACATGCGTGAAAAACGAAATCCGTGGACTATTTTATGAGTGTTATAACTGTGCTGTTCCTTTGGATGTGGACAGTGATTAAAGTTGATTGGTTTGTATTAAGACACTATAATTCCTAATAATTTTAATCTTTCCCGTTGTCATAATAAAATGTTAAGCATTTAACTCAATATTACACTTGATTTCATGTTCATTAAAGTATGTTTCTTGATAACTATTCGCTTTATTTTGATATCCTAAGGTTATACTAGGGCCAACGTGCCCCAGCCTCTGGGCCAACCTACCCCGAGGTAGGGGCAGATTGGCCCACTTGACATATGTCTAGTAATTAATTTTTTTAAATTTTTTAACTCATATTTTCAAGGTTTATAATTGTGAGCCAGATTCAGTGAGACTTCTCTAAATATTTAGCAATAACTTCATAAATCTAAATATGCAAAAAAAGAATTAATATAATTTTTAATTTTAAATATGGCCAACGTGCCCCGGTCTCCCCCACAGGTTTCGTATCTGGTCCATTTGGGTCACCTTCAATTATTTTACTGTCCAAATAGAAAAACTTAGCTACTACTTTCAATGTTTTATTCCTAATCTAAATCCTTCAGCATCAAAATTATTTAAACTACATCCCATTACCCTTGTCTCGCTTTTGTTTACGTTCGTCTTATATCCTCCTCTAAAGACACTGTCGACTCCGTTCATCTGCTGTTTCCAGTCATTCCCTGACAGAATTACCACGTAATCAGCAAACCTCAGATTTTTATTTCTTCTCTCTGAACTTTATTCCCGTCTCCATTTATTTGTATTTGCACACTGTGCGTATTTCGCCACAAACTGAACATTTATTCCAAATAAAATACTGTCGAAAATTTAGAAACTTGAATTGAGTTAACGAGCGTATTTTGTTCATGGAATGTCCATTTTAAATGATTACTACATTCAAATTTCCTGGCAGATTAAAAGTGTGTGCCGGATCGAGACTCGAACTCGGGACCTTTGCCTTTCGCGGGCAAGTGGTCTACCAACTGAGCTACCCAAGTAAGACTCATGCCCCGTCCCCACAGCTTTAATTCCGCCAGTACCTCGTCTTTTTTTTTTTTTTTTTTTTTTTTTTTTGTTCATCAGTCTACTGACTGGTTTGATGCGGCCCGCCACGAATTCCTTTCCTGTGCTAACCTCTTCGTCACAGAGTAGCACTTGCAACCTACGTCCTCAATTATTTGCTTGACGTATTCCGATTTCTGTCTTCCTCTACAGTTTTTGCCCTCTACAGCTCCCTCTAGTACCATGGAAGTGATTCCCTCATGTCTTAGCAGATATCCTATCATCCTGTCCCTTCTCCTTATCAGTGTTTTCGACACATTCCTTTCCTCTCCGATTCTGCGTCGAACCTCCTCATTCCTTACCTTATCAGTCCACCTAATTTTCAACATTCGTCTATAGCACCACATCTCAAATGCTTCGATTCTCTTCTGTTCCGGTTTTCCCACAGTCCATGTTTCACTACAATACAATGCTGTACTCCAGACGTACATCCTCAGAAATTTCTTCCTCAAATTAAGGCCGGTATTTGATATTAGTAAGCTTCTCTTGGCCAGAAATGCCTTTTTTGCCATAGCGAGTCTGCTTTTGATTTCCTCCTTGCTCCGTCCGTCATTGGTTATTTTACTGCCTAGGTAGCAGAATTCCTTAACTTCATTGACTTCGTGACCATCAATCCTGATGTTAAGTTTCTCGCTGTTCTCATTTCTACTACTTCTCATTACCTTCGTCTTTCTCCGATTTACTCTCAAACTATACTGTGTGCTCATTATACTGTTCATTCCGTTCAGCAGATCATTTAATTCTTCTTCACTTTCACCCAGGATAGCAATGTCATCAGCGAATCGTATCACTGATATCCTTTCACCTTGTATTTTAATTCCACTCCTGAACCTTTCTTTTATTTCCATTATTGCTTCCTCGATGTAGAGATTGAAGAGTAGGCACGACAGGCTACGGCCTTGTCTTACACCCTTCTTAATACGAGCACTTCGTTCTTGATCGTCCACTCGTATTATTCCCTCTTGGTTGTTGTACATATTGTATATGACCCGTCTCTCCCTATAGCTTACCCCTACTTTTTTCAGAATCTCGAACAGCTTGCACCATTTTATATTGTCGACAAATCCTATGAAAGTGTATTTATTTTTCTTTAGCCTTGCTTCCATTATTAGCCGTAACGTCAGAGTTGCCTCTCTCGTCCCTTTACTTTTCCTAAAGCCAAACTGATCGTCACCTAGTGCATTCTCAATTTTCTTTTCCATTCTTCTGTATATTATTCTTGTAAGCAGCTTCGATGCATGAGCTGTTAAGCTGATTGTGCGATAATTCTCGCACTTGTCAGCTCTTGCCGTCTTCGGAATTGCGTGGATGATGCTTTTCCGAAAGTCAGATGGTATATCGCCAGACTCATGTATTCTACACACCAACGTGAATAATCGTTTTGTTGCCAGTTTTCCCAATGATTTTAGAAAGTCTGATGGAATATTATCTATCCCTTATGCCTTATTTGACCGTAAGTCCTCCAAAGCTCTTTTAAATTCCGATTCTAATAGTGGATCCCCCATCTCTTCTAAATCGACTCCTGATTCTTCTTCTATCACATCAGACAAATCCTCACCCTCATAGAGGCTTTCAATCCATTCTTTCCACCTATCTGCTCTCTCCTCTGCATTTAACAGTGGAATTCCCATTGCACTCTTAATGTTACCACCGTTGCTTTTAATGTCACCAAACGTTGTTTTGACTTTCCTGTATGCTGAGTCTGTCCTTCCAACAATCATATCTTTTTCGATGTCTTCACATTTTTCCTGCAGCCATTTCGTCTTAGCTTCCCTGCTGCACTTCCTATTTATTTCATTCCTCAGCGACTTGTATTTCTGTATTACTGATTTTCCCGGAACATTTTTGTACTTCCTCCTTTCATCAATCAACTGAAGTATTTCCTCTGTTACCCATGGTTTCTTCGCAGCTACCTTCTTTGTACCTATGTTTTCCTTCCCAACTTCTGTGATGGCCCTTTTTAGAGGTGTCCATTCCTCTTCAACTGTACTGCCTACTGCGCTATTCCTTATTGCTGTATCTAGAGCGTTAGAGAACTTCAAACGTATCTCGTCATTCCTTAGTACTTCCGTATCCCACTTCTTTGCGTATTGATTCTTCCTGACTAATGTCTTGAACTTCAGCCTACTCTTCATCACTACTATATTGTGATCTGAGTCTATATCTGCTTCTGGGTACGCCTTAGAAACCAGTATCTGATTTCGTAATCTCTGTCTGACCATGTAATCTAATTGAAATCTTCCCGTATTTCCCGCCCTTTTCCAAGTATACTTCCTCGTACTTGCCCGCAAAAGGCAAAGGTCCCGAGTTCGTGTCTCGGTCCGGCACACAGTTTTAATCTGTGAGGAACTTTCATATCAACGGACACTCCGCTGTATAGTGAAAATTTCATTCTGGGTTATTACATTAATTGAAATTAAATTATCACCTCTAGTTGGAAATATCAGTCACTTTGTTCATAAATTTAATCACTACAAAAGATGCACAGACACATATTTTTTTGCTGCATCCTTCTTATAAAACAAGGATTATTTGATGTTCTTCTTCGTTAATCTAGCAATATTCAAGAGTGACAGCGAAAGGTCCAAATAAACTTGGGGTACAGTCGTTGGATAATACTTACAAAATCATAACTTCTTCGAAACAACATCTTTCCTGTGGTTAGTGGTTTTCTATTGGAAATCTTAGTTATTTTCTGTTTGTAGTTGGAAGTAGCTCAGAAAGTATACTCGCAACAGTGTCTTAATAATCAGGGTCTCTGTTCGAATTATTGGTGTCTTCTTCTATAAGGCTAACTATGATTAACGGCAAAGAAGTGCACTTCTAGTAGATTTGTAATTGAATCACTTCATCTCTAGACTTCGAAGGATCCCTTATTGACTTACTTGATGGGCCAAGCTACAGAGCTGGGGTTGGAGATGGTCGTAGATTTTTCCCAATTTCTGGTGAAGATGTTTACAAATCATTGTTTGGCAAGCGAACTCTCACCATGACTGTGCCAGTAAATCCTTATGTCTTTATCCTAGTGAGGTTCAAAGGAAAAAAAAAAAAAACACAGTCTTATCAAGCGGCTGCAGTTCATGAGTAGTATTCGATGGTAAGGATTGGAAAACAACGTCATACGTCTCAGTCATCTCCACAGTGTCATAATACAAGCTTCTGTTACCTCTACCATAATGTAGTGCACAACACACCAGCACGTTTATGGTACACAAAATAATCTGTTTTCTAAACAAAAATCTTTGTAGCCTTGGACCCCTTTTAGGACATACAGCAATCTGAGCCTGCTGGCAAGTCAGCATTTTTTAGATTCCCTTTAAATATTATAATAGGGTGATTTCTCAAAGCACTATTGTTACACTTTCACCGTGCTCACTGCCAATGATATGAACTCAGAGTGCCTATATTTAGTAGAAAGTACACTTAGCCTCTTGTGCAAATTTAACCTGCATTCCTCGTCCGTCCATGTTAAACATTCTTCCTTACTTCTCAGATATGTAACGTTCATCGAAAGCATACTTAATTTTTTAAACTGGTTTCCAAAATCGATTTCAACTTTTCTGCACTATCCAGGATTTCCTTATTAAAATTGTGAAGTTAGACTTAGAAAACATTCTTGTCCATTTGTGGCTAGCGTCTTATTTACTTCAGATAACTGTTGGCTAAGGTTATTTATACTGAAAAAATTATAAATGCATAACTTTAGGATCTTTATTGTTAAAGGAAATCCCACTTCTAGCTCACGAATAGCTAGAGAACACGGTTCACTTTTTCTTTAGTAAAGAGTAAGAGTATATCACAGTTTACATTAAATTTTATGCCTGAGTCTAATATATATATCGTGGTACTATATGCTTTTTCTGCTTTATAATGAGGCGTCTACATACATACTCCGCAATCCACCATACGGTGCGTGGCGGAGGGTACCTCATACCACAACTAGCATCTTCTTTCGCTATTCCACTCCCGAACAGAACGAGGGAAAACTGATTGCCTATATGCCTCTGTACGATCCCTAATCTCTCTCATCTTATCTTTGTGGTCTTTCCGCGAAATGTAAGTTGGCGGCAGTAAAATTGTACTGCAGTCAGCCTCAAATTCTGGTTCTCTAAATTTCCTCAGCAGCGATTCACGAAAAGAACGCCTCATTTCCTCTAGAGCCGCCCACCCGAGTTCCTGAAGCATTTCCGTAACACTAGCGTGATGATCAAACCGACCAGTAACAAATCTAGCAGCCCACCTCTGAATTGCTTCTATGTCCTCCCTCAATCCGACCTGATAGGGATCCCAAACGCTCGACCAGTACTCAAGTACCACATCTTCCCAAAATTCTAACAATGAACCGAAGACGACTATCCGCCTTCCCCACAACTGCCATTACATGCTTGTCCCACTTCATATCGCTCTGCAATGTTACGCCCAAATATTTAATCGACGTGACTGTGTTAAGCGCTACACTACTAATGGAGTATTCAAACATTACGGGGCCGGCCGATGTGGCCGTGCCGTTCTAGGCGCTTCAGTCTGAAACCGCGTGACCGCTACGCTCGCAGGTTCGAATCCTGCCTCGGGTATGGATGTGTGTGATATCCTTAGGTTAGTTAGGTTTAAGTAGTTCTACGTTCTATGTAACTGATGACCTCAGAAGTTAAGTCCCATAGTGCTCAGAGCCATTTGAACCATTTTTGAAACATTACGGGATTCTTCCTATTCATCTGCATTAATTTACATTTATCTATATTTAGAGCTAGCTGCCATTCTTTACACCAATCACAAATCCTGTCCAAGTCATCTTGTATCCTCCTAGAGTCACTCAACGATCACACGTTCCCGTACACCACAGCATCATCAGCAAACAGCCGCACATTGCTATCCACCATATCCAAAAGATCATTTATGTAGATAGAAAATAACAGCGGGCCTACCACACTTCCCTGGGGCACTCCAGATGATACCTCACCTCCAATGAACACTCACCATCGAGGACAACGTACTGGGTTCTATTACTTAAGAAGTCTTCGAGCCACTCACATATTTGGGAAACAATCCAATATACTCGTACCTTAGTTAGGAGTCTGCAGTGGGGCACAGAGTCAAACGCTTTCCGGAAGTCAAGGAATATGTCACTAACTATTTTATAAATTACGAAGGCATCTTATCTATCCTTCCATATTTTTTGATCGCCAGTTTTCAGAGCTCTGTTAGACTCAATTATTGGATCCCCTGTGTCATCCACAGGGACCTCTGCTTCTTCTATCAAGTTTACAGACAGTTCCCGCCTTGTACGAGCCTTTAATGTACTCTTTCCTCCTATCTACTCTTTCCTCTGCGCTTAACAGTGGTACTCGTTTTGCACACTTGATGTTGCCTTTGCATTGAATTTTAACGAAGGTTGTATTGACTTTTATATGTGTTGAGTCAGTTCTTCTGAAGACCAATTCTTCTTCGATTCCCTGCATTTTTCTGGCAACTGTTTTGCTTGGGATTCCTTGTAGGCATCTGCATTCATTCCTGATTAACTTACATAGTTGAATTGATTCCTTCCTTGAACATTTGTGTACCTCCTTCCTCCACCGAACAGTTGAATAGTTTCTTCTGTTGTTCACGGTCTCTTTGATGCAACTTTCCTTGCACCTAAGCTTGTATGTCCAAATCCCGTGACGGCCAATTTTAGAGGTGTTCCCTCTTCAACTAAATTACATATTGCGATCTTCATTGTTGCAGTACTTACAGCACTATAGATCTGCGAAAGCGTCGCATCATTCCTCCGTACTACAATATGGCACTTCTTTACACAGTTGTTCTTCTGTACGATTAGCTTAAGCTTAAGCCTACTCCTCATCGACGCTAAATTTTAATAAGAGTGCTACATCTGCTCCTAGATTTCGGAATCTCTGTTAGAACATGATGTAATCCAGCTGGATGTACCCAAACACGTCTCCTCCTCGCATGATTTTTAAACAGTGTATTCGCTATTACTAGTTGAAATTTATTGCATAACTCAGTCTTTGTCCTGTCTCGTTCATACCAAACGCTTGCTGTTACTTGGTTTCCTTTCATTAAGAAGTCTTCTCTTAGGTGTTCCGAAATACAATGTTACTTCTCATGGTGGCTATACGAAGAAATAAATCCTGGCCGAGCACGTTACGTGCCCAGTTTGCCATATAGCGCGGACGTATGATTCTATGGTAGTTCTTTTGGAAAGCTGCCAAGCCTTTTCTACTTCCTGCTTCCAGTGACGTGCAGTGTCACGTGAAATAGATCGAGGAACACGGGCCATTAAATGGTATCAAAAGCGGAGCGTAATTTTAGGTTACGATTTCACACGACGGGTCAACGAATGGAGGGCACTAAATTTCTCTATTCATTTCTCAGGCAACATTAATCATTACAAGTGAGAATACGGAAGATGTACGAAGATAGCGGCATGCGTGTGAGGGATACAACGAAAGCTGAAATACCTTCTTTGTGCATTTTGACATCTTTATATCTCTAAATTGCCTTTCTGAACTAACTCATCATGAATCAGAACAGAATACCGATTTATCAATGTAGTTCATACACTTTATCGTCAGCAGGAATGAGTTTATGGATGGATCTGAAAATGCTATGTGCTAGTATTATTCAACATCCACACCAGTTTGACAAGATGATTACCAGAGGAAGGAACATGCATAATACGTAATCTGGTCACAGCACAATTGATTCCTGAAACTAAGCTCAACATTTTGGAAGGAGTTCTAGTAATTTCGACACGTTCACAGATGAAACTTCCTGGCAGATTAAAACTGTGTGCCGCACTGGTCCAACAGACAGTTCTATTCTGCCAAGAAGTTTCATATCAGAGCAAACTCTACTGCAGAGTGGAGACTTCATTAAGGTCGACTGATGATTACTGATGTTATGCCCGTATGGATGATGATCAAGAAATGCCAAAACTATAATCTGAACCGTCACTTCGTAAGCACTCCGCGATAACATGAAAATTTCAAAGTCCACACAACCATCTTAGCAGTTATCCTGATTATTCGTTTTAACAGACTGGAATATTCTAATTTAATATGGCACATAAGATTGAACTCGCAACTTGCAGACAAAACACTTGTCTTATGAAGAGTACGTTCGAAATACGTTAAGAAGAGTAATAAAGTGCTTGAAGATTAAATTTAATGAAGTCAGAAGACATATACAGTGGATTACGAAGACGCTGAGCCAATCCTAACATAAAATGATCTTAAACTAGAGGAATCATGAGAGCACGTCATACTCACCACCCGGTCACAGCGACAGTACTCTGCCAACTATTTAAAAAGCCGAAACCGTGTTGACTGCGCATGGGTGTTTTAGCTGATCAGTCACAAAGGACACTATGGTCCTCCAAGGAACTCAATGTCTTTTTCTAACTGGAGGCTACTGGAGAAACTCGACGGATAAGTCAGTGGAACGTTCGCTACACTGCCGCGCTCTTTTCATGTAGGTCAACCACAGCTCGTACTTTTTAAGAAAGCGAGACTCTGGGTCGATTATGCGCAGTCCAGCCGTACGCTGTTTGGAAAGAGAAGAGCCCAACCGAAAACAGTTGAACCTCAACACAGGAACAATGAGGGAAACTACCCTGATAATTAAGACAGAAGGAGCAAAGAAACTGGTACAGGCATGCATATACAAATTGTAAGTAGGCTGTTTAGGTTTTTATGTTGGTAACGCCAGGTAGCGCTCTATATGAAAATCACTGACTGTGCTGTGTGAAGGCTGTGGTTCGTTTGCATTGTTGGAGTAATATTCGCCATTGTAGTGTTGGGCAGTTGGCTGTTAACAGCGCGTAGCGTTGCGCAGTTGGAGGTGAGCCGCCAGCAGTGGTGGATGTGGGGGGACAGATGGCGGAATTTTGAGAGCGGATGATTTGGACGTGTGTCCATCAGAGACAGTACATTTGTAAGACTGGATGTCATGAACTGCTATATATATTATGACTTTTGAACACTGTTAAGGTAAATACATTGTTCTCTATCAAAATCTTTCATTTGCTAACTATGCCAACCAGTAGTTAGTTCCTTCAGTTGTTTGAATCTTTTATTTAGCTGGCAGTATTGGCGCTCGCTGTATTGCAGTAGTTCGAGTAACGAAGATTTTTGTGAGCTAAGTGATTTGTGAAACTTATAGGTAAATTTAGTCAGGGTCATTCTCTTGTAGGGATTATTGAAAGTCAGATTCCGTTACGCTAAAAAAAATATTGTGTGCAGTTTAGTGAGGGTCAGAATAAGTAAAGAGAGAAATGTCTGAGTACGTTTAGTTCTGCTCAGCTGTTTGAAAATCAAATAACGTAAGGGGTTTATCAGCTCAGTAATTCATTAACTTTTCTGAGGGGACGTTTCATACACATAGCATTTCGCTTTTGTTTATAACGAGGTAAGAACATTGACTTCCACAGAACTTTGCTTACGGACGACGATAATTACGACACTTGGCACATTTTTTACCCTTACGTAATGAGAGGGATTATGTTACAACAAGACGCACAATTTAGCCCTACAGGACACGCATTTGAGTGATTAATCTTGTACTTAAAACATTTATTTTTAAAGTTTTTTTAATCAGAAAGAAAGTTTTCCGTGATACATTTCATTCCATTGCTGTAATCTGTAACACCTGAGGGTATAATGACATTAATCCTCAGGGGTGTACACGCTTAATTTGTGGACCATGTGTTCGGCAAGCACAAGGAGCCTTAGTTAGTATGGTATTTGCTTATACAATTTTACACATCGGTACCATATTTCTCTAACACAGCTATCTGATTATTTAACAGAGAAACAAACGTTTTTTTTTACTACGTCAGTGACACATGTTTACGTAATTACACAGTTGGATAATTTCACACATATGAAATTGTATTTTTGTCTGCACTGAGTGAACTGCTCATACTTTTTCGGAACCACTGTGATACTATGAGAGCTTTGAATGATATATTTGGTATGGGATCATTATTTTAAAGTAAGTTTGAGGTAGATGACACTACTGAAATCAGCAGAGAATTTTTTTTAGGTTTTGAAATTATTACAGAAAGCTATGACGTTTTTGACATTTGACTGAGGTGTTATGATATTATTATGATGACAATGTGTACTAAGCTGTTGAGGTATGTTATGATCAATAAGCTGATGCTATATGAGGAATTTGATTATGCTACATATTTATTATGATGAAATATTGAAGAAGTGTCATCGAATATGTATATGTGAAATAAGGTAAGGAATAATGAGTAATGGTTAGGGACTCTGGTTTGTGGAAAAGGATGTTGGAAACCAACAATCGTACTTTAAGAGTTATGAAATGTGTGTATATGCGTGAATGTAACACAATGCCGGCGAACATTTTTTGGACGCTGTTATATTTATAGGATTATGTTTCTACACTTTCGTACTGCAAATTCTCGACCTGTGATTTTTTTAAATTGAGACTGTCACTGCTGTCGTAAGTATTTTGGTAAGGAAGGTAGGTCACTGTAAGCACCCAGCTGTGTGACAGTCGCCTGGAAAAAAGCCATTAGTGTGTGCCTTTCAGACACAAAGGTGGAGAAAAAAAGAAGCCATTATCCTATCTATTGACATTTATTTGTAGAAAGCATCGCAAATACGACACGCCCAAACTTGAAAACATATGATTACACTGTGGAGCTCTTAATTTATGATATTTACTAAAATGCCTAATGAAATGATGAGAAAGATTTTACATCTATTGTCTTTCTAGTTGAGAGATTGCTCATTTTGTTTAATATATAGTTTCTAGCTGCACCGCAGCATTGGTTAAAATAAAATTTAATAGATGTACTAACATAAATATTTTCTGTCTACAGATCCAGTTAATAATAATTTTATGATCTACTTCCAAAAAAACGAGGGAGCACAAAAAGACATTTCCACTTCACGGGAATTGCATACTTTTACATAATTTTTGTCAATGATTTGATAACTTTTTTCAGGGTAAATTTTTGTAATGCATCACTCTAGTGTTAAGTTGTGACATAGGTATTAGCCATGGCCATCTTTACTGTACTATTTTTTCTGCTTGTGGATTTGTCATGTTTAGGTATAAGTCACTGCATTTTCTGCTGCTGTTTGCCAGGCATAGTTCTACTGAATTTTACATTGTATTAAGTTAGTTTTACTACTGATTCATTTTTCTTTTTGCTGCTCATTGCCTCACATTAGTTGTATTTGATTTGCTAATTTCTATAGTGCTGCTTGCTTTGCCAATTTGCATTTTTTGTCATTGCTGTTTGTGTTAATTGTTTTGTGCTGCCGCATTGCCTCGTCCCTTAGTTTATGCATCTGAGCTCATTAGATTTAAGTTAGCTTAAGATGGGATAGGCTATATACGAGAACGAGTTGTGATGAATTGGAAGAAATGCATTGAGAAGCTATAAGAAAATGGTTTGGCCAAAAAAGTATTTTGAGAGGGGATATGAACAAAAAAGTAGGTTTTAGGGACAACAGGCTTAGGTAGGATTTTCTTGGAAATAAATGATGAGGTAAGATAATGGAAAATAGTGAGTTAAGAAACATGTTAACATATAAATGCAGATAGAATTCTTGGATTGGATTTTTTTGATGGAAACAAATGTTGAAATAATACGAAAGATCTATGGAATGAAGTTTTGGGTTAGACTGCAGTACCAAATGTTACACTGAAAACAAACCCTGCCCTTTCCTCTCGTGTTACTCTGCTATGTGTTTATGTACCCTTGTGTATTTGTCTTTTTCCTGTCTTTATGTGTTTAGCTAGTAAGATTTACGTTGTAGAATTTTTCAAATACTATGTATAATACTGTATCCTCTCATTGATCATTCCCTAGATTTTGTACCTAGTGGAAAACACTACCCTGTTTTTCTGGAGGGGATACAATTTCTGGTGGTGGACTTCTTTTTTGTCGCTGTTGTCTTTCATTTTTTTTATTTATTTCTTGGTAGAAGAACGCTTGATTTTTTTCCCCGAAGGAGTATTTCTCCCACTAACCTACCCCTTATGGCATGTACGGTGAGGGGTGTAACAACAATTATAGACACTAATGTATGTGCTTCTGAAGAGTTGGATGCATCTACAACAGAATGTATCCCACAATGGGGATGTAAGCATTCTAAACTTTAGTGACACATTGTGTGAGAACGCTCGAGGTGACGAATGCCATATTGGATGACCTGATGACACATGTGAAGATTACAGCCTGTATCATATTACTTTACTTGAGACGATGCATTATAATACTTGAGATGGGCACTAATCCTAACAACTAAAAATTCGTGAATTCGTCATAATATTTTGATTTAAGTGACTGAGGCTTCCACATCAGTCGAGAAACTATTCCCTTCTTTCACGTTATTAATTTTTCCCAGGTCATATCACCTTTTTTGTGCCATGATAGCAGCATTTTTCATTCCGATATTACACGTTTAAGAATATCACAATGCCGTAATGTTTTTACTATGCAGTAAAGCTCTTTATAGCGGCCTGAGGCGTAAATCAACACCATACAAATGTCCAGTAAGAGGTGTCCGGATAGTTCATTGGACAGTGTAGGATACGTGGATACAAACTCTACAGATGTCTCATACACTTGGAGGTTTACTTATTACTATTACAGAAGCAGCAGCATAGTTATCGACTGGTAACATGGTCAGAGGATCAAAATTTCACTCCATTAAATGGTTGCTGCACTGTAGATCCCTACACTACTACTACTACTACTGCTATTGTAAGTAGTATGGACGCCACACACCTGGGTTCACTGGCAAGGTGTCGTCCCGTTGGTCGAATTCCTACGAGTTAACACCTGCCTTGAGTACCCTGCAGATACTTCCACCATGAGGTCACCTGCACTGTTGTCAGTGCTTCACGGGCTCATAGAGCCGTCTGAGAGGACTGCCAGACGCTCTTGACACGACGAGTTGGTAACAGGAGAAGCCTGCAGCGTCAAAGGAAACCGTGTCGACGCGGGTCGGTTAGCGGAATTGCAAGCACGCTGCGTTACTAGGAGCTAGTGCGGCCGCAGTTCTACACAGGGTTGCCAACTGATTCGCGTTCTGTCAGTCTGCTGGCAGTAGTGGCCCAACGTCCCTTTGTCTAGAGAAAGGAAGCGGATTCGGCTGCACATATACCTTCCCGCTATTGAAATTTCATCGTAGATCAAATGGACTAACGTCGAAACCACTTAGAATGCTATCCACAATCCGAAGGGCGCCACTGATTTCAGTATTTGTTACATTCACCGTCTCCTCCGCCCCAGTTTACTCTCCCTTAAATTAATCAGACCAAATTCTGCATGAATAACAATTTCATTCGCTTTAACGTAAGTCAAAGCTGCTCAATCCGTTGCCCTCCATTGAAATTCAGCTACAGGCACTGAATACAGTAGAACGAACAAAGTTGAATCGACGAAATTTAAAGAAAATCGACAAGGGGCAGTCAAATAAAAACGAGACAGGTGGAGAAAAGTAAGTAAACCGTTTATTATTTCAAAACTAATCGTCATATTTGCTAAAACGTTTATCTCACTGGGAGACAAGATGTTCAGTGCCTTCATGGAAAAATGTCTGTGGTTGCTTACGGAACCGTAATTGTACCCAAGGGTGAACCTCTTCGTCCAAGACGAACTGACAGCCGTGGATTTTTTTCTGTAGGGCTCCAGAAGTATGGAAGTCGCAAGCGTAGAACTTGGGACCGTGTGGAGGTTGTGTAAGGGCTTCTGCAGACGAGGCACTTGTTGCCAAGGTTGTTTCGACGACGCTACGGAAGTTTGGCTGGGATACCATTGCACATCCTTCCAATAGTCCCGATTTCTCCTCAGGCGTTTTCCATGCTTTTTAAGCACTAAAGTAAGACATTACGGCCGCCAATTGCTTCGGAAGAAGAAGTGCACCCCTTGGTGGGCAATCGCAAACATTCTTCCAAGCACTGACTGTCTTGTTCACAGTGAGGTAAATGTATTAAAAGTTAAGGCTAATACTCTTCAAATAATAAACTATTTACTTATTTTTTGCATCTGTATAGTCTTAATTTGATTGCTCTAACATGTACACGACTGTAACAGTGCAGGAAAAGGAACTCCCAGCGCTATTGTCTTCTACACTTAGACTTTTCGTAATGTATTGTTGTTAAGCAGCAGATGATAACGGTGAGCCGTGGCACAAGCTTCTGTATATCCGCCTCGAAGAATACTCATGCCAGATCTCGATCCACTTCAGATCCTTGTTCTGCAGCTCTTCGTCGGTTGAAAATTTAATTACACTCATCTCTCCCTTGAGAGAGCTGAAAATATGGTAATCCGAAGATGCCAAGTCAGGGTTATAGGTTGGCGGGTTCAAATTATCCCAACGAAGTGACTCCAAGAGCGCCTTGGTTGCTAAGCCTATGTGAGGACGTGCGTTTTCGTGCTACAATTACATTCCTCTCACCAGGGCCCCTTCCTTCCTTCGTTGGGTTCCTACTGAGTCTTTTAAGGAATCACTGTAGTCTAGGGGTATCGTCTTTGATTACTAATTAAAACGCCAGCCGAAGTGGCCGTGCGGTTAAAGGCGCTGCAGTCTGGAACCGCAAGACCGCTACGGTCGCAGGTTCGAATCCTGCCTCGGGCATGGATGTTTGTGATGTCCTTAGGTTAGTTAGGTTTAACTAGTTCTAAGTTCTAGGGGACTAATGACCTCAGCAGTTGAGTCCCATAGTGCTCAGAGCCATTTTTTGAACTAATTAAAACGTCCTCGATTCCGGTTTTGAACCACACCACCGCTTATATTTTGAATAAAAATCACTAACGGCCGAAGACGTCTGGTAGAACAAGTCACCATCATTCCACCAACGGCATTGTCAAAGAGGACGGAGGAACGGATAAATATTTGGGACATCCCTTGCCGTTCAAGTGAGAAATTGCCCTTAAAGGCGGATGAATCAGCAATGATGAACGGCATGAGGATGCACAAGGTAATGGAAACCACCTCATTAAACACACATAACATGTTTCCGCAGGATATGTGCCCCATAAGTGAAAAGGTGTCATGATGATCCCTCCATTGGCAAAAGATTCCGGAATAGGCATCCATTTGGATCTCCGAGATGGGGCTGCCATGGGGAAGGAGATCATGAGGAAAGAATTGATGAACGAACAAAAGGATAACATTCTAGACGTGGGAGCGTTGAATGTCAGAAGTCTGAACGTGGTGACGAAGATAGAAAATCTGAAAAGTGAAATGCAAAGGCTCAAACTAAATATAGTTGGGGTCAATGAAGTGAAGTGGAAAGAAGGTAAGCACTCCTGGTCAGATGATTATAGAGTAATGTCAAGAAAAGCAAAGAATGGCATAACGGGTCCAGGATTCGTCATGAATTGGAAGGTAGGGCAGAGAGTTAATGTGAACAGTTCATCGATGAGGTTGTTCTTATCAGAATCTACAGCAAACCAATACCGACAACATAAGTTCAGGTGTGCATTCCGACGTCTAAAGCCGAAGATGAAGAGAGGTAGAAAGTACATGATATCGTGCCGGGCGTTGTCATAGAGCTGTTCTAGGTGCTTCAGTACAAAACCGCGCTGCTGCTGCGGTCGCAGGTTCGAATCCTGCCTCGGGCATGGATGTGCGTGATGTCATTAGGTTAGTCAGGTTTAAGCAGTTCTAATTCTAGGGGACTGATGATCTCAGATGTTAAGTCCCATAGTTCTCAGAGCCATTAGAACCATTTTTGATGATACTGCACGGATAATACATTATGTAAAAGGAGATAAAAATCTAATATGGGGAATCGGAATTCCGTTGTAGGAGAAGGGGTATAGCAAAGGGTTACGAGAAAATGCGGGTTTGGTACTAGAAATCTGAGGGGAGAGATTGAGTTGTACAATAAATTTCAGCTAGTAATAGGGAATATTCTGTTCAACAATGACAAGAGCGGAATTACACGTGGAAAAGGCCGGGAGATACGGTTAGATTTCAGTTACAATACGTTATGGTCAGACAGAGATTGTGAAATCAGTTACTGGTTCGTAAGGCATACGCAGCAGCAAATATAGATTCAGATAACAATTTAGCAGTGACGAAAAGGAGGCTGAAATTTAAGAGATTAGTCAGGAAATATCAATACGCAAAGAAGTGGAATACCAAAGTATTAAGGAATGGTGAGATACGCTTGAAGACCTCTAAGGCTGTAGATACAGCAATAAGGGATAGTTCAATATGCACTGCAGTGGAAGAGGAACGTCCATCTCTAAAATGGGCAATCACAGATGTTGGATAGAAAACCATAGAGACAAAAATGGTAACTGAGGAGAAACCATGGGTAACACAAGAAATACCTCAGTTGATCGATAAAGAAAGAAGTACAAAAATGTTTAGGAAATTCAGGAACACAGAAACACAAGTTGCTGCGGAATTAAATACATGGGCAGGGAAGCTAAGACGAAATGGCTGCATGAAAAATGCGAAGAAATCTAAAAGGAATGATTTTCGGAAGGGCTGAATCGGAATATACAAAAGTCAAAACAACCTTTGGTGAAACGAAAGGCAAGGGTAGAATATTAAGATCGCTACGGGCATTCCACTGCCAAACGCAAAGGAGGCAGCGGATCGGTGGAAAGAGTACACTGAAGACCTCTATGGGTGGAGGACTTACCTGATCACTTGGTAGAAGAAGAAACAGGAGTGCATAGGAAAGAGATAGGGAATCCAGTATTAAAATCAGAAATTAGAAGAACTTTGGAACATGTGAAATCAAATACTAACGTTTCATCAGAATTTCTAAAATTACAGGCAAGTGACAAAAAAAACGACTATTCACGTTGGTATGTAGAATGTGTTAGTCTGGGGATTTACCATCTGTCTTTGGGAAAAATAGCGTCCACACAATTCCGGAAACTGCAAGAGCTGACAACTGCGAGAATTTTCGCACCATCAGCATAACAGCTCATGCATCCAAGTTACTGACAAGAATAACATACACAAGCGTGAAAATGAAAATTGAGGGTTTTGGCTTTAGGAAAGGTAGAGGCAACAGAGAGGCTGTTCTCACGTTGCTGTTAGCAATGCAAGCAAGGCTGAAGGAATATCAATACACGTTTACAGGGTATGTCGAAATGGAAAAAGCGTTACACATTGCCAACTGGTGCAAAATGTTCCTAATTGAGTGAAAAATAGGGGTAAGCTCTAGGGGTAGATGTGTAACGTACAATATCTACATGAAGCAAGAGGAAATAATTACAGTGGAAGGCCAAGAACGTAGTCCTCTGATTAAAAAACGTGTAAGATAGGGAGTAGTCTTCCGCCCATGCTATTGAATGTATACGTCGAAGAAGCAATGACGGAAATGAAAGTTCAGGAACGGAATTAAAATTCAAGGTGAAAGGATATGAGTTGTAAGATTCGTTGATGACATTTCTGTCCTCAGTGAACGTGGAGAAGAATTACAGGATCTGTTAAACTAAGCTTACAGTCTAATGAGCACAGAATTTGAATAGAAATAAATCGAAAAATGATGAAGTAATGAGAAATAGCAGAAATAAATACACTACTGACAATGACGAAGTAGATGAAATTGAGAAATTCTCCTACCTATTCTCCTACCTATGACGGACGGAGGAAGGAGGACATCAAAAGCAGACCAGCACTGGCAAAAAGGCATTCCTGTCCACGATAAGTCTACTAGTATCAAAGATAGGTCTTAATTTGAGGAAGAAATTACTGAGAATGTGCGTTTGGAACTCAGCATTATATGGTGGTACAATATAGTCTGTGGCAAACTGGAAAAGAAGAGAATAGAAGCGTTTCAGATTTGGTGCTGCAGAAGATTGTTGAATATTAGTTGCACTGGTAAGGAAAATAATGATTAGGTCCTCCGCGGAATCTACGAGGAAAGGAGCAAAACACTGACAAGAAGAAGGGACAGGATGGTAGGACCTCCATTAAGACATGAGGGATTAACTTCCGTGGTATTAGAGGAGCTATAGAGGTTAAAAACCATTGAGGAAGACAGAGACTGTAAGAGATCCAGCAAATAATTGAGGAGTAGGTAGCAAGTGCTAACCTGAGATGAAGAGGTTGGCACAGGAGAGGAATTCATGGCGGGATGCATGAAACTTGTCAGAAAAGTGATAACTGAGAAAAAAGGGTCTCACAATATCGCTGAGCATTGATAGGTTCACCCTGAGATATAAATTTGACCAAAATTATGTCTTTTCGGTCCCAAAACATAAAGGCCCGATTCTTGCCCAGAAATTGTGGGTTTGAATGTTTTGGCAGATATGGTAATTGTGTGACACCATTGTGACGACTCCCTTTTTGTCTTAGGTATGTACCATGATCAACCAAGTTAGGACTCCAGTCACAACCGGGCTGAGAAGATCTTCGCCTTGCAATACAAAAAAGGCTAGAAACTCGCTAGCGCTATTGACCCGATTTTCCTTGTGCTACTCTGTCAGCTGTTTTGGGACCTATCTGGCGCACAGTTGACAGTATACCAGCGTTTCTGCGAATGTCTCGTATAAGAATGTTCGGGAGAGTTGTGGAAACATCGCTGAGATTACATTCTCTTTCAATCTGCGGTCTTCACGAACAGGTTCATCGATTTCTTGCGCCAACTCCTCCATCAAAATGGGAAGTCTTCCAATCCTCTGTTAGTCATGAACCTTTGTTCTGATTCCACTAAACTCCTTACACTACTTAAGCACATTCGTTCTGTTTGTAATCCTTCGCTGTAATCCGTTTCGATTCGCGAAAGAATTTCTGTAGGTGTTATTCCTTTCACGGGTAGGGAGCGAATCACAGTCTTGCACTTGGCGAGATTTCTTACCGACATATTTCACTTATCTGGAAATTACGACTTGATTCTATGTACTACCGAGTTCCTGTGTTGCTCACTGTGGTAAGGGGATCCCCCTCTACCACTTAACGTTACCAGCCCTCTAAAAACAATCACAGCCCGGTATGACTCGTAAAATCAGCTCCGTGATAATATGAAATTTGCGTGGTTAAAAGTGAGAATGCGAAACAACTGTCAGTGCCCACAGTGGTTTAACGGATAGTCTTCTATAGAGAGAACTCATCAACTACGGCCGCATAGACGAAGGCGATAGAGTGGACGTGTAACGTTAAACCTGAAAGCATATGCTCGATGGAACCAGATGGCTTGGGAAGCAGCCAGTGTCTCGTGTGACGGACGCAGTCTGCGTAGCGGCGATAACGACAGTTTGGCGAACTGGGCAGTGTCAGCGTTTCCCTCCCGCATGCCTGCGGGTGGACTGACTGCTGGCGGCGCCCGGCTCCGCTGACAAGGCGGGGCTGTGGGCGAGCCTTGTGGAAAGGTGAGTGATTTCGCACAGAAGCTATTCTCAGCGTTATCGTGGCAAACAACATGGGGGAGAAGAGTATAAGAACTAACGAAACTTCCCAGCGCCGACGCAATGTTTGATAAAATTATGAACTTTATTGACAAGGCGCTGTCTGCAACTTAGATAACGCAAAAGAACTTAAGGAAAAAATAGTGCTTAATCATAATTATCAGAGTCATAATCATCACATCCTTCCATGGATTAAATGTCTTAGTCAAGTTCGGCAAATGCGTGGCGGGGGGACAGCGTCTCTGATTAGTAATCAAACGTTCTGGGTCCCAGTTTCGTCACCAGCTAACGCTTAAATTTTGATAAGGGCTTCCTGCATAAAAGGTCACCCTCATTCCGCCAACGGCCTTGTCAAACAGGGCAGATAAGCGAACAGAGGTTCAGTGCTTCTCTCGTCCTTGAGGTGGAAAACTGTCCTTAAAGGCGGAAAAATCAGCAATGATCAACGGCATGAGAGTGCAGAAGGCAATGGAAACCACTGCGTTAAAGACACATAAGGGTATCCGAAGGTCATGTGACCTGTAACTGAAGAAGGGTCGTGATGATCTCTCCTTTGGCAAAAGATTACGGAACAGTCTCACATTCGGATCTCAGGGAGGGGACAGCCATAGGGGAGGTGACTATGAGAAAAATATTCAACAACCAATGAAAGAATAGCGTTCTACGAGTCCGGACATGGAATTTCAGAAGCTTGAACGTGGTAGGAAAGCTAGAAAATCTCAAAATGGGAACGCAAAAGCTCAGGTTAGATATAGTGGGTACAATGAAGTGAAATGAAAAGAAGACCAGGATTTGTGGTAGGATGAGTATAGCGTAATATCAATATCAGCAGAAAATGCTACAACATTGTGAGTAAGAAGGTATGGAAAAGAGTGTGTTACCGTGAATAGTTGAGTGAAAGCGCTCTTCTCATCAAAATCGACAGCAAACCAACATCCACAACGGTAGTTCAGGTATACTTGCCACCGTCGCAAGCTGAACAAGAAGAGATAACGAAAGTGTATGAGGATATTGAAGGAATAATACAGTGCGTAAGGAGTGACAAAAATCGAATAGTCATGAGGGACTAGAAAGCAGTTGTAGGAGAAGGAGTAGAGGGAAAGGTTACTGGAGAATATGGGATGGGGACAACGAATGAGAGAGCAGGAAGAATATTTGACTTCAGTAATAAATTTCAGGTAGTAATAACGAATACTCTGTTAACGAATCACAAGAGGAGAAGGTATGGTTGGTGAAGGCCATGTGATACAGCAAGATTTCAGTTAGTTTATATCATGGTCTGACAGAGATTCCGAAATCAGATACTGGAATGTACAACATACCCAAGAGCAGATATATACTGAGATCATAATGTAGTAATGATAAAACGGGCCTGAAATTTCAATGATAAGTCTGGAATAAATAATATGCAAAGACGTGAGATACAGAGGTATTAAGAAAAGACGAACTACGGTTGAAGTTCTTAAAAGTTATAGGTGCTGCACATAGGAACAGTTCAGTAGGCAGTATAGTTGGAGGAGCATGGACCTCTCTAAAAACTGCAAGCACAGAAGTTGGAATGGAAAACATAGGAACCAGCTTAGAAACCATAGGTAACACACGAAATACTTTAGTTGTTCGATAAAAGAAGGAAATACTAAAATGTCAGGGGTATTGAGGAATACAGATACTCAAGTCACTGAGTAATGAAATAAATAGAAAGTACAGGGAAGCTAAAATGGAATGGCTGCATGAAAAATGTGAAAATATCGAAAAGAAATGATTGTCAGAAGGAGTGACTCAGCATATTGTTGTTGTTGTGGTCTTCAGTCCTGAGACTGGTTTGATGCAGCTCTCCATGCTACTCTATCCTGTGCAAGCTTCTTCATCTCCCAGTACCTACTGCAACCTACATCCTTCTGAATCTGCATAGTGTACTCATCTCTTGGTCTCCCTCTACGATTTTTACCCTCCACGCTGCCCTCCAATGCTAAATTTGTGATCCTTTGATGCCTCGAAACATGTCCTACCAACCGATCCCTTCTTCTAGTCAAGTTGTGCCACAAACTTCTCTTCTCCCCAATCCTGTTCAATACCTCCTCATTAGTTACGTGATCTACCCACCTTACCTTCAGCATTCTTCTGTAGCACCACATTTCGAAAGCTTCTATTCTCTTCTTGTCCAAACTAGTTATCGTCCATGTTTCACTTCCATACATGGCTACACTCCGTACAAATACTTTCAGAAACGACTTCCTGACACTTAAATCTATACTCGATGTTAACAAATTTCTCTTCTTCAGAAACGATTTCCTTGCCATTGCCAGTCTACATTTTATATCCTCTCTACTTCGGCCATCATCAGTTATTTTACTCCCTAAATAGCAAAACTCCTTTACTACTTTAAGTGTCTCATTTCCTAATCTAATTCCCTCAGCATCACCCGATTTCATTTGACTACATTCCATTATCCTCGTTTTGCTTTTGTTGATGTTCATCTTATATCCTCCTTTCAAGACACTGTCCATTCCCTTCAACTGCTCTTCCAAGTCCTTTGCTGTCTCTGACAGAATTACAATGTTTTTACTTCTTCTCCATGAACCTACTCCGAATGTTTCTTTTGTTTCCTTTACTGCTTCCTCAATATACAGATTGAACAACATCGGGGGGAGGCTACAACCCTGTCTCACTCCTTTCCCAACCACTGCTTCCCTTTCATGCCCCTCGACTCTTATAACTGCCATTTGGTTTCTGTACAAATTGTAAATAGCCTTTCGCTCCCTGTAATTTACCCCTGCCACCTTCAGAACTTGAAAGAGAGTATTCCAGTTAACATTGTCAAAAGCGTTCTCTAAGTCCACAAACGCTAGAAACGTAGGTCTGTCTTTTCTTAATCTTTCTTCTAAGATAAGTCGTAGGGTTTGTATTGCCTCACGTGTTCCAACATTTCTGCGGATTCCAAACTGATCTTCCCCGAGGTCGGCTTCTACCAGTTTTTCCATTCGTCTGTAAAGAATTCGCGTTAGTATTTTGCAGCTGTGACTTATTAAACTGATAGTTCGGTAATTTTCACATCTGTCAACACCTGCTTTCTTTGGGATTGGAATTATTATATTCTTCTTGAAGTCTGTGGGTATTTCGCCTGTCTCATACATCTTGCTCACCAGATGGTAGAGTTTTGTCAGGACTGGCTCTCCCAAGGCTATCAGTAGTTCTAATGGAATGTTGTCTACTCCCGGGGCCTTGTTTCGACTCAGGTCTTTCAGTGCTCTGTCAAACTCTTCACGCAGTATCTTATCTCCCATTTCGTCTTCATCTACATCCTCTTCCATTTCCATAATATTGTCCTCAAGTACATCGCCCTTGTATAGAGCCTCTATATACTTCTTCCACCTTTCTGCTTTCCCTTCTTTGCTTAGAACTGGGTTGCCATCTGAGCTCTTGATATTCATACAAGTGGCTCTCTTCTCTCCAAAGGTCTCTTTAATTTTCCTGTAGGCAGTATCTATCTTACCCCTAGTGAGACAAGCCTCTACATCCTTACATTTGTCCTCTAGCCATCCCTGCTTAGCCATTTTGCACTTCCTGTCGATCTCATTTTTGAGACGTTTGTATTCCTTTTTGCCTGCCTCATTTACTGCATTTTTATATTTTCTCCCTTCATCAATTAAATTCAATATATCTTCTGTTACCCAAGGATTTCTATTATCCCTCGTCCTTTTACCTACTTGATCGTCTGCTGCCTTCACTACTTCATCCCTCAGAGCTACCCATTCTTCTTCTACTGTATTTCTTTCCCCCATTCCCGTCAATTGTTCCCTTATGCCCTCCCTGAAACACTCTACAACCTCTGGTTCTTTCAGTTTATCCAGGTCCCATCTCCTTAAATTGCCACCTTTTTGCAGTTTCTTCAGTTTCAATCTGCAGTTCATAACCAATAGATTATGGTCAGAGTCCGCATCTGCCCCTGGAAATGTCATACAATTTAAAACCTGGTTCCTAAATCTCTGTCTTACCATTATATAATCTATCTGATACCTTTTAGTATCTCCAAGATTCTTCCAGGTATACAACCTTCTTTTATGATTCTTGACCCAAGTGTTAGCTATGATTAAGTTATGCTCTGTGCAAAATTCTACAAGGCAGCTTCCTCTTTCATTTCTTCCCCCCAATCCATATTCACCTACTATGTTTCCTTCTCTCCCTTTTCCTACTGACGAATTCCAGTCACCCATAACTATTAAATTTTCGTCTCCCTTCACTACCTGAATAATTTCTTTTATCTCGTCATACATTTCATCTATTTCTTCATCATCTGCAGAGCTAGTTGGCATATAAACTTGTACTACTGTAGTTGGCATGGGCTTTGTGTCTATCTTGGCCACAATAATGCGTTCACTATGCTGTTTGTAGTAGCTAATCCGCACTCCTATTTTTTTTATTCATTATTAAACCTACTCCTGCACTACCCCTATATGATTTTGTATTCATAACCCTGTAATCACCAGACCAAAAGTCTTGTTCCTCCTGCCACCGAACTTCACTAATTCCCACTATATGTAACTTTAACCTATCCATTTCCCTTTTTACATTTTCTAACCCACCTGCCCGATTAAGGGATCTGACATTCCACGCTCCGATCCGTAGAACGCCAGTTTTCTTTCTCCTGATGACGACGTCCTCCTGAGTAGTCCCCGCCCGGAGACTCAGCATATAGGAAAGTTAAAATAACCTTTGGTGACATTAAGAGCAAGGATGGTAACATTAAGAGTACAACGGGAATTTCACTGTATAATGCAGAGGAGAAAGCGGATAGGTGGAAAGAGTACACCAAAGATATCTACGAGGGGGAAGATTTGCCTGATGTGGTAGAAGACGAAACCGCTGTCGATGTAGAAGGGATAGAGGATCAAAGTTAGAAGGGATACATAACATTCCAATGAGAATTTCTAAAATTATTGGTATAAGTGGCAATAAAATGACTATCTACGCCGGTACGTATAATGTAATAATCTGCCGACATCCACACAATTCCGAAGACGGCAAGAGTTAACAAGTGCGAGAGTTATAGCACAATCAGCTTAGTAGCTCATGCATGCAAGTTGCTAACAAGAATAATATACAGAAGAAAGGAAAAAAAAACTGAGGATATATTAGTGTGGCCTTAGTAAAGATAAACGCACGAAAGAACCAATTCTGACGTTGCGGTTGATAATGGAAGTAAGTCTAAAGAAAAATTAAGACACGTTCATAGGATTAGTCGACCTGGAAAAAGCTTCCACCAGTGTAAGATAGTTGAAGATGATCAAAATTCTAAGAAAAATATGGGTAAGCAATAGGGAGAGACGGAAAATGAACAATACGTACAAGAGGCAAGATCGAATAATAAGAGTTGACGACCAAGAACGAAGTGCTAGGATTTAAAATGGTGTACCACCGGAATGTATTCTTTCATCCCTGCTGTTCAATCTGTACATCGAACAAGCAATGATGGAAATATAAGAAAGGATCAAGAGTGGAATTAAAATTGAAAGTGAAAGGATATCAATGATGCGATCCACTGATATCATTGCTAGCCTTTTGAAAATGAATAAGAATTACTGATGAAGTGAGTGAACAATCCAATGAGTACAGAATGTGGCTTCAAAATAAATCGAAGAAAGACGGAATTAATGAGAAGTACAAGAAATGAGAACAGCGAGAAACATAACATCAGGACTGAGGGTCACAAAGTAGATGAAGTTAAGGAATTCTGCTACTTAGGTCATTAAAACCAGACCAGCATTGGCAAATAGGGCATTCATCTACTAGTATCAAACATGGGCCTTAATTTGTAGAAGAAATGTTTGAGAATTTACGTCTGGAGCACAGCACTGTATCGTAGTGAAATATGGACTGTGGGACAACCGGAACAAAAGAGAGTCGAAGTATTTCAGATGTGGTGCTACAGACGAATGTTGATAATTAGGTGGATTGGTAAGGTAAGAAATGAGGAGGTTCTGCACAGAACCTAAGGGGAAAGTAATATGTGGTAAACACTGACAGAAGAAGGTACAGAATGTTAGGACATCTGTTGAAACATCAGGGAATGACTCCTATTGTACTATAGTGGGCTGTAGAGGGCAAAAACTGTACAGGAAGACAAATACCGGAATACATCCAGTAAATAATTGAAGACGCAGGTTGCAAGATGAAGGGGTTGGCACGGGAGAGGAGGTTGTGGCGGACCGCATCAATTCAGTCAGAAGGCTCATCACTCAAACAAAAGATTTTTCCTCTGAAAGGCTTTACCCTTACTTGCCGGTATAGTTAAGTCATAACATATGTTTAGGCTCTTTGTAAATGATCCTCGGTTTCCTGTATAATTATTTGGTCATCACCATATAAAACAGTTTTTAATGGTAATAGATTCTATTTTAATTTCTGACTGTATTTAATCTTTCCATTTCATAGCTATGCCATCAGTATAGTAATTTAATAAAGTGGGTGATAGGCTGCAGCCTTGTCGGACACCATGACCATTACAATTTCATGTGGCATTTTAGAACCTGAATTTAAAACAATTTTTGTAATTACATATAGACTCTTTATGATACAAATAAGTTGTTTAGGAAGAGCTTTTATTTCCAATATTTTCCTCTACGGTGGTCTTTTTCTTGGACAAAGGCTTTCTCGTAATCAATATATGCTAAATGCTTTTCTAATTCTCTACGTTTTCCATTAATTTGTCTTACTATAAATATATTATCATCACAAGATCTCTCCTTTTTGAATCCTGATTGTTCTTCTAAGATTACAGCATCATCTATAGTTCCTATTCTTCGATCAGAGCAAGTTGAGTGTGAAAATGAGAGGCAGAAATCCTAAAGTAAACTAGAATACCTTATTTGGCGGCGTAGCGACTAGAAAGGCCAGTGCTGTAGAGGAACGAGCAAATGTGACCAACAAAATGAGAGTAGATATCAAGTAACAGAGCAGTACTATTTTTATAAAGTTCCGCACAAGGGAGGATGGAAAAATTGTACGCTAGAATCTAATACTTATTGTCAACTCCACAAGGGAGAAAATATGCTTGAAGCAGATGTTTAAAATGAAAAATACAATAATAATGGAATCAGCTTCAGAGGATACTACTGCAAAATTAATGGATTGTACTAAACTGCAACAAAGTATCATTTGCCAGCTACCGCGAAAGGGGAAACCTCTCATCATAATGCACACCGTCCCTCCTTATTTGGAGGTAAAGCAATTAAATAGATCAAAACTTTTGAGGGAAACTAGAAAGGAATCGTTTTGATTCAGAACTAATTCCAGAATTGAAGACTGGACCGTAAGAAAGGAAATTAGTTCAGGACTTGGTGTAGGTAGGAGCTAACATGAGGAAAGCCTTTTTCAACAGGCAGGCTTCGAAACTATACCTGTGAAGGACTTCATAGTAGCACCCCGCTGCAGTAAGTGTCAGGATTATTATCAAGCAGCAAAGAATTGCACCAGGGTAGAAATCAGTTGCGCTGACTGTAGGAGATGGAAGTAACAAGATAAACTCTGGAAAGAGCAACGAGAGTCCAACAGTTAACGGTGTTCGAGAAGGGGAAGGACGTATTAGGCACATCCGAGCGCCTGCTCAACATGTATAATGTTCCTTGATGTTCCTTGAGAGACTCGCATCAATTATAGGTAAATAATAATACTTGATGATGGGACTCAACGATAGGAGAAGACAACATGCCTGCTTGAATTTCCGTCGTTACTGCTTGCGATAATGCAGCTATCAGTGTGAGGTAAACGTTACTTTTTTTTAATATGATATTGGTTGGTTCATAATGATGTTTGAGATCTGCGGGGAGAATTCAACAGCTGCTAAAGGGCTTACTTGAAGCACTTGAGGAGGACAAATATTGCTTTTGATTTTGCAATTGCCTTTAAGAAAAATTAGTGAAAGAATATAAGTAACGATGTATTCAGTTGAAGTCCACTATTAAGAGGCTCATACGTTATTTCAGTTTAAATAATATGTCCAGTTCGATGCGTCTTCCTTTTATTTTAGGGGAACCATATATTCGTGAGGCCTGTCACAGCCGTAATTGTGTGAAGTTCACAGGAATTATTTCGCCGAGACATGCAGTTACTGCCCAGGGGTTGAGACTCAGCCCGCAGATGTGCCAGGTTTGTAACACTGCCCCGTCTAGCAGCGACTGGCGGGCTACCCCTGAGCTATGCCAAATGCCTGAGCGCCCAAGCGGAAACACTGCACAACATGCCTGCGAGCGCTGCACAGGCAAGCATTGTGCGGGGCCGTACCGCGGTGTTGCGTAATAAGTCACCGCATCTGGCAGGGGTGGCAGCACATTTTCCACAGCAAAATATAGATAAATAGGTATTTAATAAAAGTGCCACCTATTCTCATAGGATGTAACACTCGTAAAAACTAGAAGAAAAGTACGTACAATCACGTTAGATGAACCACTGGCTGTTGTGGAGCGAGATACTTGGGGATAAGGTGGGGAATCAGATTTCAAAGATTTCTTGATTAACAACTTACATTTGATAAATTCAAATAATTATACACTATTGGCCATTAAAATTGCTACGCCAACAAGAAATGCAGATGATAAACTGGTATTCATTGGACAAATATATTATACTAGAACTGACATGTGATTACATTTACACGTAATTTGGGTGTTGAGAAATCAGTAGCCAGAATAACCACCTCCGGCCGTAATAAAGGCCTTGATACGCCTGGGCATTGACTCAAACAGAGCTTGGTTGGCGTGTACAGGTACAGCTGCCCATGCAACTTCAACACGATACCACAGTTCATCATGAGTAGTGAATGGCGTATTGTGACGAGCCAGTTGCTCGGCCCCCATTGACCAGACGTTTTCAATTGGTGAGAGATCTGGAGAATCTGCTGACCATGGCAGCAGTCGAACATTTTCTGTATGCAGAAAGGCCCGTACAGGACCTGCAACATGCGGTCGTGCATTATCCTGCTGAGATGTAGGGTTTCGCAGGGATCGAATGAAGCCACGGGTCGTAACACATCTGAAATGTAAAGTCCACTGTTCAAAGTACCGTCAATGCGAACAAGAGGTGACAGAGACAAGTAACCAATGGCACCCCATACCATCACGCCGGGTGATACGCCAGTGTGGCGATGACAAATATACGCTTCCAATGTGCGTTCACCGCGATGTCGCCAAACACGGATGCGACCATCATGATGCAGTAAACAGAACCTGGATTCATCCGAAAAAATGACACTTTGCATTTCTGCACCCAGGTTCGTCGTTGAGTACACCATCGGAGGCGCTCCTGTCTGTGATGCAGCGTCAAGGATAACCGCAACCATGGTCTCCGAGCTGATGGTCCATGCTGCTGCAAACGACGTCGAACTGTTCGTGCAGATGGTTGTTGTCTTGCAAACGTCCTCATCTGTTGGCTCAGGGATCGAGACGTGGCTGCACGATCCATGCCATGTGGATAAGATGCCTGTCATCTCGTCTGATAGTGATACGAGGCCGTTGGGGTCCAGCACGGTGTTCTGTATTACCCTCCTGAACCCTCCGATTCCATGTTATGCTAACAGTCATTGGATCTCGATCAACGCTAGCAGTAATGTCGCGATATGATAAACCGCAATCGCGATAGGCTACAATCCGACCTTTATCAAAGTCGGAAACGTGATGGTACGCATTTCTCCTCCGTACACAAGGCATCACAACAATATTTCACCAGGCAACGCCGGTCAGCTGCTGTTTGTGTATGAGAAATCGGTAGGAAACTTTCCCCGTGTCAGCACGTTATAGGTGTCACCACCGGCGCCAACCTTATGTGAATGCTCTGAAAAGGTAATCATTTGCATATCACAGCAGTTTCTTCCTGTCGGTTAAATTTCGCGTCTGTAGCGCGTCATCTTCGTGGTGTAGCATTTTTAATGGCCAGTAGTGTATAAATTGAAGTTTATTTGGCCAAAGACCAGCGTAAAACTTCTACAAGAAAAAGAGCACTGCAAGAAATTAATAAATGATTGTAAGAATAAATGATAAACTAATTTTAGAAGTATAATATAATTTTAAAAATGAACCACTATTTCGCAGTTTAAGATATTACAATTAGTTACTAAAATAATCTTCAGCAACTGGGTTCAGTGGCCCAACAAAGGCAGTGTAGAAAATTGTATAGTGTCATACTACAACAATTGGCACAGGGAACTACTTAGACGGACTGCTTCCACAGGATACCTGATTATTTGCTCAATTTCTGCATGGCATTACCTTAGACAGCAACTCTGAGAATCTGAAAAATAACAAATACTACCCTACATTAAACAACAATTACCTACAGGACGTGTGCCAATAAAGCAGCGGCACTGAAACATTACTCTCCAACTCAGAGCAAGAAATTATTAGTTAGGTTTTCCACATTATTATTATTATTATTATTATTATTATTTACAATAAAGTGTGTACTAACTCTCACTAAGCGAGTTAAGCTTTAAATTGAACAGATTACAGCAATTTAAAATTGTAATCCGTGAAATTACTGTGCAAGGGGATTGCTTTCATCTTCTAAAAAGATCTCGGGAACCAATAAAAAGATATTACAATATTCAAATAGTAACCGCTATAGAATAATTTAAAAATACCATCATCAGTGAAATGACTTAGCATACATAATTTTAACATTACTGGTTAGTAATGTTAAAATTATGTATGCTAATGACGTATTAATACTTTACGACTGGTACTTTAATTATAACTACAGATAGTGACAAAATATTCATAAATACTAGCCTGAATTAAAATTCACTAAAACAGTCTAAATAGCATCATATACTCATTTGTGTTGTCAACCTGTTTAGGACTATAATTTAGACAATCATCTTGCCGTACTCATCTTGATGGCGGCTGGTGGCGGAGGACAGAGTAATATCCGTGAGAGCACGGACATCAGCTGCTGTGCTTAAGGCCTGAAGATGGTTTTAATTATTTACCGAAACGGGTACCAGCTAAAACAAACATCTGTTCCGATCGAGACTGTTTTCGTGAATTTTAGTTATTTACACCGATTGCTGGTTACTCCCCATTGGTATACTGCTTTATAAAGTTTACTGTATGAATTATGTTGCGTTTCAAATGCGGTAAAACACAATTTTAGGACACATTAAGAAATAAGGATTGCACTCTGAACCAATGGATGAAAGGGAACGGGCAGATGAAAATAAAGGCGAAGAAGACCGGAAATGAAGAAATTAACGAAATAGTGTGGAGAATGGTTCGTAAGTGCGCGGGCAAAAACTTACATTTACCTGGACCCAAGTTGCAGAGTGGGACTCTGAAAGTCGCTCAAGAGCTTTGAATTACGGAGTTTAAGGCATCCATAGAATGGCTGGACAGTTTCAAAGGTAGGTACAACATCGTGTGGAATGAAGTGTGTGGGGAAGCTAAGGATGTGCAGGAAAGTGTAGCAACAGAATAGAAGACAATACTGTCCAATTTAATTGTCAATTATGACCCGAAAGACGTGTTCAATGGCGATGAAATGGAACTGTTTTGTCACTAGCAATTCGAGATGAAAAGTGCACTAGCGGAAAAATTCCCAAGGAAAGACCCACTGTACTGCTGTGTGGAAACATGTTAGGTGAAATGGAGAAACCACTGGTGACTGCAAAGGAGGCAAAACCGCGTTGTATCAAAATCATAGATAGTAAGCTTCCAGTCACATGGAGAGGCAATAAAATGGCGTTGATGGTCAGTGATATTGTGGAAGAAAGGCTGAGCTCTTTCATGCTGAAATGGAAAAAGGAAATCGCCAAGTTCTCTTTTTCCTAGACAATGCAGCCTGGCACCCGAAAGTAACGTTATCAATCGTGAAATGGGCTTGGCTCCCTCCAGGTTCAATCAGCCTCAGACAACGTTATCAGTCGTGAACTGGGCTTGGTTCCCTCCGGGTTCAATCAGCCTCAGACAACCCATGGACCAGGGGGTTATTTACACATTCAAATGTCATTATAGGCGATTATTGGTGCAATTTGCTATTTTTAGCGTTGAATAAGTCGAAAGTGTGTTTAGTCTTGCACCATCAGTTTCTGTCCTGGAAGCAGTAAATTGGATTGGCTTGACAGTGAAGGAAATAAAACCCGAAACTGTCACCAAGTACTTCAACAAAGTGGGGTTTGGGGGGTCAAGAAGGAGACGCTTCTGTGACCATCGAAGTTCAAGAAAACGCAACAGCAATGTTGAATTAATGAAAATGCGAAGCATTTCAAGTTGTGCACATGATTAGATTCGAAGTGGTGAGTTTCTGTCAACTCACACCAACTTCACTTCAGCAACAGATGTAACAGAAATCCGTAACACAGAGGATGATGTAGAAGAAAGAAAGGAAGAAGAAGAGGCACAAAATGATGTCCATGGAAAAATTAATACGCCTGAATAAGCCATTGTATGCATAAACGATGTTATGTAATTTGCAGCACACGCAAAATATCTGAACTTGGTGGAATTATTGTATTGTACAGGATGGGCGTATGGGCAGGCGGTGGGCGTTATGGAATGATTAGGATTATTTTTAGAGAAACGCCATTTATTGGCTAAAGCAAGTTGAAAGGGGCTACATAGGCATAGGGAGGCGAGGGTGAGCCAGAACTTAGAGTTTGGCGAAACATCGTTCGCGAAGCTACCGAAAGTGGTTGTCTGCCAAAACTAAGTCCACAGTGCCGCAGCACCGAGAGAAACGGGAGATGTTCAATGCTACAGGGCGCGCATTCGACTCGCGGGTGAACAAGAATAGAAGACAGCGGCGACGGGCGGCCGGGTATGTTCGACGCACCACGCGGCTTCCTCCGCCCTGATAGGTCAGGACGGAGCAAACCGTGCGGGCGGCATGGAACTTTCCAGAGCGTTGCCTGCTAAGCGACGCCGGGGCCGGCGTTACCTCGTAAGCACACGAGAGAGGCGTGCGGTCAAGGTTCCCTTCCTCGGTGCTGACTTCCTGTCACTAGACCGTGGGACGAAAGAATTTACAGGCGGCTAACACTGCCGGCCTTGGCTTGGCCGTAATGGAACAACGAAGTTACCGTTTGAAACCTCATATAATAAAGTAAAATCTCCTACTGTCTGGCTCATCCTTTACAATATGGTGCAAAACAATTGCCTCGAAAAAACGATTTAGAATAGGAAATTAAAACAAGTTTCCCTCCTTGGTATGTGGCGAGAAAAGTGAAATGTGAAGCAAATGAACATGGAAATAATATGTATGTACATGCAATAATAAACGAATTTTAAGTTAGATTAAAAATATAGAAATGCCGTGTTATTTATCAGTTACTGTAATAGACCACAATTCTTTTCCCCAATATTCAGTAAATTAACATCTACTGTGCTGGAGTGAAGGTACATAAATACAGTATATGCACAATAAAAAATTTTTACCGTAGTTTTGTGCATGATACCTGACAAATCCTACGTAGCGCAGTGAGATAGTTGTAATCTGAAAACTTGTCCAATATGGAAAATTATTTTAGTCCCAGGCGATTCCGTTTTGAGCAAGTTTTACTATACTAAGAAAGGAGACCATGGTGCTTACTTTACACCGGGTAGCTAAAAATATTTATTTGATTCACTTTTCTTTGTTTTGTTTCTGAGAAAAACGTTATTTGGAGTACTTAAAAGAAATGCTACAGCACATCAATTTATCGACGCAATTAATTTTCCTATTTTGCATAAGCAGTGAGTGGTAAGGTAGACACGTTGCTGCAGTTACCACCACTGTTTTGTCGTATATATCGTCGAAAGACGGAAGGAAGCAAAAAGAATAAGCAAGGGGCATCTAGTGTAGAGTAAGAGTGTCTGGTTAGAAATTTTATAGAAAGCAGGCGCAGAGCCTGGCATTAATTTTTAAAGAAAGTGCGAGTCGTGGTAGTAACAGGTGAAAAAGTTAAAAAGTAGACTAAGTCTTGGCTGAAGTTTTACAGACTGCACACATGCTGTAGGGATGCCTGACGCTTAAATCATATAGATATTTAAATATCTTCAACATTTCGCAGCCCTATCAGCAAGTGTGTAAATATTAATTTTAATTTTATTAATTAACAGCCTTAGTTGCACTGTTTGCCTAGAATTTACCTAGGTTTCAGTACAGCACTCGTGGCTGCCGCATCGCGTTCACGAAGTGGGGCCGAGGCAATTCCAGATAAGTTTTACAGTCTGATGATAATTTATGGATTTGTAGCTTTAGCTTGACAATGTCCACTATGGAAACACGGTAGTTATTGTTATTCTGAAGAAGATTAGGTTATCCCGTCTGAAACCTAAGTAAATTCCAAGCAAACAGTGCAAATGAGGCTGTTAATTATTAAAATTAAAATTCATATAGATATTAAAGACTGAGTTGTAATTCAAATTTTTTATCTAATTGTTAATTTTTATCAGAAATCATATGGCTGCATATATGAAGTAATGTGCACGTTTTGCCTAGATGCTGAGGTGAGATCCTGAGGTAGCTGTAACACTATATGCGGTTATATCAGGAAACATCCTGTCACGTCAACAAACACTGTGCCTTCTCAGCAAAAATTGCACCTCAACTGCAACACCCAGATATGTACATTTCGCTGTCCCAATCGCAGCCCAGCATTTTACTGGGCATTAAAACGACACAGTCAGGCAGCACGTCACCTCCATGTTGAAAAGTATCAAACGATCTGCGTTTTCTGTCATTCTCAGAAGTAGCTCAGCCGTATAAAGTTGTTATGAAATAAGTGAAGATATTAATTATATATTTCAACCTCAAAAATTCGTGTTTCCACAATTTACAGCTTAAGCTGCAGTCATCGGCGTGTATAGATGCAGCAAAATATGCGAAAGGTACAATGGACCAAAAAAATAAAATATTTACACGTCTAAAATTACTATATTATTTTTCAAAGTATACAATACTACTGGTGATGTACGTTAGAGATTAAATAGCGCTTGTGGACACAAGCAGTTCTATCTCTGATACCACATCTACTGTGAGGCACAACTAAATATTTTCGCTTCAGATAAACACCTTTCAGTCACAATTCATGCCTAAAACATAACTGTAAACTCATAAATAAATTGCTTGATCGCTTTTTACATTTTTTAACTGTAAATACGTAAAGATATTGGTATCTCTACTAGAAAATATGTTAATGTGGCTCAAAGATCGAACTGTGATCACCTGACATTTTGGAGTAATGCTTCACATCACGAAGCAGCAGTTTAGGTGGGGCGGGCGAAGGGGGGGGGGGGAGATAATACATCATGTTCTACGCTAGATGAGATAATCGATGTAACTGACTAGCTTTTATAGATTATTAATTTCTCTTACACGCATACAGCAATGTTCCGCTGGTCTTTTAAGTACCAATGTCACACTTCCCAATACTTTAGAAAACAAACCGTACTAAAAGCGATGTTTTTTGGCGTAACTATAAATGTGTTACATCACGTTAACACACGTGTTTGCGTAGTATGGCCAGATAACTATCTACTGGCTATTAGAGATTTTCAGTAACTTTTGCACACCTGCACTTAGGTACCACTGGTATTCTACACCCCAATGTAACATTTTCCGACACTATAGTGCAGCAAAGTCTACTAAAATGATCTTTATTGACGTGATTGTAAATGGGTAATATAAACTAGGTATGTGCTTAGCACATAGGGAGAGCTTCAAAATATTCCAGATATTATATATTGACGTAGTGTACGACATGGTCAAAGGAAATGGTGGAACAACCTTCCCCATAGAGACGAAAGTTCAATATTTCTAAAATACAATCTTGACACCAACACAAAATTGTTCAGCGAACTATGTAAAGCTTAGGAGTTCGAGTAAAAAACAAACGCAGATAGCTGATCGTAATATGCAGCTACTATTACAGACACTGATCACGAATGAAAGTTAGATCTTGCATCAAAACAAAATTATTTATCAAAATACGTAAGATCTCGAGTGAAACGCACGCATGGCACTATTATTGTAAGTTAACTATTCTATAAGATTTTTAAGAAACCTACGTGGCTTGCATACTGGCATACTGATATACTTTTCTTACAGCTCAAAGTACACTCGTGACTAGAGTTCGATTATTACACCACACTGCACAAGGGACAATGGACAGTCAAATTAAGTATTTACAAATTTAAATTGTCTGTTTTAGGTACCAAAATACACACAGATTGTCTACTGACACTAGTGATATAACAAACAGGTTCGTCGATGAGGTTATATTAAAGAAACCAAAGTACTAAGAAATTTGCGATACACACATAGACACTACAGTGCCAAATGCACTTATCGACAAGAATAGTTTGATCTTTGTACCCAAGGTAACAATGTTATTTCCATATCTAAATTTGTCAAAACTCAATTTAGTTCTACTAAAACCGATATCAAAGTCAACCAAGACTTGAGTGTTAACATCATCTGACAATACAAAACTTTAGTCTTCTTCAGGTGATAATGCTAATTGGCGCTGCCACTCAGTGGAGATAGTTCAGCGTACTAAATAATAGTAATGCAGATTAATTAAGAAACAGGTGTTGCTATGCTTTCATCCATCCAGCCAAACATTGTATTGTCCCTTGTGCTACGCTGATAAATCTGTCTTGCAGTAAGTACAAAGGTTTGCTGTAGCAAAACTTTGCCAGCATAGCTGGATGCTGGCAAATTTTCGCTATCAGAGCATGAATGCACACTTATTGCGTAAAAATGTATGCAATCATGTACCAACTGGCCATCACAACGGAAGCAGACGGATACTAACAGAAAAAAGCACCCTCCCTTCTTACTGCCGCAAGCCAGCTCTCAGCAATTATGCTAGAAATAAATATGCAACTTCCGGAAAACCATCCGCAGATGAACCTGAAAATGTTCGGAAATCGGTTCGTGGAATAATAAATAACTGTTGAAGAAAGTGACTTGTTGGAGGTTTATGTATTTACAGACTTATCCTTAATCGCACAATGGTCACTGCCTCTCAGAATTAGGGTGATGCCTTGGTTGTGTATTTTCGCATTTAAATTCCAGTACGTGCATTAAGATCTTTGTGTACCTGTGATAGAACTCAGTTTACATCTTATTGTACTCTGGTTTTCTTAAGGTGAACTTTCTTTAAGTATAACTACAAATAGTTGCAATTTCAAAAGCATCTTCCATCCGCCATTCCTCTTCCAAACTCCAGAATTTTCGAAAACTACACAATCTTGCTGTTTACAATTGTTCTAACTCACATACATCACCTAGCGAGGTGGCATTATAGCTAGCACACCGGAGTCTCATTCAGGAGGAGGACGGTTCAAACCCGCGTACGGCAGTCCTCATTTAGGTTTTCCGTGATTTTCCTAAATCGCTTCTGGTAAATGCCGGGATGGTTCCTTTGAAAAGGGCACGGCCGACTTCCTTCCCCATCCTTCCCTAATCCGATGGGACTGATGACCTAGCTAATTGGTCCCTTCCCCCAAATCAACCAAGCCTGACATTTATCGTTATTGTCACATTTTGAATGTTACTCACGTGTATTAACATTTGATATTCTTTTATATTGTACTCATATGTTTCTCATTTGAACATTATAAAGGCACATTTGCATGCCGAGCGTGAGTTTCCTCGGAAACGCGAGATATTAATTAAATAAATAATCAGTGACAAATAAATAAAGCCTATGGCACACAACTGCAGCGCTGTGTCGCTGATAAAACAAAAGCACAATTACGTTACTCGTATGTTTGATTAAGAAAAGAGAGCTCTGGTTGAAGTGGTGCGAGAAGCACGTATTTTAGTTTATTGTCTGGCACACCGCCGTATTTCATGTTATAGAAAATTACTGCGAGTTGCAACCATACTAGGCACTCGATTCTGAAAAGAATTTATATTTATAAAAGTAAGTAGGATTATGAACTGTAGGCTTATTCATTGAATATATCTGATTTAACTAACTGTGTAATTTTTTGTTTAGTAGACAATCACCTCTGTACGACGTTTTGGCATGGCTGGCAAATTATTGTAATATTGAGATTTAGATTATGAGTCCGCACCTACCGCAGCAGTCTTTGGAAACGATTTAATTACGAAGTCCGATTATTTCAGTTTTATTTCACGGTCAACTACGAGTAACATTGCCTTTACGAAAAAGCCATTGTCAAGCGTCAGATACCGAATAATTAAAACCTGACGACTCATAGGAGAGACAATCATACAAATAAAATAATTAATATTTTATTTTATTTAATTTATTTTATTTATTTTATAACATGTAAACGTGCAAAATGCAGCTATTAACATTTTAATTCTGAGAATAATGCCTCTGTTATAGAGTACTTTACATCATCTGTCTCCAGTAAATTTCATTCCATAAACAATCTAGAACATATCAATTCATTAGTCAGTACAGTAACTACTAATGTACAGAGTCAAAAAGAGGAATGTTCTCTCATCCTTCGTTCTATCTGAGCAGCCACTAATATGGGTGATATTAATATACGCGTTACCCTTTACGGGTTCGTCCGCGGTGCAGAACATTCATTGTTCTAACTTTACTAGTTCTACATCATTTGACACTTGGAGCAACTACTCTTCAGCTTCTAACATCCTGTAAAGGAATTACTATAAGGCAATACATGTTCTTCGAACAGTTGTGTCATTTAATAAATTACTAGCAAAATTGCATTTACACTACATGTAATTTGCTTCCTTTCTCAATATGTTTCCATTGCCTTCCGTGTCTCCACGCTGCAGACAACATCTAATTTGTGAACTCCCGAAAATGGCTTGACATGCCATTTGGACTTTTGACTCTGCTACCCACAATCAGCGGTAACTGCCACAATGGAAAAGAAATACTGAAACAAGCAGTAAATGCTGTCAGACCTTCTGACAGCCCGAGTTCCATACTCGTACTCAGTTACCTTACCGTATTTGTGTATCTGTCAGGCCAACATCGAATTTTAATATTGCTGTATCAAGTTGTAGCTCTAACAGCGTCTTTGAGTCAGGACTGCTGCTAATTCCACATGTTTACCGCTTGGAAGCATTCTCTCTCGCCGGCCGAAGTGGCCGTGCCGTTAAAGGCGCTGCAGTCTGGAACCGCGAGACCGCTACGGTCGCAGGTTCGAATCCTGCCTCGGGCATGGATGTTTGTGATGTCCTTAGGTTAGTTAGGTTTAACTAGTTCTAAGTTCTAGGGGACTAATGACCTCAGCAGTTGAGTCCCATAGTGCTCAGAGCCATCTGAACCATTCTCTCTCACACTTCTCACAATTGAATATTGAATGATATTTTGTTTCTCTAAGTCTTTTCATTTTATAAGAAATTGTGTGGTGACTTACTGTGCTGATCATTCCCGTTCGTAAAATTGTTTGTTTCTGATAGTTCAAAAATGGTTCTAATGGCTCTGAGCACTGTGGGACTTAACATCTGAGGTCATCAGTCCCCTAGAACTTAGAACCCGTTAAACCCAACTAAGGACGTTAACCACATCTATGCCCGAGGCAGGATTCGAACTTGCGACCGTATCGGACGCGTGGTCCCAGACGGAAGCGCCTAGAACCGCACGGCCACACCGGCCGGCTCTCTGATAGTGGCCTTGACGAATAGGGCAAGACAGAATGTCTCAGAGTGTTAGAAAGGATGTTGTGAAATCTCACTGACAGAAGTAGATTTGCCTTTTGGGTAAGAGCGCCCTTACCTGGGGGCAAGGGGGGGCCATGACTACCCCCCCTCCTCCACCCCGCGCCGAGCAGTTTTCAAGGAATAGGAAAAAAATGTAGTGTAGCCAGATGATTTTCATCCAAGATAATTTTTCAAGAGTCGGTGCTACGCAGGTTTATGAGAGGGTCGGGACTGGAACTGTGTAGTTAAATTCGACATTCATCTTAGAAATTGTTGAAAATTCTCTATGCCCCCAGGCCTTGCCCTCACCCCTCATACAAAGTATCAATGGGTACTCTTACTTTATTGATGGGTCACACTTTGAATTGAGCTCCGATGACAGGCGGAGAAGTGTCTCGAGACGCCCCGGACAGCGGTGGAATACTAAGCCTGCTTTTGCCCTCCATATGTCAAGACAGCCAGGAGTGAAGGTCTGGAGTGCGATTTCTTTTCTTAACAGGACCACTTTTGTTGTCATCTCCCTTACCGTTACAGCACAGCGATGCGTCGACGACATTCTACGTCTATTTTGTTGTCCTTCATGGCAAGCGATGCTGGACATACATTTCATCAAGATAATTCCCGCCCGAACACGGCGTGAGTTTCTACTGCTTGCCAAACCGTACCTTGGCCAGCTAGCGCGCCAACTGGACAGACGTTGGGCTGACAACCCTCATAAGGACATCCAACCGCTCTATCAACGTCAAGCCAAATAACTGCTTACCTAAGAGCCAGAGATGGACAAATGCGTTATTGACTTGCTCAATTTGTGAAGCTCTTGGCCTTGAACAAATCATCCAATTTTTCTGAACTGTAACTCATTTGTTTGTCTGTACATGTACATCACGTCCACCGAATTTCTTCGTTTTACGTCTATTTTTTTATAATTTTTTTCTTAGAGTTTATATTTTAGGTTGCTGCGCTAAGCATTTCAACATATGTTAGCGAGTTTTATTCCTGGGATATGAAATAAGAGAAAGGGTACGATACGGAAACCAATTGTACTTAACTGTAATTTTTTTGTTTGTTTGAAGAGAGATTAGTAGTCAATCAGCCGCAATGATATTTTTCGATTTCCAGTAGTGTTCTACAGGCAATGGGCAGTAGGTCAGCGCTGTAGTAACGTACCAACTCGCGGCACGCAACGCTGCCTGGCTCAGAAGCCTATCTGTTAGGCGCAGCTGCCGCCCTGCCGCACAGTTTCGGCTGTCTGCAGCAGTTTGCGTCGTGGATTGCAGCATGCCGCTCAGCGGCATGACGTCACAAATCTCATCAGCTGCACAGTGCTGCGACAAGGAGAGGCGATGCTCACTCAGCATCATACAACCACGCCGTTGTGGATTAGTAATTGGATCTGTTTCCACACAGTATCATGGAGCATGAACTTTTCTCCTTTTTAGCCCATCGGTCCTCCGATTGCGGCCAACCATCACTTCAATTTTTGTGGCAAACGACTCATCGCAGAGTAGCACGTGACCACAGAGGCTTCAATTCCTTGTTGTCTTCCCTTGCATTTTTTACCCTTTACAAATCCCCTAGTGCCATGGAAGTTACATCGCATGAAATTTACATCTTCAAGGTTTGTAATGCTGTCGTCCACAGTTGTGTATAACATGGTACGTTGATAATAATTACCTTCGGAATGTCTAATCACAACTGAATAAAACACACTTTTGTACCATACCTGTTTCGTCTTTATTATTTGCAAGGCATCTTCATTGGCCTGGAGTACGTAAATGTTTTTTTATACTGTTTAGTTTACACTCAGGTTGTAAACAGCTTTGCCAACTTCAGTGTTCCTGTTACATAGTAGTAATTTAAAATTCTGCTCACAGATTTCCTACATGTTAAGCTACATGCTCTGCTGAAGTTTCTTAATTATGACTGTTCTTCTCCTGATAACTGCCATTTGAATTAAAAAAAGAAATTGCATGTAAACAGAATTAAGCACGTTCTTTGATGGTATGTTTTGGACGATGTTGCCAACTGTTGAAAGTTTTTGTTACACTTTTTTGTGTTTTTGTGGTGTCTGGATCTGTGTGTTTGTGTGAGAGCGCGCACGCGCTCGGGCGAGTGCATGAACTGAAGTTTATGTTTGGAGGCCACACACACATAATCATACCAAACGCAAACACCAGTTCATACACACACACACACACACACACACACACACACACACATACACACACACACCACAAAAAGTGTGCAGTAGTTGGCAATAAAATTCAACAGCCTGCAACACCATCTAAAACATAACGTCGAAACTTGCATTCAGTTCGTAATCCTGTGAAGTGTAACAAATCGAAATTTCATGTGGTTCAAAAGGGCTCTGAGCACTATGCGACTTAACTACTGAGGTCATCAGTCGCCTAGAACTTAGAACTAATTAAACCTAACTAACCTAAGGACATCACACACATCCATGCCCGAGGCAGGATTCGAACCTGCGACCGTTGCGGTCGCTCGGCTCCAGACTGTAGCGCCTAGAACCGCACGGCTACTCCGGCCGGCGAAATTTCATGTGGTTATTATCAGAAGAAGAACAGCTATAGAAAGGAACTAGAAGAAGAACCTGTAGATTCACATCAGCGAAACCTGTGAGTACGCGGATGTGGTAGGCGGGCATTATCTTTTTGAAATGTTACTCCAGGATGGCTAGCCGTGAAGGCTAACAAAACGGACGTAGACCTTTAAATTATTACTACATCAAAGAAACACAAAAATATGTAGAACGGTTTGGAACATATGTATATAACTTCCTAGGCCTAAACTAAACAGTGTGTACAAAAATGTCTACATGTTCCAAGCCACTGAAGGTGCGTTGTAGAGAATAAAGACGAAACGCGTGTGACACAAAAATTGTGTTTTATTCAGTTATGATTAGACGGCCCCAAGGTAATAGTTATCAACATTCCGAAACAACAGGAAAGTTATTTTGAGGCTCTACCTCCCTTTATTCTTGTCAGTGCTTGCTCAATGTTTTTTCCTCACCGATTCCGCAGAGCATTCCTTTATTCTCGTCAGTGCTTGCTCCATGTTTTCTCCTCACCGATTCCGCAGAGCATTGCCTCGTGTCTCATTTTATCAGTCAACCTAATTTTCGCCATCCTACAATACCACATCTCAGACCCTTTAACTATTTGTTTTCCAGTTGTCCCAAAGTTCCTGATTCGCATCCATCGAAAACTGTGCTCCAGACGTCGATTCTCAGCCATTTCTTTGTCAAAGTAAGGTAGACGTTTCGTATTAATAAACTTAATTTGGCCAGGAATTCTTCCTTTTGCGGCCTGCTTTTTATGTCATCCTTGCCACGCTCGTCATCTGTTATCTTGCTTCCAAGTTAGCAGGATTTCTGCACTTTGAGCTAGGTCACAAATTTTGATGTTAACTTTATCGAAAACACGATTTCTGCTACTCTTCATTACTTGAGACTTTCTTCGGTTACTTTAAGTCTATACTACGTACACATTAGTCTGTTTATTCCATCCAACAGGTTTTGTAAGCATTTCATACTTTCACAGAGGTTAGCAGTGTCGTTGGTGTATTGTTATTGATATATTCTCACACAATTCTAATTCCACTGCTTAAACCTTCCTTTAACTCCGTCAATACCTCTTTGACGTATACATTGCTGTAGTGACTGAGATTTGTTCCCCTATTCACAGTGTTTTTTTTGCACCTTCTCAGACCGGTAACAACAGTGTAGCTGCTACTCTTGATCTACGTGAAACCTCTCCTCAGACCTCAGCTGGCGCATTTTCTCTGGTGTTTCAGCAGACATTTGTAATTTCTTTTTTGCACTGTGTAACGTGAGTGAGTCCAAACAAAGACTTAACGGCTCTCATACGACGTCCAGTGTAAATGGAAAACAACTGTCTGTTTTCCATTAATAACAGAATTATATTTAAAGCAGAATTTTACATGCTTAATTTTCAGAGCGGTCACAGTCTCATGCGATATTCTTTCGATCCGTATGTATTAACAAGAAGAGTGGAACATGTAGAATAGCGAGTATTCCAGCAGTGACTGAACTGCGCTCCTGCGTGGCAGCAGCATTCTGATTGGGCCAGAGCGCTCCTCAATAGCTGCTGAAATTCGTGTCTTTCTTTGCGTTTTACTGCTCCTGTTAATACATATCCGTAGTGCGAATATTGCAACACACTAATTTGGGACCGCACTGTCCAATATGCACGTAAAATTTTACTTTCAAAATCATTTGGTTCGTAAAGTGAAAGATACCACCGCTTTCCGCCGATGCGGGGTGATGCGTAGTATTTGTTTGGGTTGAGTCCAGCTAAAGATTGCAAAATCGAAAAGAGAGAAAATACCCCTGACAACTCATAAGAAGATACAAATGACTTACTGCTATTACGGATTGTTTTCAAGAGATACTCTGGTTTTACCTTGTACTAAAGATATGAGAAGTACAAACCGAATTAGTAAACGGTTTAGGCACCATATCTACGAGATGGCAACTGACTCAACAGTAAGAAAGTGTGAGGTTCCCCACATGAGTGTCAAAAGATATCAGTTAAATTTTGGTTACACGACACATCACGCAAATTTGAAGTTTTCGATTCAGCAAAATACCTAGGCACTACAAATACGAACAGCTTTAACTGGGACTATCACATAGAAAATGTTGTGGGAAAGGTCAACCGAAGACAGCGTTTTATTGACAAAACACGTTGAAGACGCAAAAAATAAACCAGAGACTACCTGCAGTACGCTTGTCCGTCCTCTTCTGGAGTGCTGCTGCGCGGAATGAGATCATTACCAGATAGGACTGACGAAGACTTCAAAAAGGTTCAAGGAAGGACGGCCAGGGGCGACCAACATGATACGTTAGTTGAAGTGATAACCACTAAAACAAATGATCTTTCACGAAATTTAAATGACTAGTTTCATCCTCCGAAAGTGAAAATATTTAGTTGACTGCCACCACCTACACAGGGAGAAATGACAATCGTAATGAAATAAGAGACGTCAGATTTCGCATGGAAAGATTTAGGTGCTGATTTTTGCCATGTGATATTCGAGAGAAATAGTGTGAAAGTAATTGTATGAACACTCTGCCACGTACTTACGTGTAAATGGTTCAAATGGCTCTGAGCACTATGCTACTTAACTTCTGAAGTCATCAGTTGCCTAGAACTTAGGACTAATTAAACCTAACTAACCTAAGGGCATCGCACACATCCATGCCCGAGACAGGATTCGAACCTGCGACCGTAGCGGTCTTGCGGTTCCAGACTGTAGCGCCTAGAACCGCACGGCCATTCCGCCCGGCACTTACGTGTAATTGGCCTGGATCGGGAGAGGCATGAGCCATAACTGTTAGCGAAGTTTCAATCGCATCCGTAATCCAAGGATCGTGGTGTCGCCTGCCTTAGAGGAAACATCTTTCCTTTTTGAACATTTACAGTTTTTACGCTACTCGCACTGCAAATAAAAAGCAATAATTTTTAGTATGTTTTGATATTAATATTATCATAAAAGGCATGAAAAGGAAAACCAAAGAAACATTTGAGATTGCTAATAAATTTTCAGGAAGGGATTCTAAGATACACACTAGAAATTCATACATAAAATTGGTTACATTAATTACTTTACAGCTGAGGATTTAGACATGCTTGAGTGATACTTACCGTAAAGACAGGGGGAGCAGTCATTTTTTCGGCACCTTCACCACGAACCTATTCCTAGCGTGCAGCTGCGGAAAGTTGCTCGGAAGTCAAAATTAAACTAACGGAATACGACGATCTGTACGCATTAATTAGAATCACCTCTTAGAAAGTTAACTTCAGACTGCTCTTGAATGCAATAAGTACAATCCTTTATCGGAAATTTTTTTGGGATCGGAAATTTTGCTTGTGCGTCTTATGAAAAATTAATAAATTCAGTGCCTTGAGTACTATATAGAGTTATTTGCGAAGGAAGTGACGTAAAAATTTAAAAGCAAAAATTCCGCTCACGGACTCGACCCCATGACCCTCGAATTACTATTCTGTACTAATGCCACTGTGCCAGCTGTTGTCTGGAAACTAGGCTAACGTAAATGCTTCGTGTCCCACCTGACCAACGCTAAAAACGCTATTTTTTCGAAATGCTTGGCCATTTGGACCGCCTGCTTCTTTCACTTTCGTTTCTGGCAAAGCACTGCGTATACCATAAATACAGACGAATTCGCTGATCACAAGTAGTTACAGTTATCTTGTAAGGCGTGCTTGTGTCCGGTGGCTACAGAACGTCCTCGTTGTTGTTGAATGTTTCAGAACTAAAGCTGTGTGTACTTCTCCGCACCTGATGCCGACTAATTGTCCCCATAATTGCCACAATAGGACTCGGGTTCTTTGCTTTTTCAGCTTCCGGCCAGGATACAAGACTTTATACGTACAAAATTCCAAAACACGGTTTCTAAGGAAGTGGTCATAAGTTTCTACAATTTACAGTGGAAAAGCTCGTGCAGACGTATGTCCAGTTTTTGGCTGGTAAGAAATTTAATTTGTTATTGCTGCAAAGACAGCTTTACGAAAGGGATTTACTGAGTAGATATAATTAAAGTGGGACAAATCATAAAGGTTCAGTGTGGGCTGTAATTACCACACTTCAGCGAAACTTGGTACATGTGCTAATGCGCTAATACGGAACCAATGTACGCAGGAAAAAAAAAATTAGAAGCAATTTGGGCCACCAGGTGCAAATCTGGCGCTGCACACTCTTTGTGTGACACTATTTGACCAGCCATTGCGTGAGTGAACACTCTTGCTATCTAGGAGAGACACCGTGCGCTGCTAGTGAAACTGTGCGTATTGATGACAGAAATTGCTGTGCTGCATTGAGAGAGTGAAAGTGATGTCGTTAAATGTTTTAAAGAAGATGGTAACGAAATTCGGAAACACGAGTGAGCTTTATGTGGCACCTGGAAGAGGAAGGCATCCTATGCCGGTGGATGATATTGACGAGGTTGCTGTTGCTGTAACTGACCATGCAGAACCTGCTCCTTGCAGAGCTAGAGCTCGTGTAGTGTCACGAGAATTGTCCATCCCACAGTCAACACTACTGGAAGTTTAGCGGTCTATTTTACATTGGTACCCGTACAAGATCCAGACTGTGAAACAACTGAATCCTCATGATCCACAGCGACGTTATGAATTACGGACCGTGAAACGTCCCCTTTGAACAATTCTACAGGACTGTGCTTAAACTGACACAAAATATTTTTAGCGCAACGCAATCTGACTTTCAGAATTCTCTACAAAAGAATGGCCCTGACTAACATTAAACTATACCTTTCACAAATCACTTACCTCACAAAAATCTTCGCTGCTCAAGCTACTGCAATACAGCGAGCGCCACTACTGCCAGCTAAATAAAAGATTCAAACTATGGAAGGCACTAACTACTGATAGGGATAGTTAGCAAATGAAAGATATTAATAGAGAACAAACAATGTATTTACCTTAATATCATCACAAGTCATAATATATATATCAGTTCATGACAAATTGCAAACCTCCGCCATCTCTCTCCCCACATCCACCACTGCTGGCGGCTCACCTCCAACTGCGCAACGCTACGCGCTGTTCACAGCCAGCTGCCGCTGCCCAACACTACAATGGCGAGTATTACAACAATGCAAAGCAGACACAGACTGCCCACAGCACAGCCAGTGATTGTCATACAGAGGTGGCGTTACCAATAAAAAACCTAAACAGCCTACTTACATAGAGAAAACATAAACAGCCTACTTACATAGAGAAAACATAAACAGCCTACTTACAACCGAAGTTGATGGCATATGGCCTGGCAATATTCTATGGAGCGACGAGGCACATTTTACACCACAAGGGCAGTGAATACACAAAGTACCGAATTTGGGGCATCGTTAAACGGAGTGTTGTGCTCGAAGGGCCATTGCACTCACCGTACGTGACTGAGTAATATGGATTCACAAGCAGTTTTACTCTCGGTCCGTTTGTCTTTCAACAGAATACACCCAGGTATACCGTGACGCCTTCAAGTTATCGAGACCTCCTTACAGCCTGTGATTCCTGCTTTGGAAGAGAACAGCCATGTGGGAAGGACTGTTTTCATGCCTTTCTTTCTTGCTTCACATCTTCCGCCCACGTGCCGTTCCTAATTCATTATATTTTGAAACATTTCTGCACGTCTTTCTTACATTCACAGCGCCAGATTTGCTCCTAGTGTCCATAATTTGAACTAATTTATTTGCAGCGTAAATCGGTTTCACATGAACGCATTAGTACATCTACCAAATTTCGCTGCTATACGATACCTGTAGCTCACACTGAACCTCCGTCAATAGCTGCACTTTAATTATAAGTACCCAGTATTTGTCTAATAGGAATTAGTCACTGTAAAACCTCCCAAACATCAAGTTATTTTCTTATTTGCGTTCTTCAGTAATTTAAATGAAGACAGGGACTGCCATTGCGTATTCTGAAAGACATTTTAATAGTTCTTCCCTAAAATTATTTTTTGTGACGTGGTCGATGATATTTACCGTCTATCCAGTAGTCGTAAAAGAATTTTTGACAAGGACTGCTCGCAAATTAAGGTTCTAATTAAACTGCAAGAGGATCCGTAGTCAAGAACATTGTGTGTCATCATTCTTCCACAACTACGATTGCTAGAGCCTCAGCAGTGGCACGCTAAAAGGAATGAGGTCGTTCGAATCCTGCAGAGGTAAAATATTTTTTGACCAATAAGGGCAGGAATGAGTTGGTGACGTTTTCTTGATCAGCGGACTTCACATAGTTCTTCTTCTTACGGCAGATGTCGAATGGTCGTTTTGTTTTGCTCGTTCTTATGCCTGGTCCTGAAGCTTCTGCCAAATGCTCAGTATTGATTTATTGCAGTATTCGAAGATTTTTCTGCCTCTCACACAATCTTCTACAAATTTTGCTTTGGTGACTTCCTCTCTAGTTTTAGAGGGTTCAGGAGAAAATCGGAAAGGAAGGACTATGTGGGAAACACATTGCAGGGCGTACAGACAGACAGTCAGACGAAATGCTTTTGAACACGTTTTATGAAAACAGTCTTGAGCAGCTAGCTCGGAGCCCACACACAATGGAAATACCTTGGACCTTGTGGCTCCTAATAGCCCGGAGCTTATCGACAATGTCAAAATAGAAACGGGATTCGCAGTCATGATGTCATTATAACAATTACGGCTCCCAAAGTTAATAAATCGGTGAAAAAGATAGAGCAAATGAGCAGTTATTAGAATCTCACTTAGACAGTAAATTGACATCACTTAGTTCCAGTAAGATGGATGTAGAGGAATTACGGGCAAAGTTTAGGCAGACTGTAAATCGGAGTGTGGGGACTTATGTGTCTAGTAAGTCGACAGAAGTTGGTAAAGACCCACCATGTTTTAACAACAAAATTCAGAGGATGCTGAGGACGCAGAGGCTGTTGCACTTTCTGTTCAAAAGGGAACTCATACATGAAGACAAGCGTCGGTTATTAGAGATAAGCCCGTCTGTGAAAAGATTTATGCGCGGAGCATACAACAACTACTGTTGTCACACCTTAGCAAAAGATCTGGAAGAGAATCCAGGGAAATTCTGGTCTTATGTAAAATCGCTAAGCGGGTCTTAGGCTTCCATATAGTCCCTTGTTGAGCAGTCTCGGGCAGCAGTTGAGGATAGCAAAATGAGAGCCGAAGTTTTAAATTTCACGTTCAAGAAATCGTTCACACAAGAAAATCGTACAAACATACCGTCATTTGAACATCGAAAAGACTCCCGCATGGACGACATGGTAATAAGCATTCCTGGTGTAGAGAAACGACTGAAAGATATTCAAGCAAATAAATCAGCAGGTCCGGATGGAATACCAGTTCAATTTTACGGCATTGGCCCCTTACTTAGCTTGTATTTATCGCGAATCTCTCGCCAAACACAAAGTCCCAAACGACTGTAAAAAGCTTTTGTCACTCCAGTATATAACAAAGCTAAAAGAAAAGACCCGCAAAAATACAGACCAATATCCCCCTTTTCTGTTTGCTGCAGAATCCTTGAACCTATTTTCAGTTAGAGTATAATAAACTTCCTTGACAACGAGAGGCTTATGTCCACGAATCAGCATGGTTTCAGAAAGCATCGCTCGAGCGAAGCTCAGCTTGTTCTTTTCTCTCATGATATTCTGAAAACTGTGGATGAAGGGCAACTGGCCGATTCCACATTTCTAGATTTCCGGCAAGCATTTGACACGGTGCTCCATTCGAGAGTGTTAAGGAAGATACGAGCACATGTAATAAGTTCACAGAAATGTGGCTCGCCTGAAGACTTCCTAAATAATAGAATACAGTATGTCGTCCTCGACGGCGAGTGTTAATGGAAGACGAGGGTATCGTCAGGAATGCCACAGGGAACTGTGATGGGACCGCTGTTACTTTCTATTTACATAAATGGTTTTGCGGACGCTGTGATCAGCAGTCTGTGGTTTTTTGCTGATGATGCCGTCGTGTATGGTGAGGTGTCGAAGTAAACTGACTGTAGGGAGTTATAAGACGACTTATACAAAATTTCCAGTTTATGTGATGAATGGCAGCTATCCACAAATGCGGAAAATTGTAAGTTAATGCGGATGATTAGGAATATAAAACCGGTAATTTTCGGGCACAGTATTGCTAGTGTCCTGCCTGACACAAATACAAATTTAGGTATCTGCGCATAACGTTACAAAGCGATATGAAATTGAACCAGCATGTGAGAACTGTGGAAAGGAAGTCGAATGGTCGACTTCGGTTTATTGGAAGAAATTAGGAAACAGTGATTCACCTCTGAAGGAGAGCACATATAGGACGCTGGTGCGACCTATTCGACTGTTTGGTATGCGCAGCAGGTCGGATTAAAGGAAGAAACGAAGAGGCGGGCAGCTAGGTTTCTTCCCAGTAAGTTACAACATATAAGTGTTATGGAGAAGCTTCAGGAACTCAAATGGGAATTCCTGGAGGGAAGGCTACGCTCTTTCCAAGAAACATTGTTGAGAAAATTTATAGAACTGTTATTTGAAGCTGACTGCAGAACGATTCTACTGCTGCCAACATACATCGCGCTTAAGGAGCACGAAGATAAGATATGGAAGAGGCGTATTCCCTCGCTCTATTTGCGAGGGGCAGAGGAAAGGATAGGAAGGGACTAGTAGTGCTATAGTATACCTTCCGCCAAGCACCGTACGGTGGCTTGTGGAGTATCTACCAACAGGTAGATGTAGAACACTGAACGGGTGTTAAGACATTACGGAAGAATTTCCTTGGTGCTAAATGGAGCCGAAAAGTGTGGCTCTTTAGGGGAGGAGAAAGGAACATCGAAGATGTTTAAGTACTAGTCTAAGATGAATAGGTTTGCATGGAGAACGAAACCGGGGATGTCTGTATCAAACCAGATGGAAGCGTTGACAAGGCTTTGTCACGAGAGAGAGGAATGTGAGAGCAAATTTGTAACTGCATTGAAGAGTTCCCAGCAGACAGCACGTTTCTCTTAAAGGAGAGATACCTTCAGACGTAAAGGCACATTCAGGAGTATGGCAGTAGGACTGTTACGTTTCACTATATAGATGACGGTAAACGCTCAATGAAGATGTTCGACGACGATGCTGTTGTGTATAGAGAAGTCACAAGGTATGTAAACTAGCGAAAAGCAGGAACACAGAAGATGATCAACGCTTGGTGCCGGGATTGGTAGTTTATGCTAACAATAAGCAAGAGTAACGTACAGCGACTAAATTGGTGAAATGATCTCTAATGGTTCGATTATATGATCGAAGAATAATCACTGGAAAGAATCAACCGCAAGAAAAATCCGGAAGAATGTGGGTAGGGTGATTTAGAGTGGAATAACGAGATAAAACAACTTAGGACAGCCATTTGGCTTAAAACTTTGTTGGAAGAATCATCAGCTATGAGGATACTTGAGTATTGGTGTTCAGCCTTATCGGTAATGCTGTAATTGGGTTGGGTTGTTTTTAGGGAAGGAGACCAGACAGCGAGGTCATCAGTCTCATCGGATTAGGGAACGACGGGGAAGGAAGTCGGCCGTGCCCTTACAAAGGAACCATCCCTGCATTTGCCTCGAGTGATTTAGGGAAATCACGGAAAACCAAAATCAGGATGGCCGGACGCGGGATTGAACCGTCGTCCTCCCGAATGCGAGTCCAGTGTGCTAAGCACTGTGCCACCTCGCTCGGTGATAAAGCTGGAATTCAATATGGCGTTGGCCCACCCTTAGCCTTGTTGACAACTTCCATACTCGCAGGCATACGTTCAATCAGATGCCTGGATGGCGTCTTGAGGAATGCCAGCCCATTCTTTACGGAGTGCTGCACTGAGGAGAGGTATCGACATCGGTCGGTGAGGACTGGCACGAAGTAGGCGTTCCAAAAGATGTTGTATAGGATTCAGGTCAGGAATCTGTGCAGTCCAATCCATTACAGGGATGTTACTGTCCAGTAACCACACCGCCACAGGCTGTGCATTGCTCGATCGTCTTGAAAGATGCAATCCCCACCCCGAATTGCTCTTCAACAGTGGGAAGCAAGAAGGTGCTTAAAACACCAATTTAGGCCTGTGCTGCGACAGTGCCGAGAAAAACAACCAAGGGTGCAAGCCCCCTCCATGAAAAACACGACCACACCGTATCACCACCGCCTTCCAATCTTACTGTCGCCACTACACATGCTGGCAGATGACGTTCACCGGACACCCAACACACCCACACCTTGCCATTGGATCGCCACATTGTGTACCGTTATTCGTCACTCCACACAACGTTTTACCACTGATCAAACGTCCAATCTTTACGCTCCTTACACCAAGAGAGGCATCGTTTGGCGTTTACCGACCTCGGTGTGTGGCTTATGAGCAGCCGCTCGACCATGAAATCCAAGTTTTCTCACCTCCCGCCAATTTTTCGTAGTACTTGCAGTGGATCCTGATGCAAGTTTGGAATTCCTGTGTGATGGTCTGGATAGATGTTGGCCTATTACACATTACGACCCTCTTCAACTGTCGGCGGTCTCTGTCAGTCAACAGACGAGATCGGCCTGTACGTTTTTGTGCTGTAAGTGTCCCTTCACGTTTCCACTTCACTATCACATCGGAAACACTGAACCTAGGGATGTTTGGGTGTGCGGAAATCTCGCGTAGAGATGTATGACACAAGTGACTCCCAATCACCTGACCACGTTCGATGTCCATCAGTTCCGCCGAGTGCCTCATTCTCCTCTCACGATTACAGAGGTCACTGATATGGAGTACCCGGCAGTAGGTGGCAGCATAATGCACCTAATATGAAATACGTATGTTTTTGGGGGTTTCCGGATACTTTTGATCTTATAATGTAAGAAGATGGATACAAGAGCAGTGTGTGTCGTGTGGTAAGCACGAAAGCATCCTCCAACTCCATCGGCAGACTCTACAAGAGAGTCGTTGTGCACCACAGCCGTTTTATGGTTGAAATTCTGAAAGTATGCGTTGCTCTTCATTTCTTGTTTTTCCTCACACAGTGCTTTACTTCTAGACAATGCTGTGCTCCAGACATACATTCACAGAAATTACCCTCGAAATTAAGGCCTGTGTTTCATACTATACTCCATTCACCGAAACAAGAGATGGAGTGTAAACAATACAATGCGTATGAATACAGTACTGCTGTCGAGGGCTGACAAAACAAGTGTCACTCGCTCATCAAGACAGAAGCTTTCAGAAAGTGTTCGTGCCTCAGAAATATGATACGAAGGAGAGCACACTGAGCGAGGTGGACCAATAATTAGCACAATGGACTCGCATTCGAGAGGGCGACGGTTCAAACCTGCGTACAGCTGCCTTTAATTAGAATTTCCGTGATTTCCTTAAATCGCTTCTACATCTACATCTACATGGATACTCTGCCAGTCACATTTAAGTGCCTGGCAGAGTGTTCATCGAACCACCTCCACAATTCACTATTATTCCCGTCTCGTACAGCGCGCAGCAAGAACGAACACCTTCATCTTTCCGTACGAGCGCTGAATTACCTTATTTTATCGTGGTGATAGTTTCTCCCTATGTAGGTCCGTTTCAAAAAAATATTTTCGCATTCTGAGGAGAAAGTTGGTGATTGGAATTTCGTGAGAAGATTCCGTCACTTGAAAAATGCCTTTCTTTTAATGATGCCAAGCCCAAGTCCTGTACCATTTCTGTGACGCTCTCTCCCATATTTCACGATAATACAAGACGTGCTGCCCTTTTTTGAATTTTTTCGATGTACTCTGTCAGTCCTATCTGCTAAGGATCCCACACTGCACAACAGTATTCTAAAAGAGGACGGACAAGTGTAGTGTAGGCAGTCTCCTTAATAGATCTGTTACATTTTCTAAGTGTCCTACCAATAAAACGCAATCTTTGGTTAATCTTCCCCACTACATTTTCTATGTGTTCCTTCTAATTTAAGTTGTTCGTAATTGTAATACCTAGGTATTTAGTTGAATTTACGGCTTTTGGATTAGACTGATATATCGTGAAACCGAAATTTAAAGACTTCCTTTTAGCATTCATGGGGCTGACCTCACACTTCTCGTTATTTGGGATCAACTGCCAATTATCGCACCATTCAGATATCTTTTCTAAGCCGATTTGCAATTTTTTTGATCTTCTGATGACTTTATTAGTCAATAAACTACAGCATCATCTGCAAACAACCTAAGACAGCTGCTCAGATTGTCTCCGAAATAGTTTATATAAATAAGTAACAGCAAAGGGCCTAGAACACTACCTTGGGTAATGCCAAAAATCACTTCTGTTTTACTCGGTGACTTTCCGTCAGTTACTACAAACTCTGACCTCTCTGACAGGAAATCACAAATCCAGTCACATAACTGAGACGATACTCCATAAGCATGCAATTCCACTACAAACCCCGTGTATGTTACAGTGTCAAAAGCCTTCTGGAAATCCAGAAATACGGAATCGATCTGAAATCCCTTGTCAATAGCACTCAGCACTTCATCTGAATAAAGAGCTAGTTGTGTTTCACAGGAACGATGTTTTCTAAATCCATGTTGACTGTATGTCAAATGTCGGGATGGTTCCTTGACAGAGCACGCCCGATTTCCTTCGCCATCCTTCCCTAATCCGAGCTTGTGCTTCGTCTCTAATGACCCTGTTGTCGACGGGTCGTTAAACACTAACGTCCTCCTCCTCCTCCTCCATGAAGAAAAAATACATGAATTTTTTCGAAGAAAATTTCTTGCAGTTGACAAAGTGTTGTCTCCCACGAACGATGATCCAGATGTGGACAATTCTCGAAAACTTATATAAATTATAAAGTAAATGAATTTTAAATATTGACAATGTTGGTCCGGTAGCGTATCGATAGACAGTTAAGGATGTGGTGTTAGTGTGAATCACTAAATTGCTGAGAGATCAATGGAGGTCCATTTACTATTTGGATAAGACATGGCTGAACGAAGGAAATACCTCAAGTTACGTGTGGACTGACCATGCCGTAAAGTTGCCGAGATAAGCGATTCTGTCCGCATTATCCACCAGAAACAAGGGCCCACCTGGTAAATATAAACGATTGAATATCATACATATTGGGAGCACAGCAGGATTCATCGAAGGCGGTTTCTAGATTATTCAGTCGAAGAAAAGTAGACATTATCATGAAGAGATGTGACCCGAAAAGTTGTAGAAGTGGTTTCAAGATATTATTCCTCAGCTTCAGGCAACAGTACTTAGTTTTCTTGGCAACGTTTCCATAGAAATGAAAACAGTTGCTAATGCGAGCTCCGATAAACAGGACATATGAGAATGGCTAAAATCTGAAAATACCGGTTTAGATGCCGATATGTTGAAAGAAGAATTACTACACATCAAAAAACAGGAAGTATAGCACAACGAATAGGCAGTATAAGGAATGGCTAAGAATGCCAGGGAAATTAATCTCTCAATTAAACTCTTTCGAGTCACTTTGGCCCATAATCAAAAGACAATGTTGCAGCAGAAAACAGAACATACAAATTGTCGGAAGTTAAAGAACTATTGGAACAAGCAGCGGCATAAGGATAGAACAGTTGTATCCTCAAAGTTGTGAAAAAAGTTGATACTCAGATGTGGAAATCATACTGGGATATAGAGGAGAAACAGTAGCTCTTTGTTATAATCTGCATAGAAACAGCTGCATTTCGAGATAATTAACTTATTTTGTAACAGGTATTGCTATTAAAACCGCTGGTATTTGAATCTGTTTTGTCGCCTTTCGGTTTTCTACTCTTTACTTCCGTATATTATAGCTTAAGTTCATAGCACAGCGTTTCTCACGAGCGACCCAGTCTCCACTGTGACGATAGTCTGGAGGCCAACTGTATAGCGTGAACGAATCTCTTCAGACTGCCGTACGTGTCACGTGAACACTGAATGCTCTCCTGGAGTAGATAGTGATCGGTCACCTCAAGCTTTTGTTGAAAAGGCTATAATAGACTTTTTGTAGTGGAGGTGCATCGAAAACTCGGCGACAGGCAAGGGACGCGGCATTAACATGAATGTGGCAGAAAATTTCCCTCTTCTGGATGTTTTATATACTATGAAAGCGCTATCTCTGATCCTACACGTACTCAACACCAAAAGCTGGACTCATCGCAGGGCAATCCGTCCATTTGCTTTTACTATGTGGCAGCAGGCTTGTCAGGGTTAATCGACAATCGAGTAGGAGCACCTTTGAAAAAGGGTCCCAGAAAGTAGTTGGGCCATTTAGAACTTGAGATTTTTGTATCAATAGTAGCTGTTGGCACAGATATGCTCAAACACAGAATGAAACCTTAAAAGTAACTGTTATACTAGTTATCATAAGATACTGTTCACGTAAGTCACTTGCTTATAGGGGTCATCGCATGATGGATAGATCGATAGTGACAAACTCTTTTATTCCAATGTAGCATGCCCACATATATCGGGATTATTGAATTCGCAGAATAATCGACATTGAAGTTATGCAATTTCGCATCAACTATATTGCATGTCCATGTATACAGCTTAGTGGTCAGCGTGCAGTTGGTTCCAGGCTTCAGAAAACTACCGCGAGAGCGCGCGCGGCGAAACGCGCCTCCTCAAATCAGAAAATACATACTCCGAAACAATGTTTTAAGCGCAGTTCGCATAGATTTCTCTTTCTCTTTTACACAAGTGGTGCCACGGCACAGCGGCACTACTTCAGAAGCCGCCCCTGGCCTTCATACCTCTCGCAGAAAATCTACTGTTCTCTGTCGGCTTCGCAGTGGCCACACTTGGTTGAACCACAGCCATACCCGCTGAAGTGAGAATCTATTCCACTGTCGGCGTGGCTTCTATCTAATAGTGACTCACATCCGACTGAACTGCACTAATTTGACCACCTTATAGCGAAACCCCCTGAGAGTTCATCAACTTGTCCGTGTTGCTAGTTTTCAAGTAGTAATGGGGGTGTCGGAGCACTGGTTGGATGCAAAGGGCACTTCTCCTGTCGAATAACGTGTCCCGAAGACCTCCATCTGCTTTCTGAAAAGGACGAATCTCCCACCTTCACAATTTTACCCTTCTCTCACTTTGTCGGGAACTGTTTTTGTGTCCTTCCTCTCTGGGGACTATTCCCGGTTTGAAACAAAGAGGATTCAGGGAGCGATGCCATCATAGTTTGATCCCTTTAGCCACATCTGAATAATGGGACCACAGAAATGTGATGTGCATTCAGTGCAGTATACGTCATCTGAAATGTCGGTTTCTGTTAAGCCATAGCCGGCCGTTATGGCCGAGAGGTTCTAGGGGCTGCAGTCCAGAACCGCACTGCTGCTACGGTCGCAGGTTCGAATCTTGCCTCGGGCATGGATGTGTGTGATGTCCTTAGGTTAGTTAAGTTGAGTAGTTCTAAGTCTAGGGGACTAATGACGTCAGATATCAAGTCCCATAGTGCTTAGAGCCATTTTAACGATTTGTTAAGCCATAACATCAGATATCCATGTCAACAAACTTCTGCAACCTTTCTTTCAACCTTTCTAACAACTGAAAAAGAAAAAAAGAAAACATGAGGGAAGGAAATAACTGATGTTCCAATCGACGATGTAATCGGAAATGACTTATCCTGGGAGATCTAAGTGATAACGTGTTGTATTCACCAAATAATTTCAGCGCCGAATACCCTGTCATAGAAAATACATGCTGTTTGAGATGCCTTGCTTTCATGTAGCAACCGTCTTGTCGCAGGGAAAATTAGGCTACAATAAAAATAAAGTTGGCAACACAAGGAGAAACAATTGACAACCATTCATTAAAATAATAAACAGAGTGGTAAAAACAGTCTGAAAAACTTGTAAGTGTGTCGCAGGGTAGGCTGTGCTGCGAAAGAATTGTTAAGAAGAAATTCTATACGTTGCGTCGTTTCCTTGTTCATCGCTCGTAGGACTGACGTCAGCCCATCAGGCGGCAGCGCGCTCAAATTCACACTGCCAGCCAGACAAAATTAGTGTCAGTTGTTATCATAACGTAGATAACAGCGTACAAAACTGCTCAGTCTTGGGCTCGGATTGGATCTTTAAAATTTTTGTATCGCTTTCTTGTTCGGTTTCAGGAAATCAAAAGAAGAATTTGTTTGGTGACACGAACTCTGGTGGGCCGCATGGATTTTCTCGAGTGGCGGTCTGATTGGCAAACGTCGATGCTACGAGCAATTAACTCAGAAACAGTGCAAACTATCGAGTTTTTTCTTAACAATTATTTCTTAGCACACCCTACTCTGCCACACCCTTACGAACTTATAAGACTGTTTCTGCACATTCCGCTTATACAAATACTCAACGTTATTTTGCTGATGAAAAAATGAAGCATAACAACCTATGACCAGGTACTGAATACGGGCCTGAACCTAACTCCAGTGAACGAAGACTAAACTGATCGATTAGTAGTTCCAGTCTCTCTCTGCAGCCTGCGGCAGTTTTCACACAGCGACACAACGCGTTTACCGTGACATTGGGGAATGACTGTGAGTTGGTCACTGCTAGCAATCGTTAACTATAAAAATTTGTCGATTGGAGCTGTACATCCTCTTTAATTTGAGATGTTCATGTACGAAATATTCGTCTGATGTCATGTAGAAACATGATATAGTGCCTGTTCTGGGTGCCATCTGTTTTGTAATAGCATAACTATGGCGATTGGATTGGGCTATTCGCAGAAATTATTACAGAAGCGTCGATTGTTCCCTGCTGGGTGCGATATCCGTGTGCTGACTAACTATAACTGTGTCTTATCACGCTGGAGACTGGTCCTGGAGTGTGGCGCTCTCTGTGTACACAGCTACACAGCAGTTTACAGAGAGAAGAAGTACTGTGTAGTAAAACACAGAATTAAGCCGTTGGGTGATTTGTATGTGGGCGTGAGAGAATGTTGCACAGTGATGAACGAGAGCAGAAATTACGTTATTGTGACTGAGTTGAAAATGTTGAGGTGGAATCTGAGCTAGAGATGTATATAGTAACAATGTAGTGAATAGCATACATCTATGTCAGATATAGCCCACTGCACATCCATCACCTGACAGTAGAAGCGTGTCCTGTCAATGAAATACGTTGCCGGTGCTGCAGAGGTATTCGTGAGGCTTACTGAAAGGTCACAGAACCTACTTAATTACAACTGAATACGTTGTATTTTATAGTTCTGTTTCTGCTTCCACGTTTCCTTTATTTAGATACTTTATGCCACTAATTATTTTAAGCACTTACGTACATTTCATTATATATGGGGGAATATCAAGTAGGCTGAAACTTGAAAGGGAATTTATATTGAGGAGAGATGCGTGCTATGATGGAATATCATGCTAGGATAGTATATCGTAGATATATGAGACTTGAGAAAGTCTATGTAACCATATAATTTCATTCGATTTAGTTATGTCAGATTTTATCCTACTAACGATCTCACAGTATTTCACAAGTCCAGTGAACGATCATCTAGACTGAGATACTCCGATGGCCCGAAATAGTTTTGAAGATTGATAGCTATTATCTCATTGTTATCTGTCTGTACATAGCTGAAAACATTTTCTTCTCGCGACATAAAAGTAATAATAGGTAACGAGCTATTAAAAATGACGAAGTACACCCTGTCGGCAAAGTAGGGAGATATCAGATAAAATGCAATGACGGCAGGTCGACCACGGTGCAGACAAGTAGAAACTTTACAGACCGACACTGACAACACCTAAGACCATTAAGAAATTAAAGTGCGCAATTCCCGTTTGTTGACTACCCAATATCGCACTGCAGTCACTAGAAGGTACACAAGGAACGGCCCAACTCCTTACACAGGGCAATCACCAGCTGGAAGTGGAATTAAACTGCCGTATTCTGAACGTAATTACATGTGGTACAGGTTTCTCAGTGGTCAAACGGCACATTGCGCTACATGGTATTCAATATACAAAGTGAATTACCATTAAAAACACAATACACCCAAACAGTCAGAATCCCCCCCCCCCCCCCCGCGAGCGCGAGCTCTCACACACACACACATACACACACACACACACACACACACACACACAGAGAGAGTGAGAGAGGGGGGGGGGAGGGGGGAGAGAGAGGATATTTTCCTCACCTCTTCCCTTCCACACCGTCAACTCCACACTGTCGGCCTTCCATAGCGACACGCACACACCGATTCACACGAGTACCGACAAAATCCACTCGAGAGAACTAGTAAATCCCACCCGAATACAAGCAAATGTCATGGATGACGATGACAGTCATGGTAGCAGAACAAACGATTGGCCCTAACCTTGTAAGAACGCAAAAGTGGAGAGGTACTGTCCGAACATGTCGTAATCAAAAGGGCTACAGCTGAAACCCATGAATCTCTGAGAGAATCATTTAAGTCAAAGCTACTATTGTTGTAGCCTTCAATCCGAGGACTGGTTTGATACGCTCTCCATTCTTTTAAGTCCTGTGCAAACCTCTTCATCTATGGCAACTTACATCCATTTGAACCTGCTGTTGTATTCGAATTGTGGTCCCTTGTATAATTTTTACCCCATACGCTTCCTTCATTACTAAAAAATTCATTGACGCCTTGGAATATGATCTACGAGCGACCGATCTAGGCTTTATTCAGATTCAGACTGCGCCATAATTTTTTCCACAGTTCAGAACTTCCTCATTAGTTATTCAATATAGCCATCTAACTTTCAACACGGTGTGACATCAAATTTCAAAACCTGTCGTCCTTGTCTGAAATGTTTATTGTTCATGTTTCACTTCTGTCAAAGAACGCACTCCGTAGAAATATCGTCACAAACGACTTCCTAACATATGTATTAGAGGCTAACAAATATCTCTTCTATCAAGAGCTGCAATTTATAAACCCCTCCTTCGGCCTTTTTTTTTTTTTTTTGGTCATCGGTCTACTGACTGGTTTGATGCGGCCCGCCACGAATTCCTTTCCTGTGCTAACCTCTTCATCTCAGAGTAACACTGGCAACCTACGTCCTCAATTATTTGCTTGACGTATTCCAATCTCTGTCTTCCTCTACAGATTTTGCCCTCTACAGCTCCCTCTAGTACGATGGAAGTGATTCCCTCATGTCTTAGCAGATGTCCTATCATCCTGTCCCTTCTCCTTATCAGTGTTTTCCACATATTCCTTCCCTCTCCGATTCTGCGTAGAACCTCCTCATTCCTTACCTTATCAGTCCACTTAATTTTCAACATTCGTCTATAGCAACACATCTCAGATGCTTCGATTCTCTTCTGTTCCGGTTTTCCCACAGTCCATGTTTCACTACCATACAATGCTGTACTCCAGACGTACATCCTCAGAAATTTCTTCCTCAAATTAAGGCCGGTATTTGATATTAGTAGACTTCTCTTGGCCAGAAATGCCTTTTTTGCCATAGCGAGTCTGCTTTTGATGTCCTCCTTGCTCAGTTATTTTACTGCCTAGGTAGCAGAATTCCTTAACTTCATTGACTTCGTGACCATCAATCCTGATGTTAAGTTTCTCGCTGTTCTCATTTCTACTACTTCTCATTACCTTCGTCTTTCTCCGATTTACTCTTAAACCATACTGTGTACTCATTAGACTGTTCATTCCGTTCAGCAGATTATTGAATTCTTATTCACTTTCACTCAGGATAGCAATGTCATCAGCGAATCCTATCATTGATATCCTTTCACCTTGTATTTTAATTCCACTCCTGAACCTTTCTTTTATTTCCATAATTGCTTCCTCGATATACAGATTGAAGAGTAGGTGTGAAAGGCTACAGCCTTGTCTTACACCCTTCTTAATACGAGCACTTCGTTCTTGATCGTCCACTCTTATTATTCCCTCTTGGTTGTTGTGCATATTGTATATGACCCGTCTCTCCCAATAGCTTACCCCTACTTTTTTCAGAATCTCGAACAGCTTGCACCATTTTATACTGTCAAACGCTTTTTCCAGGTCGACAAATCCTATGAAAGTGTCTTGATTTTTCTTTAGCCTTGCTTCTATTATTAGCCGTAACGTCAGAATTGCCTCTCTCGTCCCTTTACTTTTCCTAAAGCCAAACTGGTCGTCACCTAGCGCATTCTCAATTTTCCTTTCCATTCTTCTGTATATTATTCTTGTAAGCAGCTTCGAAGATTGAGCTGTTAAGCTGATTGTGCGATAATTCTCGCACTTGTCAGCTCTTGACGTCTTCGGAATTGTGTGGATGATGCTTTTCCGAAAGTCAGATGGTATATCGCCAGACTCATATATTCTACCCACCAACGTGAATAGTCGTTTTGTTGCCACTTCCCCCAATGATTTTAGAAATTCTGATGGAATGTTATCTATCCCTTATGCCTTATTTGACCGTAAGTCCTCCACGGCTCTTTTAAATTCCGATTCTAATACTGGATCCCCTATCTCTTCTAAATCGACTCCTGTTTCTTCTTCTATCACATCAGACAAATATTCACCCTCATAGAGGCTTTCAATGTATTCTTTCCACCTATCTGCTCTCTCCTCTGCATGTAACAGTGGAATTCCCGTTGCACTCTTAATGTTACCACCGTTGCTTTTAATGTCACCAAACGTTGTTTTGACTTTCCTGTATGCTGAGTCTGTCCTTTAGACACTCGTATCTTTTTCGATGTCTTCACATTTTTCCTGCAGCCATTTCGTCTTAGCTTCCCTGCACTTCCTATTTATTTCATTCCTCAGCGACTTGTATTTCTGTATTCCTGATTTTCCCGGAACATGTTTGTAATTTCTCCTTTCATCAGTCAACTGAAGTATTTCTTCTGTTACCCATGGTTTCTTGGTAGCTACCTTCGTTGTACCTATGTTTTCCTTCCCAACATCTGTGATGGCCCTTTTTAGAGATGTCCATTCCTCTTCAACTGTACTGCCTACTGTGCTATTCCTTATTGCTTTATCTAAAGCGTTAGAGAACTTCAAACGGATCTCGTCATTCCTTAGTACTTCCGTATCCCACTTCTTTACGTATTGATTCTTCCTGACTAATGTCTTGAACTTCAGCCTATTCTTCATCACTACTACATTGTGATCTGAGTCTATATCTGCTCCTGGGTACGCCTTACAATCCAGTATCTGATTTCGGAATGATGTAATCTAATTGAAATCTTCCCGTATATCCCGGCCTTTTCCAAGTATACCACCTCCTCTTGTGTTTCTTCAACAGGGTATTCGCTATTACTAGCTGAAACTTGTTACAGAACTCAATTAGTCTTTCTCCTATATCATTCCTTGTCCCAAGCCCATAATCTCCTGTAATCTTTTCTTCTACTCCTTCCCCTACAACTGCCTTCCAGTCCCCCAAGACTATTAGATTTTCGTCCCCCTTTACATACTGCATTACCCTTTCAATATCCTCATACACCTTCTCTATCTGTTCATCATCAGCTTGCGACGTCGGCATGTATACCTGAACTATCGTTGTCGGTGTTGGTCTGCTGTCGATTCTGATTAGAACAATCCGGTCACTGAACTGTTCACAGTAACACACCCTCTGCCCTACCTTCCTATTCATAACGAATCCTACACCTGTTATACCATTTTCTGCTGCTGTTGATATTACCCGATACTCATCTGACCAGAAATCATTGTCTTCGTTCCACTTCACTTCACTGACCCCTACTATATCTAGATTGAGTCTTTGCATTTCCCTTTTCAGATGTTCTAGTTTCCCTACCACGATCAAGCTTCTGACATTCCACGCCCTGACTCGTAGAACGTTATCCTTTCGTTGATTATTCGATCTTTTTCTCATGGTAACCTTCCCCTTGGCAGTCCCCTCCCGAAGATCCGAGTGGGGGACTATTCCGGTATCTTTTGCCAATGGAGAGATCATCATAACTTCGGTCATCATCTGTTACTTTGCTGTCCAAATAGCGAAACTTGTCACCTGTTTCTAGTATCTCATTCCTAATACGTTTTTTCGTCACTGCCTTATATATTTCGACTACGTTCGGTTGCCTTTTATTAATTTTGCCGATGTTCGTATAGTGTCTTTTCAAGACAATATCGGTTCCATACAAATTCTTAAGGCCAAGGGTGGCTGGCCACTCCTATAAGCAGTGGAACTAAGTTGATGGCATCAGCATCCATTAGCACAGTTCCCAGGGTGGAGTAGTATTGGAGTGGCGAGTGGTTACCGGGCTGCAGCCTGATGAGCCATGAAGAAAATATCATGAAGTCAATATATATTTTATAAGTGAAAAAGCTATGCGGTGGCAACACACTATAACACCCATGCTGAAGACAGAGGGTTGTGCGGGTATTGATTAAGCAAGCTGTCTGCAGCCTTCTGTAGTTCACGATGGTGCCAATGACTCAGCGGAATTGTGTACGGTGGCACAAGTGCGCCTACTGGTTGATGCTGCAATCCCTTCTGGGGTAGAGAGACATCAATAACGTAGCCCCTGCCACCCTCAACCTTTCTTGGAATTGGAGGCATGGAGGCCTAGAGAGACAGTATGCCCACATTCGATGATAGTTACGCAGCTGTACCATTCAATACTGTAGGGTAGGGGGAAGACACTGACTCTATAAGGCCAAAATGTGGCCCACTGACTGGGAGGTGTGAAGTCTGCATCGTCGGAGTCTTTGTTGGCCACTTGTAGATTCGTGTCAACTCTTAGACCATGTCGACCTGTAGACCATATCAACTCGCAGACTGTCGTAGACCTCGTCTCATTGATGATGGCTGCCAGGCTGCATGAATCTCTCTAAAATGAATATAATTTATACTGACTTGATCAGTAGTTGTTTTTCCAAACACCCACCGCTTGCCGTGATGTATCCACAAAGGAGCCTACAGTGCAGGTGCAAAGTAATAGTGAAACTAGTAAACTTAGATTCTGCACCCCCGTCTTGTTTCTTACAAATACTTCATAATAAATGTATTCACTTAAGAAATTTCTTGTCCGTACCACAACAGCGAGTATGCCTAATTTTATTTAGTAATTTCTTACTAGCTGCAGGGTATCAATTACGTCGGTAACTAATGCACTGTCAAGCTAATTGGCTGTTCTTGCCTAACGTAGATTAGGGACGCACAAAGTGGAGTAATAGCCACCAAGGTGTTTGCTATAGTGACGCTCATGTTCACGCAATGCATATTACCTCGGTATCGCTGCACACGGTGAGATACTATTCTGTACAAATAAATACCTCCCATATAGCTACAAATTTTCCCGAGGAGTAGATAAGGTCAGATCCCAGGTTGTTGTTAAGGTTCGTCAGGTTCTGTGTCATGAGTGCTTCTAGGTGTGTGTATGGTCAGTGCAATGAAGACTGTGTCATATGTATAGTGATGCTCCCACTAATGGTAGCTGTAGGACGGAAGGTCGACCACGTGGTTTCGCAGTTTGAATCATTAATTAATAACCTACTATCATCCAGCTCTAACCATACCGTGTCTCTATGCCTCCTCTGTTCACAGTAATTTGTAGCAATCACCCTATCACCCTGAAATCAGACATGGAATAGATCCAGTGCATGCTCTAGAATGTTCAGAAGGCACCCTTTCCTCCTCGGCTTATTGTGGATGCTTGCAGCACCATGTCGACTCGTATAAGTGGCGTATAGCTCCCCATGCAGATCCATCCATGTCAGACCGGACCAATCGAACAGGGCAAAACGTAACCCACTCCCTTTTGCAGCGATTAGCTTTTCCGCTGATATTAACACTTACCTTTCCCCATCCTCGGAAGTCAACAACACTTCCATTGTTCTTATGTATGCGTAATTCTTATCTGCTGTTAGAAGCAGAGTTTTGACAGTCATATAGTTTTTGAGTTCTTGCCACTGGGAATTTGACAAGCATAAATATTCGTTCCCCCCCATGAACCATGGACCTTGCCGTTGGTGGGGAGGCTTGCGTGCCTCAGCGATACAGATAGCAGTACCGTAGGTGCAACCACAACGGAGGGGTATCTGTTGAGAGGCCAGACAAACGTGTGGTTCCTGAAGAGGGGCAGCAGCCTTTTCAGTAGTTGCAAGGGCAACAGTCTGGATGATTGACTGATCTGGCCTTGTAACATTAACCAAAACAGCCTTGCTGTGCTGGTACTGCGAACGGCTGAAAGCAAGGGGAAACTACAGCCGTAATTTTTCCCGAGGGCATGCAGCTTTATTGTATGATTACATGATGATGGCGTCCTCTTGGGTAAAATATTCCGGAGGTAAAATAGTCCCCCATTCGGATCTCCGGGCGGGGACTACTCAACAGGATGTCGTTATCAGGAGAAAGAAAACTGGCGTTCTACGGATCGGAGCGTGGAATGTCAGATCCCTTAATCGGGCAGGTAGGTTAGAAAATTTAAAAAGGGAAATGGATAGGTTAAAGTTAGATATAGTGGGAATTAGTGAAGTTCGGTGGCAGGAGGAACAAGACTTCTGGTCAGGTGACTACAGGGTTATAAATACAAAATCAAATAGGGGTAATGCAGGAGTAGGTTTAAAAATGAATAGGAAAATAGGAATGCGTGTAAGCTACTGCAAACAGCATAGTGAACGCACTATTGTGGCCAAGATAGATACGAAGCCCACACCTACTACAGTAGTACAAGTTTATACGCCAACTAGCTCTGCAGATGACGAAGGAATTGAAGAAATGTATGATGAAATAAAAGAAATTATTCAGATTGTGAAGGGAGACGAAAATTTAATAGTCATGGGTGACTGGAATTCGAGTGTAGGAAAAGGGAGAGAAGGAAACATAGTAGGTGAATATGGATTGGGGCTAAGAAATGAAAGAGGAAGCCGCCTGGTAGAATTTTGCATAGAGCACAACCTAATCATAACTAACACTTGGTTTAAGAATCATGAAAGAAGGTTGTATACATGGAAGAACCCTGGAGATACTAAAAGGTATCAGATAGATTATATAATGGTAAGACAGAGATTTAGGAACCAGGTTTTAAATTGTAAGACATTTCCAGGGGCAGATGTGGACTCTGACCACAATCTACTGGTTATGACCTGTAGATTAAAACTGAAGAAACTGCAAAAAGGTGGGAATTTAAGACGATGGGACCTGGATAAACTAAAAGAACCAGAGGTTGTACAGAGATTCAGGGAGAGCATAAGGGAGCAATTGACAGGAATGGGGGAAATAAATACAGTAGAAGAAGAATGGGTAGCTTTGAGGGATGAAGTAGTGAAGGCAGCAGAGGATCAAGTAGGTAAAAAGACGAGGGCTAGTAGAAATCCTTGGGTAACAGAAGAAATATTGAATTTAATTGATGAAAGGAGAAAAAATATAGAATGCAGTAAGTGAAGCAGCCAAAAAGGTATATAAACGTCTCAAAAATGAGATCGACAGGAAGTGCAAAATGGCTAAGCAGGGATGGCTAGAGGACAAATGTAAGGATGTAGAGGCCTATCTCACTAGGGGTAAGATAGATACCGCCTACAGGAAAATTAAAGCGACCTTTGGAGATAAGAGAACGACTTGTATGAATATCAAGAGCTCAGATGGAAACCCAGTTCTAAACAAAGAAGGGAAAGCAGAAAGGTGGAAAGAGTATATAGAGGGTCTATACAAGGGCGATGTACTTGAGGACAATACTATGGAAATGGAAGAGGATGTAGATGAAGATGAAATGGGAGATATGATACTGCGTGAAGAGTTTGACAGAGCACTGAAAGACGTGAGTCGAAACAAGGCCCCGGGAGTAGACAACATTCCATTAGAACTACTGATGGCCTTGGGAGAGCCAGTCATGACAAAACTCTACCATCTGGTGAGCAAGATGTATGAAACAGGCGAAATACCCTCAGACTTCAAGAAGAATATAATAATTCCAATCCCAAAGAAAGCAGGTGATGACAGATGCGTAAATTACCGAACTATCAGTTTAATAAGTCACAGCTGCAAAATACTAACACGAATTCTTTACAGACGAATGGAAAAACTAGTAGAAGCCAACCTCGGGGAAGATCATTTTGGATTCCGTAGAAACACTGGAACACGTGAGGCAATACTGACCTTAAGACTTATCTTAGAAGAAAGATTAAGGAAAGGCAAACCTACGTTTCTAGCATTTGTAGACTTAGAGAAAGCTTTTGACAATGTTGACTGGAATACTCTCTTTCAAATTCTAAAGGTGGCAGGGGTAAAATACAGGGAGCGAAAGGCTATTTACAATTTGTACAGAAACCAGATGGCAGTTATAAGAGTCGAGGGATATGAAAGGGAAGCAGTGGTTTGGAAGGGAGTAAGACAGGGTTGTAGCCTCTCCCCGATGTTGTTCAATCTGTATATTGAGCAAGCAGTAAAGGAAACAAAAGAAAAATTCGGAGTAGGTATTAAAATTCATGGAGAAGAAATAAAAACTTTGAGGTTCGCCGATGACATTGTAATTCTGTCAGAGACAGCAAAGGACTTGGAAGAGCAGTTGAATGGAATGGACAGTGTCTTGAAAGGAGGATATAAGATGAACATCAACAAAAGCAAAACAAGGATAATGGAATGTAGTCTAATTAAGTCGGGTGATGCTGAGGGAATCAGATTAGGAAATGAGGCACTTAAGGTAGTAAAGGAGTTTTGCTATTTGGGGAGCAAAATAACTGATGATGGTCGAAGTAGAGAGGATATAAAATGTAGGCTTGCAATGGCAAGGAAAGCGTTTCTGAAGAAGAGAAATTTGTTAACATCCAGTACTGATTTAAGTGTCAGGAAGTCATTTCTGAACGTATTCGTACGGAGTGTAGCCATGTATGGAAGTGAAACATGGACGATAAGTAGTTTGGACAAGAAGAGAATAGAAGCTTTCGAAATGTGGTGCTACAGAAGAATGCTGAAGATTAGATGGGTAGATCACATAACTAATGAGGAAGTATTGAATAGGATTGGGGAGATGAGAAGTTTGTGGCACAACTTGACCAGAAGAAGGGATCGGTTGGTAGGACATGTTCTGAGGCATCAAGGGATCACCAATTTAGAATTGGAGGGCAGCATGGAGGGTAAAAATCGTAGAGGGAGACCAAGAGATGAATACACTAAGCAGATTCAGAAGGATGTAGGTTGCAGTAGGTACGGGGAGATGAAAAAGCTTGCACAGGATAGAGTAGCATGGAGAGCTGCATCAAACCAGTCTCAGGACTGAAGACCACAACAACAACCACAAATATTCGTTCTTTGTCGGTACTGATTCCTGTGTAAGGGTCAGCTCACTGAGAGGGTAAATCAGTGTTCGCCGGGGTGATAGCTGTCTGCACTTACCACAGTGTCACAAGAGATTGCCCAGGAGGCAGTAACGTGGGGCATAGACGACCATGCACCTCATGATAGCTGGCCTCCTGCTATGGCATCACTTATAGCTGTGTGTTCCATATTCCGTCAGCTATTAACCGTAAAAGTCTCGCTACAGCCTTGTGTCTAATAAATTCTACTTGTTCTGTATAGTGCCCAGGTCGTGCTTTACTACGCCGATAGCCTTTTTTATACATCCCATGAACTCTAAGATTTGCCCCATTAATGTACGCAGGCTATTCAGTTCGCCCTATACTAGGTTCATCATTTGCTTGGTGTGCCATTGTATTACAGCTTTGTTACTATCAGCACTTCCTTCATTTTCTCAAGAGTACAGTTCGATTTTCTGTCTTCATCGGCACCTATGCTCTAGAATACTGTCTTCAGTAGCTTCCTTCCTGCAACCAACCATACCCTCTTATGTGTTCGTAATGTACATAGCCCCCAGTTTATCAGTTGGTATAACCATTTGTAAGACACACGAAGCGTCTGACACAACCCTTGCAATTCATCCAGCACTCCCATTTCTCCTGCCTCAATGTGGAATTTTGAAAATGCTCTTTCTAACCTGAATAATTCATTCCTCACTTTCCATGCACCAGCCATTAGCCATCACAAGACGTCACGTGACTGTAGTACTTCGAAAACAGAGTTGCTGCTGCAGCAGCGTGACTCCATAAGGACGTTGTCAGCAAGAGCACTGTGTCACTAGTGAGGTGTGAGTCGGCTTGAGAGAGCAGCCAGACACCTTCCGAGAGAGTAAGACCGAGCCAGTAATATGAGAGCGAAGCGTGGGGAACAACCGAGTTGCCTTACAGGACGTATTAGATCGGAAGCCTGCTTAGTGGTGGTCTAGTCAGCGGTCGATGAAAGGAGAGTGCTGTCTGAACAGTGGAAGGACGTCATGCATGGTACTGTTTGCAATAGAATGATCTGTTTCTGGCAGTTCCTAAAAAGCGTGCATTCGGATAACATCATGTGCTGTGTAAGTGTACTGTCATACAGCGCTTCCTTATTCCTGGTGTCAGTTGTTGTTGATTGTCTTCATTACATGACTGACAGAGCAGACAGTGTGTACACAGGTCTTTGCAAGGGTGACTGTTTATTGTCACGTGCTTGTTGAGCATATTTGCAGCACGTTACCCCAGATCTTGAATAATTGTATTTTGACACGTTGTGAATGTACTCAGTGAACCACCAGGCTACGTTACAGAATGTTTTGAGAAATGACGTAACCATGCGTAAGAAAAAGCAACCTCTTGGCATCTTTCTCTGACTTTGATCCAGTGCTGTTGTAACTACCACTCTGATTCGTTTAGCAAGGAATGAGTTACCAAGTTTTGGACTTTAATTAATTGTAAGGTTTCTGTGATTTTGTCTTGACTGAGAGGGCATTAGTCTATTACTGAGTACCTTTTGTTATTCAGCCACTTGCTGTTGGACTTTAACACATTACTCTTACAGATTTTGTTTGAGATTGGTTGTAATATAAAATGTCTGCCATGTTACGTAAAAACGTATGACATAAAAAAGTCAGAAATACAATTCAGCCCTGTCTCTTCCTGTTATGTAACAATATAATAGAGTGGTTTTGTGATGTTCAGCTGTGAGGAATAGAACTAGCTTAGAGACTGTTTTTGCTTCACCTGTTTGGGTTCTTTCCCTATGCCGCATACTGCTCTGCTTGCTGCTCTGTTTTAGTGCGGCCAGAGTGGAGGTGACGGGGATGGTGAACCTATACTTGTGTGAACTCAAGTATGCAGTCCAGATCAGGAGCACAGATACAATCGGATGTGCAGCTGAAAGAGATACTCAATGGTCTGGTGACCCCTAGACATGCAGCTGGTGGAGGTAAGTGCGAATGACATTCTTAAATAGTTCAAATGGCTCTGAGCACTATGGGACTTAAGTTCTGAGGTCATCGGTCCCCTAGAACTTAGAACTACTTAAACCTAACTAACCTAAGGACATCACACACATCCATGCCCGAGGCAGGATTCGAACCTGCGACCGTAGCGGTCGCGCGGTTCCAAACTGCAGCGCCAACCGCTCGGCCACTTCGGCCGGCGAATGTCATTCTTAGTCAGTTGACATTGTCCGAGCTAGTTGCAGTAATTGGGGTGTAAGAAATCAGTAAACAATCATGTTATGAGGGTAGTAGCATATGGTCACGAGGGTTGAATTACATGAAAATACTCGAGGATTTGTATAGTAGCACCAAGGAAGTGGCCAAATCTGATAAATTTTATGTTCGTTACAGAATCAGGTGATATGTTTGCAACATCGTACTCAAGCACTGCTGAGTAAGATTTTGGAACATTTAGTGAAAAGTGAAAGATATTATGGGAATAAGATGGAAAATGTGGAAAGCGTGGCATTTAGGCACGTTGAACATATCTCTGGATAATTAGAAGGTTGCCTAAACCCTTAATAGGATTATTAAGTCAAGGAAAGATGCTATCAGTTAGAAGAAACGAGCAAATTGAACATACCTTAAGTTTATTCTAGATTTACAGAATCAAGGAGAGGTGGTAGGATTAAAGGAATTCCAGTTTTTTCAGTTCCTGGTACCAATGGCCTGGGGTCATTTAGAACAGACTTTACGGGATTCTATGGAGAAAAAACATTGCCGTCTACGCAATTTCGTGAACTGATCTGTAGCAGATATTCGAACCTGCGGCCGTAGCGGTCGCGCGGTTCCAGACTGTTTTTGATATGGGGATTTCCTTGAGATACATAGGTTAGTAATAACAGTATGTTCTGAAGTATAACACAAATAAATTACCACACTTACAATGAGTCTTTTATCATGCAATTACGAGTGCCGTTTGATTGCAACCCGTGAATGTATTAATAAAATGATGTAGTATTAATAGCGGTGTGCCGAAATAAATCCGATCTGGACAAGACGTAGAAAACAAAAGGTACATCTAATTCTGCTAATCATCTGACGATAAAAAATCTTCAAATTATTCCAGCGGCTGCATACAATATTTATACAGCGGTGGACTATATGTCTGGCTCAAATTATTTCTTTCTTTATAATTACGTTTTCTGCTAAAAAAAGCTCAGCATGCAAATGTGCCTTTAAAATTTCATAACATCCATAAAGACATTCATAAATTTGGATCTCTATCTGGGAGAGGGTCTCATGTAAGCTGACTAATTTAAGTGAAATAGCTTTGTTGGGGAATATGAATTTTGCAGTTATGTTGCGTACGTCAGTGCGCCCGTGGTGGTTAGTAATGATGATGCTAGAATTGTGGTGACGTCCGAAGAATGAGGTATCTCACGACAGAACCGCACGTAGCGGCAGTCGCTGCCTGGCGTAGCGACTAATGAGAGACGTAGGCATAGGCACGCTCTCAAGAGGTTCCATATGCCGTCACTGCCGGAAGAATATTTACGTCAAAGCGCTTATGACAACAGCATCGACTGACTTCAGACCCATCAGTGGGAGATGTATTAGAAGTCAGAACTGTATCGATGTTCACATGTACATGGGGAGAAGAGATTATCGTTCTGTGTTTTATCAAATGATAAATTCGTGTTCAGCGAGACAAACAAATACATATACTCTACTGCGAACATGGGTTCTTCACAAGTTAAGTATTTTCTATATTCTGTGTTTGTTGTAGTAACCACTCACCCTCCTCCAGAAGTAAATCTAGGCTTGCTTAAAAAAAACTTTGCGCTCTGCCGTACGGCAGGTCTTGCCAAGGGGGAAGCCTCGTCAGTGGTGGTCTCCCGTTGCTTCCCACTGGTGATATTGAAACGATAATGAGGACAACACCCAGTTCCTGAGCGGAGAAAATCTCCGACCCAGCCGGGAATCGAACCCCGGCCCCTTAGTGTGACAGACTGCCGCGCTGACCACTCAGCTATCGAGGCAGACCTAGGCTTGCTAGAATCCGCTTTAGTGGCACCACGAATGTCTGGCACTACAAGAATAATACGTGACTACCAGTCCCGTCATTTGAGCCCTTTGCAGTGGAAAAAGTATGAGGAATTTTGTGACGAATTTAATGATGTTTTCATTAGCAGTTAGTGCTGATAAAGATTGGGGTTTGTCAAATAGGACTAGGTGATACAGTTCCGGTTATCACCATTCGTGTTATTAAACGACGCTGTGGATGAAATGCTGCGGAAAAGAGTGATTAAATCATCTATGTCTCCATACTCGTCTCCCACATTTTTTGCTCCGTAACCTCAAGGCAGATTACAGGCTGCGGTTGATTACTGTGCACTCACTAAGAAAACAGTCTTTCAGTCTGTTCCATTACTGGATTTTCAATCCTCCTTTTCGTAGTTTCAAAAGGCTAATATGTCCACCACTTTCGATCATAACCAATTAAGTTCCAAAAATATTTTTAAAATTTGAAATTTTTATTCTTAATTTATAATATCTACGGTGTAAAAAATCAAAATAGTAAAAAATAGCCTAAGAATATTTGTAGGTACTAATATAATGGCTGTCGTCAAAATAAAACACTACGATATGTTATTATTCAAACCTGAACTGCTAATTTTTTATTATATGGAACAAAGCACTTCATACACCGTGTCATATGGCATTCAACACAAAATGGTTTGGTTTCCCTTTGTATTCAAGTCTTACACATCTTATTTATGTGTTTCTTTGATCAATTAGATGACCGATTCCATCAAACCTGATGTCCGATATCGCTATCAACTAAGTAATTTTTGCTTCCAGTACCCAGTTTCAAGCGTGTAACTGTAACAGCACGCCTGAAATCCAGTAAATTCAGTTCATTTTTCCCACGTACCAGTTTGTAGAGATGCGAGGAATTTATGGGATTCATTTCCAGCATACATGTAAATAGGACCAAACAACATTTTCCACCCTTGATTCCTGTTGCATACTTTGCCACTAACCACTAATGGTGGCCAGTTCTTCCCACGTACGCATTATACGAGTTCAAAACCGCAGGTTGTTGCACTTGGGGTTTATTATGTGCTTGTTTGCTGTAGCAGGTAGATGTTCCCAAAATTCATGTTTGTCAAATTTTTGTACAATTGTAACACACTTGTTGTTGCGCCATCTAACAAGTAAGACTTCATCATTCCTGTCGATCTGATAGTCATAATCAGATCGAGCTCCCTTTTTCAGTTTTTATCTGCTGTGGAGAGGACAGTCGCAAACTTGATTCTCTCTGACAGTTCCAGGTGTACGATAAACCAGATTGCTGAGATAAATCGGGTGATGTCTACTGGTGAAGAAATTGTCAAATTACACATAATGGGTGTTTGGCTTTTGAATACAATCCAGCATGATTATGACTACTCTTGACCCCAACAGCAGGTAAACCCTTTCAGTATCTGTTGGATATTTTCCATGGCACAAATCAAATTTCAAACAGTACCCTCGTGGTCCATAAAGGGACCATAACGTATAGACAGGTCTTATAGTTTGTCTCAAATAAAATGATTCAGACCACTTCGTCCATAGTATTTGACTATCATTCCGTATCATATTCAAGAGAGATCTAATTTTGAGTCAGAGATCATGTTTATTTCCATTGGCTAAGTCATTATACGGGAAATGAGCCAGTGTTTTTAACTTCCGATGTTTGTTACTTGACATTGGCTTCTTTATAATTTCTATGCCAACACTTTGACTTCTTACCAGTATAGTTTCACAGCAGGGAGAGTATGGTAGCCAGCAAAGACAAGAAATCCAGCTAAGATCTTCACTTCTTCAGTTGTGAGTATTTAATCTTGCATACTTTTCATATTTTCTGTATAGCTTGGAGTTTATCACTATAAACTCGTATATGCTTCCGTTCTTCAGTTTTTCGAACATATCCTTCGGAGCCAAGTATGAGAGCTGTTCCTTCAGTTTGTCTCTCTTTATTCTGATGCCAACCTCAGTAGCTTGTGGCAGCTTCGAATAAATTTCGGTTGTCGACATCCAGATGCTTTTATTAACTGTAAGCTGTCTCTTCTTCGATTTATTAAGAAGTGAAGTTTCACGTACAGTTTCTTCACTGTTATCTGGTGTTTCATAATGTGATTCAGTAACCGCTGGCACATCAGAGACCTCTACAGTTTCAACAATATGATCCGGACTCTCTTCTTCGTCAGTCAAAAAGTCTGCGGCAGAGGGACATACGGTGAAAAAAATATACTTATCAATATACTCTTGATCATCTGACACTGCATTGTAAAATGAATCACAGTTTATTATTTCTTCTTCAGTGAGGTATCGATCACTTCTGAAGGCCACGATAACCTAAATATATTGAAATGAAAATAGAACAAAATTGAGTAAAATAAACGAAAATATAGTGATATGAAATACAGTGAAGTGACAAACATCATTGGATACCTCATAATTTCGTGTCGGACCTCATTTTGCCCGACGTAGTGCAACAGCTCCACGTGGCATGGACTCAACAAGTCGTTTGAAGTCCCCTGGAGAAATATTGAGCCATGCTGTTTTTCTAGCCGTCCATAACTTCGACAGTGTTGCCGGTGAAGGATTTTGTGCACGAACCGACCTCTCGATTCACGTCGGGCGATGTGGGTGGTCAGATCATTCACTAGAACTGTCCAGTATGTTTTTCAAACAAATGGCGAACAATTTTGGCCCCTGTGACATGGTTTATTGTCATGCATTAAAATTCCATCACTATTTCGGGGCGTGAAGTCCATGAATGGCTGCAGATCGTCTCCAAGCAGCCAACAATCTGGTTTCATGGTTGCGTGGTGTCTGCGCTACACACTAACCCTACCATAGCCTCCTACCAGCAGAAATCGGGATCCTCAATGGTACGATTTTCCAATCGCCTACAGTCCGACCGATATCGTCACCAGTCCAGTAGAGCACTGTAGGCCATATCGTGCTGTTATCAAAGCCATTTGGATATATCGTCTACTGCCATACCCTTGTCGCCAAAATTTCGTCACATTGTCCTAACGGACACGTTAGTCGTACTTTTCAAATTGATTTCACGCAGTTATTTCACGCAGTGTTGCTTGTCTGTTAGCATTGACACCTATACGCAAACGCCGCAGCTCTCGATCGGTGAGTGAAGAACGTCAGTCTCTGACTTGTTCGGGGTGAGAGGTAATTCCTGAAATTTGGTGTTCCCCAGTATGGAATAATAAGATAACAAAATAGTAATCAGAACTAAATAGTAATTCGACCTTAAGAAACTTACGCCCCCAAAAGTTAAATGTTACCCATAAATAAGGTAACAACAAAAATATAGCAACTGTAACGGAACTGAAATGATGGTGGGCTGACAGTAATTTGGAGCCCGTGCGTCGGAAACTAGAGAGTTTCGAGGTTCCAGAAATCAGAATGGAATAGTAAAAGGTGGTAGGAATGAACCGCAAATTAACATGATGAGAGGAAGAGGTCGAGGAGGTAACTCTCAGCGAGGGAGAGGACACTATCAGGGAAACGGGATGCATTATCAAAATCAGGAAAACTAAATACCGCGCAGGTCAAGGGCCTAACGCGCGCGGAAAGAAAGAAATGGCCCAAATATAGGGAAGATCGGAGTAGTCAGTACTATAGTAGGATAGTGCGTCGTTCGCCTGAAGAGCAGTTACATAAACGAAACTTTGCGAAGTATAATGCAGGGATACAAACAGAGGAGAGAGAGCAGGGAGGAATTATTAAGAGAAATGAAGTAGGAAAAGAATATCGGTCGGATGTGAAGGCTCACGTGAATGAAATAAGTACAATTCGAGGTCAGAGTGACGAATTGATGGAGGAAGAGTCAGAGAAGGCGTTGTTTGGCGGTAGGGATGGTAACTGTGCAGAGTGGCAGGGGCAAGGTAGGAGAGATGTGACTTATGGTAAAAGGTTCGTACGAATAGTCGACGAATCGCATCGAGAAGTAATTAAAGAGGAAAGGGTGGATAAGAAAAAGGGGCATAGTGCAGAGATGCATGCCGATTCAGAAATCACCTCGTATGCAGAATATGTACATCAGCTCAGAAGCCAGCCAGCACAATTAGAAAGATCTTCCACTCAAGTGATTAATTTGGACCAGAATATGACAGTGTTAGAGAGCCATACCGATTATGATGTGTACCTAGTGACAGCAAGAGTACATGACTGTGATGAAGATTCCTTTAAAGAAATTAGAGAAAGTGTATCTAACCAAGAGAAAGAGTGTTGTGATCCCTGTAGTACTGAAGCAAATGAGTTGAGTGAGACTGGAATTCCATTAGTAGGGGAAAATAATGAAAGTAAGAGTGGCGAATGCACTATCCAACAAAGGGAAAGTAGAGAAATGGATTATAATTTGCAAGAATTATTTGAATCCGAAGAAGGTCATATTTCTAAGGAGGAGGAATTATCGTCAGAATCATCAGAAAGCATCCAGGGAGGAAAAGAAGTAGAAGAAGTTTCCGATTCCGCAACCGAGAGTTCAGGCATGACAGATTCGAATGAGAACGAGATGGCATTAAAGAGCCTAGACGAAGGACTACTGGAAAAAGTGGTGAAAGAATTTAGGATGAAAAGGAGAAAGAAACCTCCAGATGGAATGGTCAGTATAAAAACCGGAAAAATAATATGGCAAGACTTGGCGGTGGAAAAGGATTTATTATGGGAAGATAAAGAAAGTATGAAAGAGGACAATAGGATGCAAACAATCCTGCCCATTAATGTATGTGGGTACGATTTATATGTATTGTTGGATACGGGTGCTCAAATAAGTGCTATTTCGCACGCATTTTTTGAGATGATCAAAGAGCAACGAGGAGTAGTCATGATGCCAGTAACAGGTGTTAAAGTGATAGGGGCGACAGGGAAATGTAGTAAACCTGTTAAACATCAAGTGATGATGTAATTTAAGATAAAAAACAAGCTATTTTCGAATGCATTTTTAGTAGTTCCAGAGCTCAGTGCCGAGATCATTTTAGGCATTGACTGGTTAATAAAACAGAAAGTAATTATAGATTGTGACAAAGGGATAATAGTTTGTAAAGTTGATAGTGCGATATTAGAAATACCATTTGAATCATCTAGAGTAATGGAAGAGAACCAGCTGAGATGGGTAGAATTTAGAGATGATCATGATTCAGGAATAGGTCAAAAATTCGATTGGTGTCTGGTGAGGCAGATAGTTGAAGATGGAAATAAGGAGACACTCCTTCGAAATGTAGTGGATAAAACGGAAGGATTATCTGATGCCCAAAGGGAGGATCTATGGCAAATTCTGAAAGAAAATCAGGAGGTATTTTCGGACAGACCGGGACGAGTGATAAATTATGAGTACTGCATGGAGGTAGAGGAGCATGAACCTTTCTTTAAACCACCATATAATGTACCCGTGTCTAAGAAAGAAGCAGTTCAAAAAGAAATAGATAAAATGGTTTCATGTGGGGTCATTGAACGGAGTTCTAGCCCATATAATAACCCACTGGTGATAGTAGGTAAGAAGGATGGAAGTGTACGAATAGTGATAGATGCTCGTACTCTGAATAAAGTAGTGAAGAGGGAGTTGGATCGTCCAGAGAACATAGATAATTTATTGCAGAAGTTTAATGGTGTAAAGTACATGACTAGTTTAGACCTAACTGCGGGATACTGGCAAATCCCATTAAGTGAGGAGTCTAGGAAGTACACAGCATTTTTATTCAATGGCAAATGCTACCATTTCACAGTGGTACCATTTGGCCTAAATACTTCCGTTTCAGTGTTCATTCGGGCTTTAGACAAAATTTTAGGGAGTGAACTTAGTTCGCTAATCACGGTTTATGTAGATGATCTGTTAATTGCTACAAGGACATGGGAAGAGCACATGGAGTTATGCGACAGGGTGTTCAAAGCTTTAATTAAAGGAGGAATGACCCTGAACCTGAAAAAATGCGAGTTTGTGAAGAAAGAAATAAAGTTTTTGGGTCACATAGTAACACCAGAGGGAATTGAAAAGGATCCTGATAAAGTCAAAGCAATAAGAAATTTTCCGGCTCCCAAGAATAAAAAACAACTAAAGTCGTTTATAGGACTTTGTTCCTTTTATCGTAAGTATGTGGATGATCAGGTGTTCAATAGCCCACATCTGAACAACCTACTTAAGAAGAACAGTGTGTATATATGGACTGAGGAATGTGAAACAGCATTCAACCGGCTAAAAGACAATTTGGCTAAAAACATAAAGTTATGGCACCCTGACCTGTGTGAACCATTCCACATGGCAACAGATAGTTCAGATTATGGATTGGGAGTATCCATATTTCAGGAGGTAATGATAGATGCGGAAAAAACTCATAGACAAATAGCATTTGCGAGTAGAACCATGTCTAAGTACGAAAGAAACTATACGGTTTCAGAGAAGGAGGCTTTAGCTATAGTATGGGGTTTTAGGAAATTTCAACTTTTCTTATGGGGGCATAAGACTGTGGTCCATACAGACCACAAAGCTTTAATATTTTTGAAGGACTGCAGATTGTTACATAACAGGTTGACCAGATGGGCGCTGTTTTTACAACAATTTGATATAGAGATCAAGTATGTTAAAGGGAAAGAACATGCAGTACCGGATGCTTTGTCGAGATTACCGGAAGGATGTGAGACACTAGAAAGTGTAAAGAATAGGGAAGATGTTTTTGAGGTGAATTACTTCAAAAAAGCGGAAGGGAGAGAAAAAATTAGGGAAATATGTCGGAATATGCGAAGATATCAAAGTGATGATGATGCACTCAAGTCGGTAAAGGTCAAGTTTGACAATCCGGACGCAACTAACATAAGGGCTTCATATAAAATACATAAAGGTGTACTGTATCTTCAAAGATTAAATAATCCAGGGAAGTGGAGAGTATGTTGGCCGGAACAACACACTGAAGTGCTGATAGATTATGTTCACTTGGCATATGGCCATTGTTAGATAAGTTAGATGAATGCATTACCTTTAACAACATGGCACGAAGGGTAGCACAGAGGATAAGATCTTGTGATCTATGCCAAAAGGCGAAAGTAACAAATGCAACTAATCAAGGGCCCATGCAATCAATAAAACCTGATGAAGTATTAGAAATAGTAGCAGTAGATATCTTTGGACCATTACCGAAAACCATGGGGGGTTTTGTGTACATATTTGTAGCAGTTGAACTTTTCTCAAAGTATATAAAGCTATATCCCTTGAGAAAAGCTACTGCCAGAGCTGTGTATGATAAAATGCTGTGTGATTATTTTGTGAAACTAGGGAAGCCAAAGAGAATATTATCAGATAATGGTGTTCAGTTTTGCTCAAAAATGTGGAAGGATGGGATAACTGAGAAACAGGTAGAAGTGGTACATATCTCAGCTTGTCACCCATCAAGCAATCCGGCAGAAAGATACATGCGTGAGATAGGTCGGTTATTTAGGACGTACTGCCATAGCAATCACAAGAAGTGGGGCATGTATGTGAGTGAATTCGAAGAAATCATGAATTCATTAACAAACGAGAGCACTGGATTTACTCCAGAAGAAATCCTGAAAAAGACGAGAAGTAAAAGTCTAGTAGAAGACCTACTAGAATTTCCAGATAGAGTTGAATTATATTATGATAGTAAAAAGAACTTAGTAAAAGACAAGATGAGAAAACAAGCAGATGCGAGGATTCGTCGTCATGACGAAAAAGTAAGGAATCCTAAATTCAAAATAGGTGATCTCGTTCTTGTAAAAACACATGAAAAGTCAAGTGAAATTAATAATGAGATCAGCAAATTTAAATATATACATAATAGACCATTTAAAATAGTGTCCATACCCAATGTGAATGCTTATTATTTAGAGTACCCAGTAACAGGCAAACGCCGGGGAGTGAGAAACATAGTGGATCTCAAAAGGTATGAACCACGAATTCTACCAGATTGAAAATAAATATATAAATAAATATTAAAGTAAACCAATATGTAAATAGTTTTGTTTCTTTTGTTCTATGTGAAAGGTAAATGTTCACTAAAATATGTTGCAGTATTCTAATGAAACTTCTAGTTTAAGTAGAGACTAAACAGACTGGGAAAGACTGAGCTTCTAAAAAAGCCTTAATAGATGTGTAAATAAGTGTTGTGGAAGAGGTAGAAAAGTGAGGAGGTAAAGTGAAAAGGACGGGCTATAAAGTAATAGGCGCATAACGTGTGTTTTACTTGCCTGAGATAAAAGAAGTGTATTTAAAATTTTTGTAAAAAAGATGTTTAAAGTGTACTGTGTTTAGATGTAAGAAAATTGTAAAGAATATATGTAAATCATTTATGTAATGTTTAGCAGGAAAGATAGAAAGAATTGGTGTTTAATTTTAAATAAGTAATATAAGTACCGAGGTGTATCAGTAAGAAAGGGAGAACCCTTGGTAAAAAGCTTCACCAAAATTTCAGATTCATTATAGGAGAGACTTCTTATTGAATTATCACTGTTAGATACTTCAATAAGAAGTGGGGCATGTGTAACGGAACTGAAATGATGGTGGGCTGACAGTAATTTGGAGCCCGCACGTCGGAAACGGGCGCGCTGGTGTGAGACTGCCAGGGAGTGCACCCTGATGCCATCTATTGGCGAAACTGGGAATTAGCGCTGCCTCTCAGGCAATGCACTAAGCTCTCGGAGTCAAATGTATTCTTTTTCTTGGTAATTATAAGTTATTACTGTATGATTTAATGTTATAAGGTGCTAGTAGTAAATTATTATGACTGGTATGAACTCCAGGGTAATAAATATAAATATTCTTAAATACTAAATGATTTCGGTGAAAAGGTGGTAGGGGAACGCCCCCACTCTTGGTGATACGAGCGTAGCTAGAGGTAGCTAGAGACACAGGGACTGAACAATGAAATGGCCTGGGGAGTGTTGACGTGATCGGACGTGCGTAACTGTGCTCACACAAAAGTGATTGTGCAACAGCGAAGAGGCAAATACCGTCGCCGTTTGTGGAGTGGAACGCGACGAATGGTTGTCGAAGCCGTCTCTATGCCACTGGGGCTGATTGTAAGAGTTCCTGAGCCCAGATTTTATGGCGGACGTGCAGAAGCTTATACGAGTGCTACAGCTCGTAGTTCCAGCCGCCATTAAGGGCATTAGGCGTGAAGAGCTGCGTTAGCCACAGGCATCTCACCACCAGTACCGACACGTCTACCCAAGGCAAGACTGCTTGAAATTGTTAAGTCGAACTTTGTATACATGTAAAAGGAGAATACCAGTTTTCTTTTGTGCAAGTGCAGAAGACAGAATATAGTAATGAGTAAAATTACGAGGCATGTTGTTCATTGTAAAGTGTAGTAACCTGAAACATAGTGTAGTGAAATCAGACTGAGGCCACCATCGCCTCTTTCATTTACAATTCTTTTGGTTGTAGAATACTTTAGCGTTTAAGAACGTTGAAAAGAGCAATGGTCACACCAGAATGAGTCGCCTATTTATAGTTACTTAAATTTTTCTGAGTAACCTTTCAAGTAAAGTCACTTAACTAATTCTATATCAATTGTCCAAAGAGTAATATCCAAAATCATTAAATAAGATGAAGGATAGAATTTTGTTAACCTAAGTTGCATAAATTGTCTTGGTAGTAATTACCAAGCCAACTCACAGAAATTGAGAGAGTATTTGCTTTGTAGAATCACCTAGAATGATCAGAAATAGTAATATTCAGAATTAAGTTTAAATTCAACACAAGCCGTTTCACTTTGAAACGAGCCAAAAAACTGATTTATTCTTTTGCTCCTTCAGAGCTGGCGACCGTAGTTATAAGTATTTTCAGGAGGATTCGACGGTAAGTCTGCTGCTCTCGTCGTGCTGACAGGATTACCCACTGCTGCTAGCAGTGGTGATTGGATACATAAGCTCACTACCAAGTTAAGTGGGTCAGGTAGGCAGTGTTACCGTGTGAACTGTAGGGCACTGTAGGCCGTGGATCGAACCCGTTCAATCATCACAGCTCTTTGGGAAATAGTCCGGTTAGGAGTGTACTAATCATTAGGTAAATACTGGCGAGTAACGGTCAAAAAGGTATACGCAAGTGAATTTAGCAAGGTCCATGTAGCACCTAGTTAATGTGGTGTAATGGCGAGGGTAGGAGTGGAGTAAAAGTGAGTTGAGCTTATGGCAGCGGTGCTGTCTTCAAAGATTAATAGCGTGAATTCACTGCTACCTCGTACCATTAGGGCTGAGCTATTTACGGTTAAAATACGTAGCAGTAAGCGCAAAGACGTGACAGCTACAAGTCCGTATTGGCTTTATACATACGGAAGTAGGAAGCGGGTCATTCCGTCAGTGGAGGGGTTAAAACAACTGAGTCAGTTGAGAACATACCCCATTTACTGATGGAAAGATTCGGCGGTTCGGTCGCACAACATATCTACATGCTTTAGAAGACACACTGTCCTGCATTCGTGAATGAATTTGTAAAACTAAGTAGGGACCAACGAAGATGATGTTATTACAGAAGTCGAATGGTCGCGTGTCACACTCAAATCTGCATAGAATCATTAGGTGGCATTGCACAAACGCGTGCGCAGTGCTAGAATACGAGATAATCCGACTAAATTTGGAAGGTCGTTTTCAATGTTCAGGTAATGGAGAGACCTGAAGTCCGCCGCAGTTAACACTGGGAGCAGTATTTGCCATAAAGCACAAAGCCTGCGAGATTGGCTGGCGCACTGAAGTCGGTGTCCCGGGATTAGCATTTAGATGAGACCGTTGGCGACGCACGCTCAGACCTCGATACCTTCTGTGTGGTCGCGGGCTTTGTCCGTAACAGCAACCGCCATCTCCGTGCGGTCGCATAAAATCTGGCATCAGCGCAGTAAAACGCTGTTAACTGGCGCAGATTGTGAGCATAGACACACACTGATCGCCTCCGGTCTTTTGATTAAACAGTGGCGCACAGAAAATGACTGTAAGACGCATTAAGTCTTTCAGCAACAAACTAAACTTATGTATGTGTCAATGAAAGTGTGTAAGAGATAATACAATCATCAAAAGTAAAATTTATCAGTCTCTACGCCTTTCTGGCCAATGGAACGAATTTTCGACTGTAATTGGGCAAAGATAGTTCGTGCAGTGTATTGCTCCACTTAGTATTACAAGAACTAAACTTAGTCATTCACTCAGTCTCAAATCGTACTTCGTAAAAGACATCAGGGCGGAGAGGCTCTATGGATGTGGGACAAGTGAACTGCACATTAAAAGCATAACCAAACCACTGCAGTCACAAATTACGTATGATGCTAATAATACTAATGTCGTGTGGCTAGGGCCTCCCGTCGGATAGACCGTTCGCCTGGTGCAAGTCTTTCGATTTTACGCCACTTCGGCGAGTTGCGCGTCGATGAGGATGAAATGATGATGATTAGGACAACACAACACCCAGTCCCTGAGCGGAGAATATATCCGACCCAGCCGGGAGTCGAACCCGGGCCCTTAGGATTGACATTCTGCCACGGTGACCACTTTTTTTTTTTTTTTTTTTTTTTTTTTTTTTTTTTTTTTTTTTTTTTTTTTTTTTTTGTAATCTCATTTTGTTCGTTTTCGCTCGTTGCATCTGCTCGGGGCGGATGTCACAAGACATCCGTTTCAGTTCGTCGTTGATCCATTTACTCAGTTTTTTTTATTATAGAGGGCAGCTAACCTTCTGACCGAACACGCTGAGTTGCTGCCACTCAGCTACCGGGGGCAGACACGAATGATGCTAATGGACCTATGTTGACAATTGCGGGTAGTACTGTTACATTGCTGAGGTGTTGGGCCTGGTAATCCAGTGGTCGGGCCTGGTAATCCAGTGGCAAAGGGCGCGCCTGGACACCATGAGGTCGGGAAACAGAATTCAATTCGGACTACGGATATTTTCAGTTCTCCTTTAATCCAGCCTTCACCTTTCAACGATGTGAGGAGTCGCCAGGCACTAGAAGTGGTTCAAAGTTGCTTAGGGAAGTTATTCTTTTGGTTTGTCTGTTCTCAGATTTGAAGATGATAGATAAGCTACCGACATTGGTCATCATTTTGTAAACAAACGTTTAATGTCAAATTCGATTGAGGCAATATACAGAAAATTTTGAAAGTTTTTTGAAGTTTTACAGAAAGTTCTTAAAGTTTTTATAATTTTACAGATTAAGACTGCTTTCTCCTGTTGTGAAAATGTCAGAGATATTCAAGTCACTGAAAGTTAAAGTAACTGCCTCAGTTTATTATCCGTCAGGATACCTAGGAATTTCATGTAAAGAGATTTATGTAGTGAATACCTACTGATCTATACTTTTGGTACCTGCAAAGCATTTCAGTTTCTTTCGGACTTCGCAATGAGAGTCCGCACAATATTCAGTATTATGATGTTTGCTGTGAACCAGTTGTAAGCCACTTCCATTATTGTCCTCGCTGTGTCTAGATTGGAGGTGTCTAAGTCCTTTATCTGTCAACTTGTGCGAGAAGTAAACAGCAGAATTGGTCAGATGGTATAAATGGCTCTGAGCACTATGGAACTCAACTGCTGAGGTCATTAGTCCCCTAGAACTTAGAACTAGTTAAACCGAACTAAACTAAGGACATCCCACACATCCATGCCCGAGGCCGGATTCGAACCTACGACCGTAGCGGTCACGCGGTTCCAGACTGAAGCGCCTAGAACCGCTCGGCCACACCGGCCGGCCAAACAGCAGAATTACTGAACATTAGTACGACGACTGTCGTAAGCCATTTCAGTAGGTGCAGTGGATTGGGCCATGTGCTAAACGTTGAGGATATCGCTTTCAGTGTTTTCCCATTTACTTATTTTTTCATAAGATACTATTTGCTATGGCTACTTTTTTCCTTCCTTTTCATTGAAAATGACACCATCCACCCAAGGTGAAAGTTCCTAACGACATAAGATTTTGCTTTTGTCTCTACAATGGGGTGCCTGCCGCATAACTCAGTTCATTTAAATCACTGATAGTCAATCTGGTTAATACCGCTCACTAATGAGAATTGGAGATTTCAAGGTGGACAGCAGGCAGAAGGGACATTTTCATTTGATTTTCATAAAATTTTGGCACGAAGTAGTTGGTAAGTAATTATTATATGCTTTAAATTGCAGTAAATTTGCTTTACAAGTCACATAATGTTACTTACCTAGTTTATAAATCACCAGTGCTGTGGAAATGGTGAGCTGTTAGAAAGTTTTGCTACTAACAGAGATACAAAAGTGGGCGGCACGTAAGAAAGGTTGACCGCCCCTGATTTAAGTGGCCCAGGAGGTGGTGAAATCAACATTTCATGTGACGCACATCTAACAAAATAAGAACAAGATACGCTGATTGGCAAGCATTAGCCACACTTTTCTTATTATTCTCGGTTGCGCATACTGTAGGGATTCTGGCATGGGGTTCCTATTAATTTAGACATCAGCTATAAGACCTGTGGGAAAAATAAGTACGTTTACCAAACAATCCATTCCTTAGGTTTTCGTGAGATGATGGGATGATGACAATAAGAGAGAAAACGCTTTTAGTAAATTTGCGAAAATTTTATTTCATTATAAGAACGTCCGAGACGCCACCACGGTTAAGAGTTCCACAGAATTCGGTACTCTGGAGACATTTAAACGCAATGGAGGTGCTAAACAATAATTTAAAACGACAGAAATCCACCGCCTGCCGTTTTCTCACAGATAGAAGAAAATTTGGGCACTGTATTAGTCAGTCTATGCATTGTATTCGTTCTAGAGTAACGTGGTTATGGTTGCTCCAGGCCAGCTTTACTGCATTTACGACGCTAAGCTGCATTTTAAAACTTGTGGAATGACGGTTTGATTGTAGGGTGATATTTAAAAGTATTTTTCGTGCTGATTTCAACACTGAATTTGTTTTCCTGTATCAAGACAGGGTTTTCTACAAGTCACCTACGTAGTTTTAGATGGAATAATCTTTTTTTCTAACAAGGAATTTTTAATTGCATTAAAAATAAATTATTTACTTTTTAACCTTGTGTAGTATAACTATAAACTGCATTAGAGTAGAGAATGGTACACGTTCACTTAAAAATGTTAATAATTTTTACAAAAACAAAATACATGTAGGACATTTTAGTCTCCCTTTTCTGATTTCCCTGCATCCATTTCTTTCTGAAATGGACTGTGTTCCTTCAACAGTACCACCGCTGTTTAGCATATAAATGTACTCTGCTCAGCCATCATGTTTATATTCATTTAACCTCTTCATTTCCGTCTCGTAGATGTATTCTTTGAATCGTTCTCCTTGTGAGTTACCGACATTGCGAAAAATCACAGCTAGAAAAACGGTATGTGAATATAGAAAATGAAGCGTAATACTAGAGTTAAATCCTGTCATGATATTCTGCAACATTGTTGTAACCACAGTTTCATAATTTGAATGTCTGTTGTTGGCAAAACAGCTGGCCGCTGGTTTGAGGCAGCATGTTACGGATAGTGCGGTCCCTCCCGCCGGGGGTTCGAGTCCTCCATCGCGCATGGGTGTGTGTGTTGTTCTTAGCAAAAGTCAGTTTAAGTAGTGTGTAAGTCTAGGGACCGATGACCTCAGCAGTTAGTCCCCTACGAATTCACACACATTTGAACATTTAGTTGGCCGCAACTTCTTTAAAGAAACAAAACCTTTTATTCCATCGGTTTCAACTTCCAGACAAACTATGTTTCATTAAATGTCTGATCTGAGGCTCCAAGAAGATCCCTTCTCGAAATTTTTCTTATCACAATGCCGTCCGCTCGTCTCGTAGAAATTCATTCGCTTGGCGTCTGCAGCGCTGAATCGGATTACTTGGCTTGTCGCCAGCCGTTCTTGACGTTATCGGGCGATTAAAAATTGTGACGTTTTACTACTCTCATCGTTAGTTCTCATAAGTTCTCAAACTTGTTCCCCTACTTTCATGAAATTTTGAAGATATATATAAATAAATACAAAATTTGTCTCTTCCATGTATTTGTTTATTTGCATTGTCTTTGGTACTTACACTACTGGCCATAAAAATCCTACACAACGAAGATGACGTGCTACAGACGCGAAATTTAACCGACAGGGAGAAATTGCTGTGATATGCAAATGATTACCTTTTCAGAGCATTCACACAAGGTTGGCGCCGGTGGCGACATCTACAACGTGCTGGCATGAGGAAAGATTCCAACCGATTTCTCATACACAAACAGCAGTTGGCAGGCGTTGCCTGGTGAAACGTTGATAAGGTGCCTCGTGTAAGGAGGAGAAATGCGTACCATCATGTTTCAGACTTTGATAAACGTCGGATTGTAGCCTATCGCGATTGCGGTTTATCGTATCGCGACGTTGCTGCTCGCGTTGGTCGAGATCCAATGACTGTTAGCACAATATGGAATCGGTGGGTTCAGGAGGGTAATACGGAACGCCGTGCTTGATCCCAACCGCCTCGTATCACTAGAAGTCGAGATGACAGGCATCTTATCCGCATGGCTGTAACGGATCGTGCAGCCACCTCTCGATCGCTGAGTCCACAGATGGGGACGTTTGCAAGGCAACAAACATCTGTACAAACAGTTCAACGAAGTTTACAGCAGCATGGACAATCAGCTCGGAGACCATGTCTGCGGTTTCCCATTGACGCTGCATCACAGACAGGAGCGCATGCGATGGTGTACTCAGCGACGAACCTTTGTACACGAATGGCAAAACTTCATTTTTTCGGATGAATCTAGGTTCTTTTTACGGCATCATGATGGTCGCATCCGTGTTTGGCGTCATCGCGCTGAACTCACATTGGAAGCGTGTATTCGTCATCGCCATACTGGCGTATCACCCGGCGTGATCGTATGGGGTGCCATTGGTTACACGTCTTGGTCACCTCTTGTTCGCATTGACGGCTCTTTGAACAGTGGACGTTACATTTCAGATGTGTTACGACCCGTGGCTCTACCCTTCATTCGATCCCTGCGAAACGCTACATTTCAGCAAGATAATGTATGACCGCATGTTGCGGGTCCTGTAGGAGCCTTTCTGGATACAGATAATGTTAGACTGCTTTCCTGGCCAGCACATTCTCCAGATCTCTCACCAACTGAAAACGTCTGGCAGAGCAACTGGCTCGTCACAATGCGGCAGTCACTACTCTTGATGAACTGTGGTATCGTGTTGAAGCTGCATGGGGAGCTGTACATGTACACGCCATCCAAGCTCTTTTTGACTCAATGCCCAGGGGTATCAAGGCCGTTATTACGGCCAGAAGTGGTTGTTCTGGGTACTGATTTCTCAGGATTTATGCACCCAAATTGCGTGACAATGTAATCACATGTCAGTTCTAGTATGTTTGTCCAATGAATACCTCTTTATCATCTGCATTTCTTGTTGGGATAGCAATTTTAATGGCCAGTAGTGTAGCATTTCTCTTTAATATGATATCCAGCAAAACAGTCTCCAAGATGTAACGCAACTCCACAAGACTCGCACGTTAAGTTTGTTGTTCTGTTTTATTTTGTTTTTGCACCATACATGATTGTTTCATCTTTTTCGTTTATTCGTTTCGGAAATATGTAGACCTATTAGTTTGTGCAGCTTTATGTGGCCGGAAAGTCTGTCAACCGGATCATGATGGGACGTGCCTGTCAACCTTCAAGTTTTGCCCTGCTCATTCATCGTAAGTAATCGTTTCGTCTCTTTCGTCTGCCATGATGAAAGAACACAAGCAATTATAAAAACGAAAAACTTGTTGACGTGTGTAACTTATTGTTACCTAAATAAAACACCGACAGAATGTAAAAAATACTAAAGTGCTGCCGCCGGCCACTGCGCGATACTATGCACAAGACACCACAGTGGCGTCGTCGGCAGTTGTCCGCCATTTCACGCACGACGCCACTGAGGGGTCACCGGACGGCAGATGTTAAGATACTTTTCGGAAATCTGTTACCAAGTTCAGGATGCAGTCACCATCTTTTGGAAGTGATTTAGTGAATTCTTTCCTTAATCCAAGCTGGTTTGAAGAGGAGATAATAGTCTCTTGCTTGGTTGAACAGTTGGTTCATCTGTTATATTATGTGAACTTGGTGGGATGGTTTATCTCTTGGGTCAGCTACTTACCTTCCAGTCTTTGTCTTTGGCTCGGCTGTCTCACTCACAACTGAAACACCGCATATCTGTATAGCGATATTTTTGACCAAATAATATGCCACCTACTTTCAAACCACAACTTTTACCTATTTCAACTTTGAATATTCCATACGTCTCCTTATGGCGTACGGAAAGGACAACAGCTACTGAGCCAAAAAGAATTTCCATTACATATAAGTACACCTATCAGTCTACGTTTTGACGAGTCTGTAAACAACATTCCACTGACTTGGTGCATAAGTGACCTTAAAAATTCCAGTAAACTCTGATTACCACAGTAAAAATCTACGTGGTTTCCTTCATTAAATAGTTTTATTAACTGCCTTTCTTTGTTCCTCTACCAAGAGAATGATGCTTCGGTAGTGGAAGAGGTTTTCTTTTCAATTTTGATTCCAGAAATTCGGTGGCATCCGTTTTCAGATTCAAGCCACGAGTTAAATCACGGAGTTTGTTTTGACTTCCTGGTGCAGAAACTTCTTCCTGCTTTCAGCATCATCGCATTTGCTTTCTGTGCTGCTCTCCTGTTGCAGATCTTTAATGGGCGGTAGAGTAGGGAGAGATTTATTATTCGTAACTGATCGGAAGACCGGAGAGATTTTAGGATATTTTGTTTCTTTCTTACTTTTTACGTTATGACCTTCATTGTCAACCTTTCCAAAATAAGAATCGTCTACATCATCCAAACCATGGGACTTGCAAAATGCATTGATTTTTTCTTCTCATTTTCGCACACTCTAATTCCCTGAACCCATGTACGGCATACCTTGCGCAGTGTACATCTTTTGTGTCGATGACCAATTCTTATACCAATGTTAGCGTCGTAGATATTTTTCAAGAAACTACTAAAGCCCTGTCTTTGCTTAGCTGTTACGTAGCTACCACATACAAAACGGAATAAGTCAGGGTTATTCAAACACTTGCGGGAATTCATTTCTGAGAACTACAAAACCACATTTAACAGTACAAATATAATCTATATCAAGAATGACTAAGTTCCGGAATAACAGCCAGTTGGTTGTGACACGTGTGTTCAACTACTCCGTCTTACCAAAAAAGTACATACAGAAAAACATTAATAAGAGAACTGAAATCAGTGCAATCAAAGAGTATTTTTTGTTCATTTCAGAATTAAATTAAACCATTGTTTACTGACTTAATACCGTGCTACATGTTATTTGAAAAGAACTGGCTTGGTACGTTTATTCTTCAACGATATTCTGTGATTTGCTGGCCGTAAAACAGGTGAAAGTCTTCCTTACGGATGGATAAGAGGACTTGGCATTTCATTCAGCACTTTAAGAGATGTTCGTCGATAATGCGTCCAGAAGCTTTCATGCTGTGCTCAGCAGCGAGTATGTCGGCGAGCAGACAGAAGCTCAGAGAACCGTTGGCGGCTTTCGGCGAGTGACATGCCGGCACAGATCTCCACTCCGCTTTGAATGACTCTGTTCGATTGTTTCGTCACAATGGAGCAGTCGCTAGCGACAGTGCTGCGAGTTCATCCACGCTGTCCGCTTTTGCCGCAGCCCGCCGGCCGTACCATTCCACAAACTATTATTTCGTATCTATTTATCCATGCCTGCTGTTGATTCCTTATGGTTGCGTACTTGTACGCAAAAACGTTTAGATGCGTACCGTACGCGATACGGGCCCGCCAATAAAATTTCCGGGCCCCGTAATATAAAATCAGTAATCTATCAGTAACAAACTAAACTCAAGTTACAGCAGATAGAAGTATAAATGTAGCAATTTGTAGCATAGTCCCATATAATATAGATAAAGGGATTAGTAGTTTACTATTTTCGAAATATTAGACAAAATTGTTAATACCGCTAAATGATATTAAAATTTAAGTACATTAAAGTGACTCACACTTCGCATCAATAAGTATAAGCCGATACTTCCATTTGTTGTTTGATGTACATCACAGTATACACCTTGATCTCTAATGAAACTGGACCATTTGTAGTGCTTTCGGTGGTACGAAGGTCTTAATGATTTCGCTGACATCAGTGGCTCTAGCAGTTTTAATTTCGAAATGAGGAGATCTAGCAGTTTTACCTTTGAAATGAGGAGAAGAAGTTTACCAAGTTAGTCTTGGATCATAGAATTCCACAGAAAAAGCTTTATTAACTTCAGCTTCAAAAATGAGCGTTCAGACGAAGAAAAAGTAACAGGAATAGTTGAAAATAGGGAAAAAGCTGTGCATAAGCTTGGAAAGCTACCAACTACACCTAAATTCTCTATTACTAGTAGTTTTGTTAAATCAACTACAGAGGATAACGAAGCTATTTGTATTCTCAGAGCGTTGGTGAAACCTACTACCTGGTCTGAGAATTCAACTGGATAAATCCTCCTCAAATTCATTTTGACTATTGACTGCTGCATTGTGAATATCTTTATCGGGCTCAGAATTTAAAAACTTTGTAAAAATTATGTTTAGGGAATCATCCACGTTATGCTTGTCCTCAAACCTGCTTTTTAACAGGGCTACAGTAGAGTTCAGCCATTATAAACAATGGTTCTGAAATGCGTATTATAATCCACTAGGCGTTTGTCCTGACACAATTCATGAAAATATTTTTTTTTCATTTTTCGAATTCTTTTATTTTCAAATTTTGATGAAATGTCCCATCCCTTTGCCAAAGATGTAACTCATGAAATTCCTTCTTCAAAATTGTTTCGATAGCACGATAAATTTTTCGATGCAATCTGAACAAACAACTCGCTTCATCAAGCTCTATAATTTCCGATTCTATAATTTGGGATGTGCATTAGAGAAATTTTAGTTGCAGAACTACCTGAGGAAATGAACTCATTTTTATAATCGGTTTTTCAAAAGAACAGGTTCCTATCTTTCTGTTTTCAGTTATATTTTTGAAAGAGACTTAAATACATAGACATAAACTTAACGATGGTCTATAACAGTCTGGTATTTCCAAGATCAGTATTTTGGACAAAGCTTTTTTAATGTACAAGAAGATACTATAAGTTCCCATCTTTTACTACTACATCTCAAGAAAAAAATGGATACTCGAGGTTGGAATATTAACAATGTAAGGAAAAGATATATTCCCGTCACCATAAAAATGGACGTTGAGTTGTAGGCAGGCACAGCTAAAAGGCGCTTTAGTTTTTTATGGCCAACCCCTTTGTCAGCAAGGGTAACACACAAACTTTCTTTCGCACAACAACAACATCTCATGCACACATGAACGCCTTCTCTGGCAGCTCAGTCTGGAATGCAACTGTCATGTTGAATGAAAGCTGCAATCTGGAGGGTCCAGGCAAGGGGAAAGGACAGCAGGGTACTTGTGCGGGAAGAGAAGAGTGCTGTGTGGAAAAATTTTCACAAACTAGACTGGCAATATGGCAATGTGGGATAGCTGTCAGCTAGGGTTGATTGGGGGGGTGGGGGTGGGAGGGGGCTGACAGGAAGCGAGAAAAGAGACGAGTATGGAAAGATGGGTGGTTGCATTGAATTGAGAGAGGTTGACACAAAAGGAGGTTGGAAGGCTAGAGAAGAAAGGAGGTGACAGGGCGGAGAAGGTGAAAAGTGTTGGGTGGAAGGAGTGGGGACAGTAGGTTACTGTATGCAGAGGCCGGATGGTTTCAGGATTGGAGAATGTGTTGTAAGGATAACTCCTGTCCTTGCGAATCAGAATAAAAGAACTTGGTGTTGGAGGGGAGATGGCTTTGGCAGTGAAGCCAGGCGTTGAAAACAAGCATGTTATGTTCATCTGAATGTTGTGCCAAAGGATGCTCTCCTTTGCTCTTGGCCACAATTTGGCAGTGACCCTTCATTCTGGTGGACATCTGGTTCATAGTCATACCAATGTAAAAAACTGTACAATGATTGCAACAGTGCTGGTATATGACATAGCTGCTTTCATAGCTGACTCATCTCTGATGGGGTGTCATAAGCCTGTGACAGGATTGGAAGTGCTGGCTGAGTCGATAGGGCAAGTCTTCCACACGTGTCTTCCTCAAGGGTATCATCCCTGTGGCAAGAGGTTGGGACTGGGGGTGACACAGTGGCGAACAAGGATGTTTTGGAGGCCGGGGAAGATCCTAGGTAGTACGTCCCTCATTTCAGGGCAAGATGACAGGTAATCAAAGCCCTGATGAAGGATGTGCTTCATTTGTCCCAGTCTTGAGTGGTATTGGGTGACGAAAGGGGTACTACGTTCTAACTATTTCTTGGGCATGGTGGGAGGAATGGGGGTGTGAGCGGAAATGGCATGAGAGATCTGTTTGCCGAATAGGTCTGGAGTATGGTACTTGTCTCTGAAGGCCGTCCTGAGACCCTCGGGATACTGGACGAAGGATTTCTCACTGCAGATACACTATCCCCAGATGGTTCCATACACGTAAAAAAATTTTTTTAGTTGTTTGTTACCTGACTCTTAAGACACCTTTTTCTCAGGAACGGCTGGAAGTATCAAGTTGAGATTTATGTTCGTCTTAGGGTATATCGTCCCTTGGCGGTGTAATAAATTTAACCTCCTAGTCGATACAGTCAAAAGATGCAGCCATATACGTAATATTTTTTGATAGTGGTAAACTGACTCGTAACCAGTTTGGTACTTTTTGTTGATCTGGAAGCATGAAATTTTGCAAGAATCAAATTTTCATAGTATAACTAAAGGAGAAATCTGAAGACTGTCAAACTGTAACTATATTACCTGAAAAAAAAATATCTTTTTCTTATTTGTTGTCCGACTGTAAATTCTTCCATCTGTCAGCACCCCCTTCTCTCGGGAAGGGTTGGACGTTTCAACTTAAAATTTATTTCACATACTAAGGTGAACGGTTCCTTAGCGCTGTAAGAAATTTAACTTTCTAAGCCAATGCAGTCGGAAGATAGATCCTTTTTGTCACATTCTTTGATACTCGCAAACGCATAACCTGTAGGATGCTTTCCGACGAAGTAGAATCATGAAATTTCGCATGAAGCAAGGTTTCACAGTACAAGCAAAGGAAAAAAATTTGAAAATTGTTGATTTGTAATTATATCAAAAAAAATTATTTTTTTCGTCATTTGTTATCCAACTGTCTTTCCATCTGTTAAGACCCTTTTGTCAGGCATGAGTAGTGCTATATCTTGTCTGTTTCAGTATCGATAATAGGGAAAAATCGTCGTGGTTCTTGATTCCTTGGATGAATAAATCACCTCTATGCATAATTTTGTACGGACGCTTCGGTACGTAAGTACTTCTCGCACTTACCCGGATTTCATGTTCATTTTAAATGCTAGTGGCAATAACTAAAATTTTTCTTTCCTTCAGGCTCCTACAGTACCGGGCCCACCCGCACTGCACGCCTGCTGGCCTTAACGTTACGCTCCTGCGAAGGAATAATCCGTAGTATGTACTAAATACACACCGCCTGACAAAAAATGTGAAGCACCTAGAAAGGGAGGCACAAACAAAATGTAAGTTCACTGCTTGACAGTATGTGCGACGTTGCTGTTGTGATTTCAAAATCACGCCAGATTTGCAAAGACCTTCGCAGTGTGAGCCCACCCGTCAGTAAGACGATGTACGCCCTCTGGTCTTGATGCATGCACTGATTCGGTTGGGAAGGGTGACATTAATCCGTTGTATCCTCTCCCGAGACAAGCTGTTCCACGACTGTTGGGAATGGTTCTTGATATCACGGTTACTGGTTCTGGCAAGGAGTTGACGTCCGAGCTGGTCCCACACAAGTTCTATCGGGATAGATCTGGGAATATTGCTGGCCACAGGAGTATCTCAACGTGAATTGGGACAGTTCATAGACACCCCTGCCATATGTGGACGAGCCGTTCCTGACAACTGCGCCACGATAGCGTCGCTAGGGAGGTAACACATGAGGACGCAGCCTATCCGTGATGTTCTATTGTGCCCTCAGGTAAAGTGGTCACCGAGGTAGCGTGACAACTGACCTATCACGTGGGAGATACATGGCAATAATACGGCATGCACGTTACTTTACGACAACATTAATTACGTGGCACTAAGTCTTCTTAGGATGATGAAGGTGTTCTGGCTTTAGTCGACTTAGGTAATGTTGTGTGTAAATGAAGCCAAATTAGCTGCACTTAATGATTATTTTTTCCCAATTTAGTCTTTACTTTTCATGTAAAAATTAAAATCAGTGTTATGCGATGTGTGTATGTTCTCCACTATGCAAATTTCCTCATTAGATTCTGAGTAAACTATTTGATAAAAAGAACAGATTCCAGCCCACCTCATGCTCTGACATAGCAGCTTGATAATGAACTGGATCTCTTTACGGTATAGACTATAGTTATTTAGATATTTCGAAATTAAGTCACTACCGCACATATTTACAATGTTTTGCACTGCAAAATGTCGTTGCTGGCCAGTGTATGTTGGATGAGTTTTGTGTCATGCATTGCTACGTACGAAATGAACCTAGTGGATGAAGCTGTTATTAACACTTGAGGGAGAGCCGTCCTGAATAAACAAATGATGTATTTCGACGTTGGACAGCAAAAGGTTCTGTCCCAAAAGTGCCACGAGTTTGTTTTTGAATCGCTGGGAAAAGAAATGTTTGCTCCCTCTTGTGGAATGATTGATATCTCGTGGATCCAGGCGGTGATCATGGTCTAGGCTGTGAACAGACGAGAGTTTTGTTGTCTGTGGAGTCCGAGAAGCAACAGGCGCCGGCAGTGGAGCCTAGAGTACATATCGGGAATGTTTTCCACTTGTGGATCGCTGGTGTTATGTGGGCGGACGTGGCTGAGAAGTCAGACATTTTGAAGATTTAATTGTGTGACCCAGCGGTCTATGAGTTAAGCGGTGCTGTGGAAGATTGATTTTGGACCAAACACAATAAACTGGTGTCTACTAATGCTGCCTTCGCTTACGTGGACTGACTCAGTTCTTGTGGGTAATCCGTTTGTAGATAAACTGGCCATTATTTATCAGATTACAAGCAACAGTGAATATAATTTTTTTGGCGTGTTAAGGGATGTTGCTATTCTGAATTAGATCCCCGTGGCAAGTGAGGCTGTTTCTGACTTATTACGTGTTGTTCTAAAACGTACTTCTTTGTGAAAGTTTCCTGTTCTACTTAAGCTACATGACATATTCAGAAAGGGGTACATTAAACATATTGTTATGTCCTATTTCTAATACTGAACTGTTTCAGTGAATGCTTTGAAGAATGATTTCTTTGATACATGATGCGGATGAATGATGTTGAGCCAATATTATGAAACATGGGTCTTGAAACCAGTTGGAGGTTTAAAAGAAGCAGGTTTGAGTATTTTCGGGTGACACCTAAATTCAGAATAATTGAATTTCAGTGAGGGACGCCACCCCATTTGTCAGCTACTGTTATTATTTTCATGTTCTGCTTAAATATTTATTTTATAACTATTCAGCTAAATTTTAATAAACTCTGACTTCTGCACAGTGTTTTCAAGTTGTTAAGCTCTTTTTTTTTTTCTTTTTTTTTTTTTTTTCTGTCGAGAGGTGTAAGTAAATAATGTGTGAGCTTTGTTTTTTCTGTAGTGTTTTAAGGCATAGTTACTCGAGATGAAATTATGTGTTTTACAGGTTGTCTTGTTATCTGAATAAATGTGCAAGATTTGTAACTAGTAACTCAACCAGTCGGTCCTAGCCTTCTTTTCTTCTGCCAAAGCACAGTGTCTTCGTTGTTAGGGGAGTTACTTTCGGATGCTACAATTGCTTCATATTTTTCATAGTACCTGTTGATATGAGAAACTCAGCTTATTTTTGTAATGGAGAACTCATTTGTCAATTACAAAGAAGGAGCACAGAACCGGAGGTGACCGTTCGGGATCAAGTTGAGCAAGTAGGGCGGAATAGTGACACACCTCTCGTACAACAGAGCACCAAGCCAAGAGAAGTATGTTTGACCAGTGCCGCGGTATGAGCCGCCTTTGAGGAAGATTTGGAGGCCATGGCAAATGGGGTTGTGCGCCAAATCAAGTACGGAGCTTGCAGGCATGTATCAGTCATTTTCTAGATTGAATGGGTGACGTTTTGAGTACGGATGAAACCCAGGAACAATCTTTCGAAACTAGCATTAAACAATACTGCTGAATGGTTTCATATTTACAATAGGAAGTTAATCCCACATAGAAATGAGGCCAGACAGACCGATCGAAGTCCTGGTGGGGAGCGAGCCTTTCCTGAAACTCTGTTTACAAAAATTCAAAATTGCTTACTGATACTTTAGCTAACTAGTGCTCTTTTAAATTCTGTACATCAGATAATTAAGTTTTCGTATTTTATTGTTGAATTTAAGAATAGAGGACCCACTATGGCAGTGAGGGATTTGGAAGTGTAAAGATTGATACCAGTAAAGGTGAAGGATGGTTCGTCTGAAGAGGTACTACAGGCCATGCAGAAAAGTAAATCTTTAAAGCAATTTCGGGATAGAACTTGCTGAACAGATAGTCTATAACCAACATAGTCTTGAACAAGGAACTCAGCAACCAGCGGTGAGATCTTTGGATCTCTTGCAGAGTGAAGAACGAGTGGTACATCGTGTCACATTTGACAACAGACGAAGTGCCGTATTTTCCGCGGTCTCTGAAACCGTATCCCATTTAGAAGAGGTAGTCCGCGAAATTTACGTTGTTAAATTCGTTGATTCGCGAAGGGGCTGGAAGGTCATAAAGGAAGGTTGCAAAAATAATGAGAGGTATAGATCAGGAAATGAGGAGATAGCTTTCCACCGATGGAGGGAGGGGATATGTATATAGTTCACAAGGATACAAAGAGAAAGGCGGTCAGAAAATAACTTTTTGGAACTGTGGGGAGTCAGGGTATGCAAAGAGAGATTGTACATGGTTAAAGGGCCGAAGGTTTATGAACTCAGTTATTGTCACAGTGTAAGTTAATATTGTATTAAGAGTTATTTTCATTTTTAAAACCATAGTGTTATTCACAGATGCAGTGGCAGAGTCAGCCACAGGGGACAAAGAAAATTATGGAAACGTCGTGAGAAATGTGCGCTTGAACCCCTAAATGCAGACGCTTGCCAAGACTGCAGGTTTCACTGTTGTATTTGACTACGGAAGCTACCTATGCAAATGTCAGTCGTGGTCATAACCGTGTTCTGTGTAGATGTGAGTACTTTATGTCAGAGCAGAGTGAATGCGGTTGTGGACAAATGGTTGGGGCCAGTAGGGTGGCTACTTCAAGAGGCTGTTTCAAGCGGCATCTTATTTAAGATTTATACCATACGGTGGAACGCCGATAAATGCCCATTTCCTTGATGTCATTGCCCCATGACAAGTGTAAGTGTAAATATGTAAGCACAAACTTTGAACGAAGGAAAGGAGGTGTGATGTTTTGGGACAGTGTTTGTCAAAACTGCCACTTATCATACTCAAACTCCATTAAATTGATAACTCCATGAGATATAAATTGATTCCTAGTCAAAAATGAGAATGCAGTTGAGCCGTGTATCGACTTGTGCTACTACTTGTGTTTAGATTGCATTGGTTTTCCTTTTCTTCCCCTGACATGTTTGTTTGATATGTTGTCTGTCATTGTGGTTCAAAAATGGCTCTGAGCATTATGGGACTTAACTACTGTGGTCATCAGTCCCCTAGAACTTAGAACTACTTAAACTAACCTAAGGACATCACACACATCCATGCCCGAGGCAGGATTCGAACCTGCGACCGTAGCAGTCGCGCGGTTCTGGACTGCGCGCCTAGAACCGCTAGACCACCGCGGCCGGCTGTCTGTCATTGTGGCTGCTTGGTTGTCTTTTCCCTCCGCTAGCGATATCTGCGGTTTTGCTCCCGGGAAACTGCTATGGAGGAAGTGAGACCTTTGACCGGCTGCAACCTCGTGCGTTGGCGCGGAAGCAGGGGTGAGAGGGGGGGGGGGGGCGGAGAGAGTGTGGTGGACACGGGAGGGCAGTGTGGCTCTCCAGCGCGAAGCAGGCTTGGTCGGTTGTACCGAGTCGTCACGTTATGGATGTCGGTTGTGTGTAACGAGCGGGTCGAGTTGACGGAAGAGCTCCCCGCGTGTTGGTTGTATACAGAATCGCCCCACGAGTAGTTGCTGTTCATTTCGCCTTGGTGGGACGTTAACAATCTTCTTTAAATCCTCTGCTTCAACACTGAAGTTTCAAAGGAGACACATAACATGAAGGAGCAGTCACTACCCGTCAACGTTGCAGAGAAGACGTGAACTCCGGTGACAGAGCGTGTTGTCGCGTGACCGTGGCGTGTTGGGTACGCTGGCTGGCGACGCGTGCGCGGTCGGATGTGTGGATCTTTGCCATCGGAGGTCGTGTACTGCCTGTTAGAGCAGTATTGCAAGTTAAGTTCGTGTAAGGTTTAATCATTAAGTAATAATTTTGTGTAACCAGCGTCTCGTCTCTTCTGCCTTGTGGCCTCCGGCGACCGGGTTTCCTGTCCCTGGCACCGGGGTAATTGAAGACAGTGATCTTTCCTCCTCCTCTCGTCACTGTCCGATGGGAGGTGTAGTTTTGGCAGTTAAATTTTTTCGATATTCTGTCGAGAGTTATGAGTAAATTCATGCTTCATGTTGGCTGATCATGTGGTCGCTCATTCAGGACTGTGTGGTATAATATTTCCTGGCATGAGGTTAGCTCTAATTCTGTCAGCAAGTTAAGCCATCTTATAACAAGTTTTCGCTGGCTAAAAGTCGGCGCAGTGATCAACCTGAGAGTGGCAATTGTGTTTACGGGCGTATTTAAATTGGTCAGTATTCTGTATAGCCTGAGCATCCTTGAGTCGGTGATTTGTGGCCGCCTTACACGGGTCCGTCATATGTGTTATGTTCTAATAACATTCCAGGATAATTTTGTTTAATTTCTTTTTTTAATTCCTCCAAGTTTGTAAATTCCTTTTGTTGCCGTTAATCGTGTGTATGCTGAGACTTGTTTAATTTTTTTAATGTCAGTATTGGTAGCTTCACTACCTCATCGTACTTTATTAACAAAGTTCTGTATTTACTTTAGTAGCCTGTTTATTAATGTTCTTTAATTTTTTTTAAATTGTTGTATTGCTATAAATTACTTTGATTGGCTTTAGCGGCGTGTTTTAAAAGGTAGCTTATTGCCGTACTGCTAGCTTCTGTGTTAAAAAAAATTAAATTGTTGTGTTGCTATAAATTACTTGATTGCCGTTAGCGACGCGTTTAAAATACTGTTTATTGCCGTACTGCTAGTTTCTGTAAGATACGAATAAAACATATGTGCAAATCTCAACTCCACAGTAAACCACTAGAAATTTGGCCCCGTTTCCCAACTTGTGGTATGGCTTGTAGTAACCGTAACCACTGTGTGTGTCAACAATATTATGGAAGTATGATAAATGCGTAGTTGGGAATCCTGTTGACTACCAGTTGAATGCAGGACAGCACATCAGGGGAAAGTGAGCGTCCAGACGTCAGGTGGCAGAAGTACGACAGGTACTGCCAGTACGACAGAGGGAGCAGAAACCAGGCAAAAGCTAGGCCAGTTTGTTGCTTGTGGGCTAAGCTCCGCGAGAGGCAATGTCCGTGTTTGCGCCCTAAGTGACGGAGCACAGGTAAGCACTGTGTTTAATGCAGTGTGTCCGCTGGCACCATCGTGGCACGTTGTGAGCTAATGACGATGGGACGTGCAGTATGCCACGCCCTGCGCCCTGCACAAAGCCCACATTCTGGAGCCGTTCGGTCTAGGGTCGTGCAAGGGTAAGATTTGTGAAGTAGAGTTGGAGAAGAGACCATCCGATTCTTTTGTGAATTCTCACTGTGCTTGTGAGGCAGGCGCCATGTCAGTTGAATTGTTATTCACTCTGCGAAGATATGGTAAGTGTAGCTAATATTGAATAGGCCAGTAATTCTGCATAGGGAGAACAGATCCCACTTGTGGGAGTCACAGGTTGCCTGTTTCGGAGCTCCAGTACTAGAAACTTCCAAGATCGTTTATTAATATTAAAATTGCATATGATAGGGAAACTACTGCTCGTTTGGCGATTGGAAGATTTGCACTTACTATTGGTCAAAATGATGCCCAAGGCTCACACTCAAAAAAAGATACCGTAAAAATTCTTCTTCTCGATGAGAGTTCTTTGTAAACGTTACTTCCACCCGAGACGCCCAGGCGATGATTAGCCAAGAGAGAGATTTCGAATCAGGGCTCTGAGGAAGATCAGGCCATGCTGCTACCCAGATGACTCAGGCTTCAGCAACCACTAAATAAGCCACTTACGGGCTCTGGTAATGCTAAGCACGAGAAGTGTTCAAAACGAAACCGAACTTTTGAAACAGCGCCCAAACGCTGGAGGGAGAGCGCTGCGGTTTCTGAACGCACGTGGCGTCATGTTTAGACAAGAAGCAGCCGTTTACCACGTTTCTCTCTGATTTCTAGTAAGCGATTTATAGTCGTTGAAGTGATCCCCCGCAGAAGCTGCTGGTTAGATTAGTGCCAAAGTGACAATGAAAGAGCCTGAAGACCAACTCATGTGTATGTGTATGTGTGTATGTCTAAAATTTTGCAACAAACTGGGCAAAACTTGCTTCGCCAAGCATACGTTGAGGACTGTATGAATCGTACGTAGTGCTATGAGCGGTTTAAGCGTTTTAAAGAGGGCAGGGTATCGGTCGGTGATAATCCCAAGCGTGGACAGCATCCACAACAACAGCTGATGACCATGTCGAGAGAGTTCGTGCTGTGATTGAGAGAAGTCGTTGGTAACTGGCCGAGAAGTTTCTGGCGAATACTAGACGGCATATAGGACGTTGCCAACAGGAAGCGCCTCACTTGTGGGAAAAACAGGACTTGGAAGTTGCACCGTGACAATGAAACGACTCACACGGGACTCCTTGTCTTCAGCTATCTAAAAAAAAAAAAAAAAAAAAAAACATTAAATTCTCGTTGTGCTCCATTCACCGTATTCTCTGGACGTACCGAAAGCAGACTTTTTCTGTTTCGCCAAGTACAATAACGCTGAAATTATGTCGTTTCGAAACCAGAGGGGAGATTCAGGACAATGCTATAAGAGAACTGCACACCATTCCAAAAAATGCATATCAAGAGGATTTCCTGAAGTGGAAGAAATTATGGGAACTGCAGAGAGGATTATTTTGAGGCGGAAAGTGCTTAAAATGTTGTGCAATAAGCAATAGAGGTATTATAGCTTCTCTTTGAACACCACTCGTGTGGACAGCCAATGCATCATTCGCCAACACTCATAGGGAAAAACCTGAAAAGGGAGAATTAGTCCGACTTTCATGGTGTTTAGGCAGTTTATGTGCAATATATGCCACTGTCCGATACCAGCGGATAATTTTAGGTAATTGTAATTTTTATACTACTGGAGATTAGTCACTCAGCCCGTGGTGAAGGAGAATACACTCGTCCAACTTCATTTATTTTTCCTCACCTTCTTTATCATTCTGTATGAAAGTGACAAATGGTTCAAATGGCTCTGAGCACTATGGGACTTAACCACTGTGGTCATCAGTCCCCTAACTAACCTAAGGACATCACACACATCCATGCCCGAGGCAGGATTCGAACCCGATACCGTAGCGGTCACGCGGTTCCAGACTGTAGCGCCTATAACCGCACGGCCACTCCGGCCGGCTATGAAAGTGAAATTAGTAATCAAGACTTCATGAACATTTCAAATACTCTCCGTCAGAGCCAGAGAGCAGTTTAGTGGTACCAATTTAACATCACACTGTCACACAGGAGATTCAGAGAAGTTGCCTTGAGCTAAAGTAGGGACGTACGTGTCTAGTATCTAGTGCAGGTAGTGACACACTTCTTCCTCCCGCCCTACCCGTCACATCCTCTGCGATAGAATCTCGGACAGACTACAGGACAATGCGGAAGCTGGGGGGTCCTGCCCACACGTCTTTTACACGGTGCCTAAAGGATGCTAGCGATGGGTGACATGCAAACAAGCCAGAGTCCTTTGCTGTATACAAGGTCCATGGAATCAATTGGTATGGATCACACGTCACTGCTATAACAGTGCTCTCCTAGTACTGCACGAATACTGGCAGGAGCGGGGCTTATGTTCTCTTCTTGTAGAGGCCACTCCTGTTGTCGTGCAGTCCTAGTCAGTGGGCTATTGGCTAACGTCGTCACACCGTTCCTCCCCCCCCCCCCCCCCCCCAAAGCGACGGACCGTCTTCGTGTAGGGAATGTGATCATAGTGGTGAGGCATGAGTGTGGGTGCATTGGCGGGGCGGAAGCTATGGCTACAGGGGCGTCAAGCTTCTGGTCGTACTCCGCCATCCGGCCTGCACTCTGGGGGAAACGTCCCCTGGAAAAGGACCAGAAGGGTACGCGTCCACTTCCTGCTGCCATGAACCAGATGAAGATGGTGGCGGCTGCTGCGGTGTGGGCGGGTCCAGTTCTATCGGTAGGAGGAGAGGGGGCGGAGGAGGCGAAGGCTCCGTCTCCATGGGGTCGCCCGCCGTGTCGTGATGACACACTCAGGCGGCTGCCATGGGTGCGCTGTCCTTGGGTTCCGTGAATCTGATGGAACAGAGACTGACAGAGGCGAAGTTGATTGTCATGGCGGCGCTGCAAGCCATCTGGACCTGAAAGAAGATACATGCAAGCGCCAAGCCGACTGACGATCTCGCCTCGTGCCCACCGTCTGCTGCCGCTGAAGGCACTGTAAAAAACAATAACACGCAGCGCGAAGCGATACTTGCGGCCTTCCTTCGGCGCTGGATGCTAAGGAAGGTGGGGGCAGGTGGTGCAGTGTCCGTTGGCGGCAGCCGTGAAGCAATTCCGCCAGCGATGATCCATCGTGTGGGTGCGAGAGGTAGAGGGGAGAAACAGCCGCAATGCTTGACCCCTGGTGTGTGCGGAACGAAGTTTGGCCATCTGCTGCTTGAAGGTTCTGACAAAACGTTCCGCTTCGCCGTTTGACTGTGGATGGAACGATGCACTAGTTGGATCCTGTATGCCATTGCGTTCACAGAATGTTTAAAATTAATTTGACGTGAACAGAGTGCTATTCAGGTAAGCCTTCCAGGCAAAAAATGGATGACAACACCTGAATTGTGCTACGTGACGTTGTCGAGTTCATTGGCACAGCAAAAGGAAACTTGCTATACGAATCAACCACAATCAACGAGCGAGTGTTCCAAGAAGGTCCTGCAAAGTCCCTGTGCGCACGTTGCCATGGCAGAGAATTTTTGTGGCGGAGCGGACTGATTTTCCGTACCTGCGTGACACTGTGACATCTGCTCTATTCGGGCGTCCATACCCTGCCAAGTACAGTGTCGATGTGCTAACTGTTTCGCACGAACAATCACCCAGGGTCCTTAGTGAAGTAATTGCAACACACCATTTTGCATAGCTTTAGAGATCAGCACACGTAACTGTCCACTGTCATTCTGAACAAGATTTACACCTTTCTGTACAGCGAGGCTATGCCGAGGTGCAAAGAGTCTTTACGCTGTGCAGTGAGTGAGGCCGAGATGTGCAAATGTTGGTTAGCAAAACTTTCAAATCTGGATCAGCTTCCGTGGCCTGTGCAATTTCCTTGTAGTTCAGCGGAAAAAACTGAAACAATTCAGTAACCTGAGCATCATTGTGGCAGCAAGGTGCAGTAGCAGCGTAAAAGTAACAGGGCCAATGGAAAGACGTGAAAGTGCGTCCGCATTACCTATTGCGCGGTCGGGCGTACTGGTATTGAGACAACAACAAAGCCCTTCTCGGCAATTTTTGGGCAGTCCGTAGAGGAACCCGTTTCTTCGGATGAAACAAGGACTGCAGGCTGGTGTGTGCCGAACGAAGTTTGGCCATCTGCTGCTTGAAGGTTCTGACAAAACGTTCCGCTTCGCCGTTTGACTGTGGATGGAACGGTGCACTAGTTAGATGCTGTACGCCATTGCGTTCACAGAATGTTTAAAATTCATTTGACGTGAACAGAGTGCTGTTCAGGTAAGCCTTCCAGGCAAAAATTGGATGACAATACCTGAATTATGCTACGTGACATTGTCGAGTTCATTGGCCCAGCAAAAGGAAACTAGCTATACGAGTCAACCACAATCAACGAGCGAGTGTTCCAAGAAGGTCCTGCAAAGTCCCTGTGCGCACGTAGCCATGGCGATTGCGACTTGCGCCAAGCAGAGAATGTTTGTGGCGGAGTGGACTGATTTTCCGTACCTGCGTGACACTGTGACATCTGTTCTATTCGGGCGTCCATACCCTGCCAAGTACAGTGTCGATGTGCTAACTGTTTCGCACGAACAATCACCCAGGGTCCTTAGTGAAGTAATTGCAACACACCATTTTGCATAGCTTTAGAGATCAGCACACGTAACTGTCCACTGTCATTCTGAACAAGATTTATACCTTCCTGTACAGCGAGGCTATGTCGAGGTGCAAAGAGTCGGCGCACTATAGAGTTCTTTATGCTGTGCAGTGAGTGAGGCCGAGATGCGCGAATGTTGGTTAGCAAAATGTTCAAATCTGGATCAGCTTCCGTGGCCTGTGCAATTACCTTGTAGTTCAGCGGAAAAAACTGAAACAATTCAGTAACCTGAGCATCGATGTGGCAGCAAGATGCGCAGTTGCAGCGTCAAAGTAACAGGCCCAATGGGAAGACGTGAAAGTGCGTTCGCATTACCATATTGAGCCATCGGGCGATACACAATGTCGTACTGGTATTGAGACAACAACAAAGCCCATCTCGGCAATTTTTGGGCAGTCCGTAGAGGAACCCGTTTCTTCGGATGAAACAAGGACTGCAGAGCCTCTGATACGTTACTAAGTAGAATATACCCCTTTCTCTACTTCTGAATAGTGACACTGAGCCTTGGAGAACACTTTCGATGCGAAAGCGATACGCCTATCTTTATCACAAGTTCTGTGCGACAGCACTGCACCGATTCCTTAAGAGGAAGCGTCAACTTGCAACACAACCAAACTTCAGTCACTGACCAATGCTACATTAAGTTTTTAAATAGCTTTTTGGCTCTCATATGTCCAAACAAATAGGCTGTTCTTGCGACGCAAGCGATTCAATGGAACCGCGATTTGTGCAGCATTCGGTGTGAACCGAAGATAATAGTTCCTTTTCCCTAAAACTGACTGTAATTCTGTGACGTTTCGAGGAACTGGCAAATCTGGTATGACTAATAAATGTGACTGAAGTGGATGTACACCTTGACTGTTTATGACATGACCAAGCTACTGCAATTCAGGTTTAGAGAAATCCCACTTGTCCAGACCACACTTTAGCCCTGCATCAGATAACACACGAAACAAAGCACGTAAATCTGCAATATGTTCTTCAGGTTTACGACCTGCTACGACAATTTCGTCCAAATAGTTTTAACAGTTTGGCACTTGTGCAGTCAGCTCTACCGATGGAGAATGTCGTGTGCAGAAGCACTCCCAAAAGGCAAATGCAAATATTTAAACAATCCCAGATGATTATTTACTACACAAACTTTTTGAGACTCTTCATCGAGCGGTATTTGAAGATATGCGTTGCGTATATAAATTTTTGAAAAGTACTGTCCAGCGCCTAATTTGTCCATGAGGCCTCTGGGCGTGGCAATGTCAACACAGAGGCGAATGCGAACTGAAGGGTTGGGGAGCAAAACCAGTGGACTTGCCCGTTGACTAACTTATATGGGCGCAATATGTCCGCCATCTTGCAATTCAAATTCAGCAGCGACTTTGTCCCGTAATTCAATGGGAACCGTTCTGTCCCGGCAAAATTGTGGCTCAGTTTTAGCTTTGAGAGTAATATGTGCAACAAAATTGTTAGCCTTGCCAAACCTTCAGAAAAGAGTTCCGGGAATTCTTTTAGCTAGCTAGTGACACTGTCTTTTACATTGAATGCAGACATTTACAAGACATTGTCCTGAATGTTAAAGCCAAACGAATAAAAACAATGAAGACCAAATATCTTCTCACATTCGCGTGATTGTAGCACTGTCAAAGTCACTGTTCTCATTTGCGAGCGATACATAGCAGGCAAAGTACATGTTCCAAGAATGGGAATGTCTTGTCCATTATAAGCCGTCAGCTGCAAGCTAGTTTTACATAGGCGTGGGGAGCCTAACGGTTCATATGTGTGACGATTGAGCAATGTGACACAGGCACGTGTGTCCAACTGAAATTTCACATGTTTCCCACAAAGAGGTGAGGTACATGAACAAAAAGTTTGTTTGACTGGCGTATCACTGTAGAAACGGCAAGCTTTTTAGTTTTGCTAATGCTCGTTGCAGACTTTGAATATACTGCATTAATGACATGGGACTTGTGACGAGATTTCTGTGAGTGAACCGGAGTCTTATGTTTCTTCCGTTGCAAACATATTGATTGCACGTGTCCTTTCCTACCACAAGCGTAACACTGAACTTGTCGTCAGGGGCAGTCTTGGCGTTTTTGTCGTGAATAACGTTGAAGGTAAGACTTAATTCTGTTCGCCTGTGTTGTTACAAGTCCAGCGAACTGCTTACGTGGCGTGCAGCGTTGTTTACTCGACGAGGATAGCACACGCCGCTGGTGCACAACGGGGCAATCGCAACCGAGGGACTCAACCCAACCAATAGCTGGCCGCTCAAATCTATGAAATCTACGATGGATCAGACTATTTTCAGATCTTTTCTCTGAGTTTCACGTCAGGTACATTGTACACAATCACATCACGCAACATAATATCGAAACATAAATGACCGCAAGCACATTCTAATTTGCATATCCTTATCATACCCTGCAAATCTATTACCCCCTCTTGATAAGTTTGTTCTGACAGTTTTTTGCAATTGAAGAGTTGATATATAGCTGCTACCACATTCACTTGTTGGTCATAAAGGTCAGTTACAGACTGTATCACCTGTTCATAAGGAAAAGTCATTCAAAAAAAGGTTCAAATGGCTCTGAGCACTATGGGACTTAACATCTGAGGTCATCAGTCCCCTAGAACTTAGAACTAATTAAACTTAACTAACCTAAGGACATCACACACATCCATTCCCGAGGCAGGATTCGAACCTGCAACCGTAGCAGTCGCGCGGTTCCGAACTGAAGGGCCTAGAACTGATCGGCCACCAGCGGCAGCTGAAAAGTCATTGTAGGAACCAAAACACTGCACGCCCTACTGTTGATAATAAATAGGGAAGTCTTACACTACCTGGCACATTCTAAACGATGACATGCGCTTCAAAATGGCACAACCACCCAAGCCATTGTTCTTCTGGGTCACAAAACTGTCGAGAAGGTGGTATAGCAGCTTGTTCCCCAGGCTGTGGCTAAGCCATGACTCCGCAATATCCTTTCTTTCAGAAGTGCTAGTTCTGCAAGGTTCGCAGTAGAGCTTCTGTAAAATTTGGAAGGTAGGAGACGAGGTACTGGCAGAAGTAAAGCTGTGAGGACGGGGCGTGAGTCGTGCTTGGGCAGCTCAGTTGGTAGAGCAGTTGCCCGCGAAAGGCAAAGGTCCCGACTTCGAGTCTCGGCCCGGCACACAGTTTTAATCTGCCAGGTAGTTGCATCTTCCTGAGTTCTCCGGCCAGACCGCTGCAGAAAATTCCTCCTTTTGTCATAAAATGCCTCTTCTGCCATTGCTATCCTTGTTTTAATTTCTGTGGTGCACTTCCTAATCGGTGTCTATCCTGCTTCCTAGAGACCTAAAATCTTGCACCTGTTCTAATACTTCTCCATTCAGCATAATTTTTATTTCTTTACTTCCTCCTAGTGCCTATGCTTTCGTTTTCTTTGTGTTAGTTTCCATTCTATAGTTTTACCGTTAGCTTCAATGGTGTCCACCAAATCCCGTAATGCTTTTTCCCCTGTGGCTAGAAGGACCATGTCATCAGCAAACAAAACACCCTACTCTTCTTCCTCCAATTACTACTCCTTTGTCATCTAATGAACGTTGGTCAATCATATTTTCCAAGTAGAGTTTGAAAAGGGAAGGTGATAGACAGCATCCTTGTCTTACTCCTTTTCCTAGTGTGACCCAGTTTGTACTTTTTCCTCTCACTTTAAACTGAGGTTTCTTGATTAAGATATAATGAATTTACAAGTCTTCTGGTTTTCCAGGCCACTCTCTTTTCCCTCATTATTGTCGCCAGCTTGTCCCAACTCACATAGTCAAACGCCTTTTCTAAAGCGATGAAGCACATATATGGGTCTCTTACTTTTTCCATAAACCATACTCCCAAAATTCGTAGGAGCCCTATTGCGTCTCTGGTGCCCGTATTCTGTCTAAAGCCAAACTTTTCCTAGCCAAGACTCTCCTCCACTACTTTTTCAAGTCCCTTATTAATTATTCAAAACATCACTTTGGCTGCATGTGAAATGAGTCTGATTGTCACGCGCTCACTGCATTTCTTGGTTCCTTGTTTTTCCGGTAATCGAATCATTACTGTTGTCAGAAAGTCCTCAAGCCATTCACTACCGTCATATATTTTATTACATAACCTCAATATTTCTCTTATTATACCTTGGTTCAAGCATTTTAATACTTCTCCCGGTATCGTATCTATACCTACTGCTTTGTCATTTTCATTGCAGTGTGGCAGACTTTACTTCTTCTATTATGATTGTTGGTCCTCTCGACGTCACTAACAATGTTGAGTGATTCAAGTTCCAGAATTTCTGGTTTACGATCTGTGTCATATAGCTCTTTTAGATATTCTTCCCACCTCTGGAGGACATCGTCATGATCTTTGTACACTACCACAAAGTTTCCATAGTACCACTTCCCGCTCTGTTTCGATTACATGTCATAGTCTTTACTCTGTTGTATAGTAAGTCGCATCTTCTCTTCCTATCTAGTTCTTCAATTGCATCACATTCCTCATTTAGCCATTTTTTCCTAGCCTGCTCTGTTTCTCTTCGCATTTCATTATTTAACCTTCGGCATATCTTTCTTGAATCTTCTGTGTTCTTGTTTTTATATTTTCTTCTCTCCTTAATCTGGAAAATCATTTCTTGTGTGACCCATGATTTTTAGCCGTTTTCCCTTTTACATATCCTATACTTAGCTGTCCCGCTTTAAGGATCCCTTCTTTCATCATATTCCAGTACTCGTTGGCATAATCAGGTGGTTCTTTGTCTCGTAATGTGTTTAGAAATTCACGTGACACCATTTCTGTAATTTTTTCTTTGTTGAATATTAGCTTCTCTAGATCCCACTTCTGCACCATGGTCACCTTCTTCAAGTTTTTCATTCTTATTTCTATTTCTGCCATAAGTAAGTTGTGGTCGCTATAAATATCTGCACGTGGTAATGTGTGCACCTTCATGACTCCATTCCTGTATCTTTCTTCTACCAGTATAAAACCGATTTGCTCTCTGTATTTATCCCTTGGTGATTTCCAAGTATAGAGCCTCCTCTTGTGGTTCTTGAACCATGTGTTTGCCACTATCAGCTGCCTTTCCCTGCCAAAGTTAATTAGCCATGCGTCTCTATCATTTCTCTTTCCAAGATCATGACTGCTTACTATATTTCCCTCTTTCCCTCTTCCCACAATGGCGTTCCAGTCCCCCATTACTATTTTACAGCATTTTTTATTTTCGTCCATTATTGTATTACATTGTACGTTTCCTCTACAATTTGGTCACTAAGTTCTGGCATATAAACGTGGACAATCAGTAAATCTTTTTGTGCACCTTTCAGCATTACAGCAATATCTCAGGCATTTGCATAGTCCATACAATCCACACATTTAGCCAATTCCTTTGTCTTAATCATTCAGACTCCATTGATTCATTCCTTTTATTTCTCCTCCTGAGTAGTACAATACATATTCATCTGACTGTAACTCTCCACATTCATTCCATCTTACCTCAGCAACTAGTACGAGGTCCATATGATTCTTTTCCATCTCTCTATTAAGGTTTTCTTGTTTTGCTGCTTGTAGCAGAGATCTAATATTTCACGTACGAATTCTCGTTTTAATTTTTTGCCTCCTTATAACTTGTCTCCCCGAGAGATCTGAATAGGGCACTGTTTTACCTCCAGATTCTGTTTTAACATGAAGCCATTTCTGAGCAAAAAATGTAGACTGCATTATGCAAGGAAGATTTTCTGCATTGCTATTCCGTTACCTTCCGCAGTTCTGGAGGCCGCCCCTGACATGGGATGCAGACGCCTTTCACAGCCACCTGCTCCAGTTCAAATGGCTCTGAGCACTATGGGACTTAACATCTGAGGTCATAAGTCCCCTAGAACTTAGAGCTACTTAAACCTAACTAACCTAAGGAGACCACACACATCCATGCCCGACGAAGGATTCGAATCTGCGACCATAGCGGTCGCCGATTCCAGACTGAAACACCTAGAACCGCTCGGTCACCCTGGCCGGCTGCCTGCTCCGGGTGAGACGCTGCATGACAAGTATAGGTTGGAAAATGAAAGACCCCTAGCTCTCGAAACGTAATAGCGTCAGGAGCGGAAAAGAACAGTAACTGGCCGAGAGTGGCCAGATAGGAAAGAAAAGTGAGGAGCCTGGTAAAATTAAGTGGAAGCAATGCCAGGAATCAGCTCGGGGCCCTGTGGTCGCCAGCTACGTACTCACTAGGTGTGACTCCCTGAGGACTCTCATAGTACAGTCCGATTACTGTCTGGCCGAGGCTGGCGGGAGCGGCGCTTATATTCTCTTCTTGCAGAGGCCGCTCTTGTTATCGTGCAGTCCTAGTCAGTGGAGTATTGGCACAACGCCTTCTTTGCTCTTGTGATCTTCGCCTTAGTACTGGCACTTGTGGTTGCGCCAGAACGGAAGCCACATTTCAGGCATGGACTCAGTGATTGGGCTGCTGCCCGACCTTGGCAGGAAAATGGTGTGGGGCTTGTGCAGTTGGAGTGATATGGGGCCCCTGATACGTCCAGATAGGACTCTGTCAGATGACACGTACGTAAGGGTCCTATCTCATCACCTGCATCCATTCATATCCATTGTGCGTTCCGACAGACATGGGCAATTCCAGCAGGGCAACGCGTCACCCCACATGTCGAGAATTTATACAGACTGTAAAAAATAAATAAAATAAAATAAAATAAAATGAAATATTAATTATTTTTATCTGAATGATTGGCTCTCCTATGAGTCGTCAGGTTTTGATTATTCGGTATCAGACGCTTGACAATGGCTTTTTCGTAAAGGCAATGTTACTCGTAGTTGACTGTGAAATAAAACTGAAATAATCGGACTTCGTAATTAAATCGTTTCCAAAGACTGCTGCGGTAGGTGCGGACTCATAAACTAAATCTCAATATTACAATAATTTGCCAGCCATGCCAAAACGTCGTACAGAGGTGATTGTCTACTAAACAAAAAATCACACAGTTAGTTAAATCAGATATATTCAATGAATAAGCCTACAGTTCATAATCCTACTTACTTTTATAAATATAAATTCTTTACAGAATCGAGTGCCTAGTATGGTTGCAATTTTCTATATCATGAAATATGGCGGTGTGCCAGACAATAAACTAAAATACGTGCTTCTCGCACCACTTCAACGAGAGCTCTCTCTTTTTTTTTTTTTAATCAAACATACGACTAACGAAAATGTACTTTTGTTTTATCAGCGACACAGCGCTGCAGTTGTGTGCCATAGGCTTTATTTATTTGTCACTGATTATTTATTTAATTAATATCTCGCGTTTCCGAGGAAACTCACGCTCGGCATGCAAATGTGCCTTTATATTGGCCCCTGAATTGCGAGGCGAAAGGACACACCTGCAGGCGAGCAATTCACCTAAAGGCACAAGAAAATCTAAGTTATCTACAACTATTTACATGACTTACATTATACTGTATATTATACACAAAATTTGAATGACGCGCGTGCGCCGAAAAAGTTCTTATGTTGGCAAAACAGAGTGCGCGCATGCGCAGAAGCGTCTGTGTAACTACGGCACTGCCGTTATTTCGTAAATTTAGATCACGCGGCACAGTATTGCAGTTCATATTGTTCGTGTGCGCGCGCATTTCTTAGTCGTTGCACAAAGAAAATATTCCACCAAGATTACATATGAAGACTACATTCTATGACAGGTAACTTAGTTTTAAAATTACAATATTTGTTATAATACAATACAACTTTAGATTGTTGAATGTTCTTAGTTACATAGCATTGCAATGAAATGCTTCAAAGAAAAATGTCCGTATTTTTCAGGTGCGTTGACCTATACACATGGTGTCGTTATCACAGTTCATATTCATCTGCTGCACAATAATTTTTTACAGGTTAGTATCGTCGTGGTAAAGTTTTTTTTGATCACAGTAACATCGTTGTATAACAACGTGATTGATACATAAGCATGTCCATTTCCTATTTCCATTATAGTCGTTGTGATGCAGTTCGTTGTGACAAAAAGCATTGTTTATTACAGATCAGACGTGACCCGTCGAGTAATTAGTCCATATGCAGTTCGTTTTCGATATTCCGTGGAAGCTTGGTTGCAGAACCTCGGACGGCACATAGCTGGCGTCGATCCTTGGACAGTCCAGGTAAGCGTGTCCGTCACATTTCGAGAACATTTCATTCCCTGAAGTTCCAACCAAAATTCTTCCACCCGTCGTGTTGTTTTCTGGACAGGCACTTTGTGTCCATTTAATCCAGTTAACATCTTGAAGTTGGGTACTGTAGTAATGTCGCTAGACGATGCACGAATTATGCACTCCACATATTCAGTTTTTTTTTTAAATATAGCTCACCTAAATGTTCGTGGTTACTCATCGAAGAAATCGTTCATCGCGTTAACAAAGGTACGATGCATCATGAATGTCATTAACAGTTTCTTTCACATAGGTTTCTGCGTAGTTGCAGACTTAGTAATGTACGTTAATGTCCGTGAATAGTGGTTCACTACGCAATTTTTTTTTTTTTTTTTTTTTAAAGTTTTTCACATTTTGGCACTCGTTATCGTTCAAATTTTCACACAGTAACAGTTACATTATACATCAGTTTAAAAAAAACATAAGTAATAATACATACACACGTCACATATTTTCTTAGCATAAACATAATACAGTTGCACATAAACATGTTTACATCATCATTACATAGCTATAGGTTATTACATTGTGTCATATTTGATTACATGAATTGCAGATATTTACATCCTCTTTAGCGGTTTTGCTGGGATATTATCGATGTTTTTTGTGATGTCATCTGAAATTAAGATAGGTTAGACACAACATTCATTACATCATTAGGCAAGACCAGGCGTTTTCACTACTCAATAAATATTCAAAATAGTAAGAGAGAGAAAATGTTCGATTCCTCGCGTTTTGTGCGTGTGTGTAGTGTGTCTGTGTGGCCTTGACTACTGGTAGATGCTTTTCTTGCTGAGAGATGTGCGTCTAATCTATTTCTCGAACTAAAAGATCGCTTCACAGATGACGTCTGTCGGTTCGTCAGGTGTCATAGCAAGTCAGTGGTACCTACAGTCACAAATGTTCCGTGAAAAATTTATATATCATTCACTGCTACGTAATCATAAATTTTACTTTAATATTCAGTCTTCTCGGTGGAACCGCGGCGTTGAAAGAAAAGTTCTTCTGTCTTCAACTGCGACTCCGGAACGCTGAAATGAAAATTTCTATACTACTTATTATCTGTGTTGTAGCAACAGAGTTTTTCGAGTTGCTTAGCAATATTTTGATGGGTATGACTTTTACATTATTCAGCATGAAATGCTCTAAGATCTCGGTGTGCGTATAGCCCAATAATTTTGTTAGTTCTACGATGTTGTAACAGATACGCACCAGGGTGCGGTATGTTAACAATTATATAAGGTCCTTCATATAGCAGACGCCACTTAGCGTTGCGTCGTTTGAGTGCAACAGATTTATGATGAGTACGAAGTAGTACAAGCATTCCTACCTCGAATTTTTGTTTTCTTTTTATTATGTTTCTGTGATGTTTGTTTCGTATCTGTGCGTGATGTGTCAGCGTAGTCAATACTTCTTTTATTTTCTGTTCAGGTGTGATTTCCTTGTCTGACAACTTAGGTAATGGTTCTATCCACTGATCGTTCTGTTTGCAATTGAACATGATCTCGTTAGGTGTGTAATTTGTATCGTAAATATTTAAGTTATTGTGTACGTCTTCGAAAAGACTTAGGTAGGACACCCAATTAGTATGTTTTGATGAAATATAGGTCCTCATGAATCGATTTAATTCTCGGAAAAGTCTCTCAGTCGCGTTACATTGTGGACTAAACCTCGAAATAAATATACTTTTAATGTTATTGTCCTTCAAGAAATTTCTCCATTTGTACCCAGAGTAGTATGCTGCATTATCTGACAGAATTGCTTTAGGTTTTCCCACGTGCGTCAGGTAATCACTTGAGAATCTTCGTATTATAGCATTTGCAGTGGCGGATTTTAAAGCATAAAGTTTTACGTGTTTAGAAAATATATCGTAAAAAGCTAAGATATATTTGACGCCTCCAGAGCTTGCTGGATGCGGTCCACTAATGTCAGTACACAGAATTTCCAGGGGTCTACCAGGTAAAATAGAATGTAAATCTGTTTTTGTGGATAAATTCTGAGGTTTTGATTTTTGACATATGACACATGTTTTTAGTTCCCTGTAAATTTTTCGTCTCATATTGTTAAAATAACAGTATGTACTGAGCTTTGCCAAACACTTTTTCGTCCCATAATGACCCCAAACTAAGTGTGTGTGCCAAATTAGATTACGTTCAGACTCTTTGGGAATGCATACACACCAGTTAGTAGCATTTGGATGTCGGCGGTAAAATAACACATCATTGTGTAACTTGTAATACTTAGTCAAAGGATGGTTGTGTTTTTCTACCAGTAATGTTATTATCTTATACCAGTGAGGATCAGATTTTTGTAATTCAGCCATGTTTCTGCACATATCAATATAATATTGGTGATACTGCTTGTCTTGCATTAAGAGAATCCTGTAGTCATTTATATTTTCTAAGTCACTGTTGGTATCATTCATACCTTGTGGAAGTCTAGACAAAGTGTCTGCAATGGTGTTGTCCTTACCTTTTATGTACTTAATTTCAAAAGAGTAGTTCTGAAGTGTAACTGCCCATCGTGATAGTCTAGGATGTACAAGTTTACAAGTTAACAAAAATGTCAGGGCCTGGTGATCGGTGTAAATTACCGTATGTTTTCCAAATAAATAATAATTGAATTTCTTGAATGCCCATACTATGGAAAGTGTTTCTAACTCAGTAGTGGAGTATGTACGCTCACATTCAGTTAGAGTGCGACTCGCAAACCCAATAATTCTTATCTGTTCCTCCTCTTTATTCTTTACAACTTGAAATAAGCAACAGCCCAAGCCAGTACGTGAAGCGTCACAAGTCATACAAAAATCTAAATTGAAATCTGGATGGCTCAAAATGTTAGCATTCACTAAAGCATGTTTAATTGTATTAAAGTCATTCTGGCACTGTTCCGACCAGATCCAAACTTGATTCCTTCTGAGTAGATTTAGCAGATGTTTACTGTTCAAAAGTGGTTGTGGCAAAAAACGTCTGAAAAATGAACATAGCCCAAGGAATGATTTTAACTGCTTTTTAGTTCGAGGGCTAGGAAAGTTTCTGATAGCATCTAATTTACTGGGATCCGGACGTATGCCCTGTGAATTAATGATATGTCCCAAATACTTTATCTCACTGCAACCAAATTTTGATTTTCTTAGGTTGGCTGTGACTCCAGCTTGTGCAAATTTTTCTAAAATTCTTTGAAGTGTGTCAACGTGTTCATTCCAGGATTGTGTAGCTATCAGTATATCATCTACATAGTGTGTGACTGTCTCAACTAAATCGTCGCCAAGCACGGTATCCAGGGCTGTAATGAATACCCCAGAGCTGACATTCAGTCCGAAGGGTAGAACACAAAACTGATAGGTTCGCCCCCCGAACATAAATGCAGTATATTTCCGAGAATCAGGAGTGATACCCACCTGCCAAAACGAATTAGCGAGATCTATTGTGGAAAAATATTTTGCATCTAGAAATTTCTGTAATTGCTCTTCTAAATTTTCAGGTTTTGTGTGAACCGGTAAAATTATTTCATTAATAGCTCGTGCGTCTAACACTAACCTAATGCCTCCATTTGATTTTTTGACAACAAGTAGAGGACTACAATAAGGTGAGGTGGATGGTTCAATGACCTTCCAGTCTAACATTTGTTTTAATTCTTGCCACACAGCAGGTCGTTGAGATAACGGTACGTTATATGTCTTATGGTAGAAGATCTTGTGAGGCTTAACTTCAATCTTGTACACATACGTGTTGATAACACCTAATCGTTTGGTAAAAACTTGTAAATATTTGGATAACACTTCCTGTAGTTTTATACGTTCATGTACACTGAGAGCTGTAGCTTCACTTATCTTATGATCAAGCAATGTTTTCAAGTCCATTAGCTCTCTGTCAGATGAGTGTGTTTGCATGTCTTGAATGTCTTTGTCAAGTACTAACTGTACCTTGTACCCTGTACAGTGTTTGTCATGCTTTAGAGTTCTCCTGTCCAAATCAATAATAATTACACTGCCTTTATCATTTAAAATACATTTACCTTTGGAGAAGTCTATAATGCAGTCCTTCTCGCTCATAATATCTATTCCTAATATGCAATTTGTCACAAGGTTTTGTACAACCAGGAATGGCCATTGTACGGTTCCATTACCTATTTTAACGTTTACAAAAACTTGCTTCGTTACCCTACATGACTTATTACCTAGTGCAGTAGTTATTTTACAGTTTTGGGCAGGAAACTCAGGCACAGGTTCCAATTCACACATCTTTTTATAAAAATTAAAAGATAAAACGCTCACAGCTGCACCTGTATCTAGGATAATAGTAGTTGGAATCCCACCTACTACACCAGTAGTGGATGCTAAAACAATTTCATTTGTGTTTAAACGACATTGTGTACTGTCTTGTAAAAGTTCATCTGATATATTGTTATTGTGGTTGTATCTTATAAATAAAACAGGTAGTTTTTGTTTAGAATTACTCGGCATATCATTATTCTGTTGTTCAAGTGTGGTGTCAAATAACTGATTAACATTGAAGCCGCCCCCCAAGGATTCTTCAGCCACGACCTGGGGCAAAGTAGTGACTGTTTCTAGTTTGTTGGATTATCATTTGTACTAGGTACTGACACAGATTGAGGTTGTGCATCAGGTGTCATTTCTATTATATTCACATTCGGATATTGCCTATTATGATCTCCAAACTTTTGCGGTTGTTGTTGCTGTTGCGCATTATAACTTACCTGTCGGTCGTAAGGTATGCTCCAATTTTGACCTGGTGGCTGCTGTGGTAAAGCAGAGTTTGAATGAAAGTACTGATCGTTACGAGTCCAACCTTGATGCTGTCTTGGCTCGTAGTTATTATTATTTCTATTTCTGTTTGTGTTTTTGTTATTACCTTTGTATCCGTTGTTACCGTTGCAGTTATTACCGCGGTGCCTTTTGTATGGATTGCCGCATGAAATGTTATTACTGTTGTAACTATTGTTCGTATTGGAATACGCGTGTTGATTTTGATTTCCGTACTGAGACGGCATGTGAGTTTGCTGTTTTTGTTGTACCGCGTATCCAACTGTGGGCGCGCCAGAATTGTGTTGGCAAGCCTGCATGTTTTGCATACCACTAGTGTAAACATTGTGGCTGCTGTTTTGCCGCGCGAAGCGCTGATCTTCAAGTAACATGTCAACCGAATCTAAAGCTGTTAAAAAATAATCTGAATCGTCATCCGGGATATGTAGAAGTTTTTCCTTAATGTTGAAAGGCAATTTGGCCTTCAACGCTCGGAGTATATCACGTGTTGCGACTGGTTCGTCTAAAAAATGTCCCATGTTCAAGTATTTTTCAAAATATCTGCGTAAGTTACCATTTTTACTGTTAAAAGTTTCAGGTTCTAAAATTTGTCTCCTGAGTCGCTCCTGGACGGATTGCGACCAGAATTTGTTCAGAAAGGCACGCTCAAACTCACTGTACGTGGTACATACGTCAGCTTGACTGTATGCCCAGACAGCTGCATCGCCTTGGATGTAACCGACAATATATGAAATCTTTTTCCGGTCACTCCAAGTGCGTGGAAATGCGTTACTAAAAGATTTAAGAAAAATCACCGGATGAATGGTTCGTTTCTCTGGGATAAAAGCCTGAAATTGCCTGTGTTTTATTAAGCTTTCGTCTTCCTTTGCATTATGAT